>NW_009258668.1:1009018-1030989 GCF_000687185.1 Egretta garzetta
TTCACTAACTAATACACAGATAGCACCCGTGGCTTCCCTGGCGTTATGGAGAACAAAACCCACCTCCTCACCCTCTAGCCATGGGGAAGTTTGATGCCTGGTTGGAGCGTGTCACGCCAGTTCTCTTGACGGCTGATGGAGAGGTGAAATGAATCACTCCCTGCAGCACCCTGCAAGGACCTATGTATAAGAGGGAATGATTCATTCCCTGACTGTGCCCCCACCAAGAGCCTCACGCAGACCAAGCACTCGCCTTTCATCACTGACATCAGCCAGAAGGAATGACATCAGCAGAGCCAGGATCAGCCCACCAGCAGCAATGCAACATCATGGACTGGTGCACAACGCTGTATGACAGCCCCCACACTGGCTTTTTAAGAGCTGTAATTAGTCGTAAGCATGAAGGCAAGTTACAATTGCACAAGTACAGAGGGAAAACAGAGTCACGTGTGACAAGAGAGGAGCCGCTGTGGTTGGCACAATCATCCACACAATCTACGCAATCATCTATGTCTCAGAGCAAGGCCAGCGTTGGAGCTTTAAGGGTGCTCTCATCAGAGACTCAACAAGGAGACACATTTCCACAAGCCATTTGTCAACATCTCCATCCCCAACCACCACTGAAGAGTTTCCCATGCTGGATGGACAGAGGGCTGGTTTAAACTGAGCAGCTGAGAAATTGTAACAGCAGCAAGGAATTACCCATTCCTTGTTATCTTCCTCTGCTGCAGCTAATGTGCACTTCTCCAGCTCATCAAAACACCTTTGCAGTCTTTTTTTCATCTGAATGTGATGAGTGATTAACCAGTGAACACATTTTAAAAGTATAGACACAAACCACGCAGAAAAGAAAATAGAAACAAAGGAACAAAAAAAATTCCACAGTCCAAGTCTTCAACTAATGAGCAGTTTGTGTTCCTGGGTATGACAGAATCACCAACCCATGTCCAAGCAAGTGCAGTCTAAATGCAGTAGCATATTCTCAGTATCAAGAAACTTGAAGTGAAACAAAATTCACAATATTGTCTCTGCTGGCTTTAAGCCCACCTTCAGGGTAATAGACAGGAGCCTGTATACCACTGTATTGGGTTTGCTGGGCAAGTTTTTGGAAGTGGGGTGGAATCTGTGAGAAGCTGCCAGAAGTTTGCCCCATGTCTGACAACGCCAACACCAGCTGGCTCCAAGACGGACCCACTGCTGGCCAAGGCTGAGCCCATCAGCAATGGTGGTCACACCTCTGGGATAACATAGATAAGAATTGGGGGGGAACTGTGCAACTGCAGCTGGAGAGAGGATTGAGAGGATGCAAGAGGAGCAGCCCTGCAACCCCCCAGGTCAGTGCAGCAGGAGGGGAGGAGGAGCTCCAGGCACCAGAGCAGAGATTCCCTTACAGCCCCTGGTACAGCCCCTGGAGACCCACGGGAAGAGGAGCCCAGGCTGGGGCAGGTTTGCTGGCAGGGCTGGTGACCCCATGGGGACCCACACTGGAGCCGTCTACTCCTGATGCATGGAGGACTGTCTGCCATGGGAAGGACCCCAGGCTGGACCAGGGAGGAGTGTGAGGAGTCCTGCCCTGAGGATGAAGGAGCAGCAGGGACAGCGTGTGATGGACTGACCCCAACCCCATTCCCCATCCCCCTGCACTGCCAGGGAGGTAGAGAAATTGGGAATAAGGTGAGCCCAGGAAGAAAAGAAGGTGAGAAGGTGGGGGTTTTCTTAAGATTTGGGTTTATTTCTCATTACCCTACTCTGATTTGATTGGTAATAAATTAAGCTAATTTCCCCAGGTTGAGTCCAGTTCGCCCATGACAATAACTGGTGAGTGATCTCCCTGTCCTTATCTCGACCCACAAACCTTTCGTTATATTTTCTCTCCCCTGTCCAGCTGAGGAGGGGGTGGCAGAGCAGCTTTGGTGGGACTCTAGCATCCAGCCAGGGTCAACCCACCACAACCACAAGCTAAATATCATTTGTGCACTGTTTAGACTCACACTCTTCTACATCTGTCCAGATTATTGATAGATGTCCAGAGTCCCAAATGGCTTGCATATACAAAAAAATGCCCCAAATTGAGCATTTTCACAGCTGAAGGTCAGACACGCCAGCCTGGCTGCAAGGTCTACGCTAAGCGCAATGCACAGAGCTGCCAACCCAGCGATGGCCACGCTGAGCCTCACTGACCAGCACCTGGGCAGAGGCTGGGGTACTTGCATGGGCTGGTAGGTGCGAGCACGGAGCAGACAAAACACGTGCTATGTGCCATAGCAAACCCTGAAGTCTGCTGGCAGGACAAATGGAAATGCAGTACCATTCCTTTCACACAACCTCAGAGAAACAGACTTTCCCTCATGTCCAGGACAGCAACATCCACATTGCCACTGCAATTCTTTCCATTGCAACACTGCCTCAACCTCCCTTCCAAACTTCTACATACCGTAGCCGCTGCTGCCTTCTTATACCAAATATTTCAGCAGTCATTTTGCAGGCTCTTCCATTAAGCACTTCTGTTGATGTTGCAAGAAATAATCACACACTATTACCAGTCCTAGTCACAACATGCAGCCACGCACCCTTTTTTTCCTCCCATCAACAAACTGATTTCATAGCAACAACAACATCTGTGCTTCAGCCTTTCAAACACAGGGACAATTACTGTCTCATTTCACCGCTTGCAAGGGAGAAGGCAAAGAGGGGCCAGCGAGGCTGGGGCTGTCAGCAAGTGGGCAAGGTGCCCAGTGGGGACACCAGGAGAGAGGCCATCTCCTCCTGCAGAGGGATGGAGAGGCGCTCACACCCTGTTCCCAAACCCCTGCCTGTCAGTGCAAGCAGCAGCACCCAGCGCAGCAGGATCTGGACTCACCCCAACCATCTGAGGGCCCAAATCCCATTAACTAAATGCACAAGCACACTGCATGGCACTGCCACCTGAGCCCATGTCCTGTCACCCAGCTGCCCATGCAAATCCCAGCATGGGGCAGCAGCCATGACTCCCAGCAGGAGCACAGAAAAAAACCCCCAAAAAATCCCTGATGGCCCTGAAGTTGCATTACATTCAGCAAACTCACATACATTGTTTCGCTTAACAGCCCCACAAGCCCAAACTCTGTTTTGTACATGGTGATCTGCACCTGCATCAGAAACCCCCCCACACACCACAGCTCCTCCTATTTCAAACTACTGCAGCTCAGCAAGCTGCCGCCCAGCACCTGAGCCGTGAAAGGCATCCACGTGCATCGCCTCGGATCACAAGCAAGCCGGGTAACTTCACATAGTGGAACTCTTGCTCCTTGCACAGGAAATTGCCTCTCTCTGTTGCAAGCTTAACATTCACACACAGGCAGCGACTGAGGACCTGGTGACATACGATGACTTGTTCAACTCTTAATTTAATTGCACATCTGCCGACTCTTACTTCGAGCTGCGATAGCTATGTGCTGCCTGTTTTACACGTTTGTGTTCATAGATGCTTGTTAGTGCCGCGGGAAAGACAAGCTAGGGCATTTTCTTTCTTTTTCCCTCCCCAATACAGTCAAGGCTTCTGAGGTCTTAGAAAAGCCTTGCAAAGCCCCAGCTAATGATTTTCACTTTAATCACAAAGGTTCACTAGAAAGGTGCTCAAGCAAAAAGCCTTAATCATCACAACTAATCTAACACAAATGAAGACTCCAGCTTTGCTTTGAAAGGCACCACAGCATTAGACAGTCACAAAAAAAGCCCCAAAACACCAAAGCATGCACTTGCTTCCACTACCTACAGCTCTTCACGTTACAGCAAATTATTTATTAATGACACCCCAAAAAGCAAGGGGGCCAGATCTGAAGAGAAGGAAAGGCACTTACTGGAGTCAGATGATGGAAGCAGAAGGTATAGCTACAGAAAAACAAGTTGGGGAGATTTCTGAGAGCAGAAGAAACCACTGCAATAGTCCAGCTTGTCTTTAGCTGTCGTGGGCTGGACATGTTTGAGCTGACCCACAAGTGAAGAGTCAGAAATCACCCACCCTTAGGCCACTGATACCTCCCCCCCAGGCAGCGCCCTCTCCACGGCTGTCTCAGCACACCCAGCCACCAGCCCTGCCTCAAGCCCGCCAACCCTGCCTTGTATTAACACATGGGATTGACCCACAAAACTTTCCTGATCCCAGGTCTGCTAATTCCCACTCACCACTCAAAATACCCTACCGACACCAAAGCAACACAACTGCACAGAAATTCCCCTTTCCTCCGAGGAGCAGTTTCCCTTCCCTTCACCATAGCCTCTCCTTCCTCTACCAAGACAGCTGCAGGCCTGCACAGACCCTCCTATCTCATTAATTACGCATCTGAGATAATTATGTCCCTATAGTTTCCTCCCACATAATCTACTTCCAACAGTAGCTGAATTTTCACATCTGAATCTCTTGTTTATTCCCTAATTTTCCTACCCCTCCTCTCCCAGTGAGAAAAAGTTAAAGTGAAAGAAAGTTCCTTCCCAATCTCAGCTCCATTTCTGACCCTCTCCCATCCTTGTTAAACATCTCCCCCAGGAGGTGGCAGGCTTCAAGTCTTTACCCCTTCTGAGCCAAAGCTTCTCTTAAGTCTTTCATGTATCCAGATTTTTCCAAATCCTGTCAGCTTTGCAAATCCAGCCATCCCAGAGGAGTGGCCCCGGACAGTTTCCTGAGGAAACCTCATCCAAACATCAGTCAGATACTTGTAGGTCAGATGAACGTAAGAGAGTCCTGCAAACACACTGCAAGGTCCCAGTCTGTGAGTCCCCCCTTGCACAGGGGGCTGTGCATGCCAGCAGCTCCACCAGGAGGTCCCACAGTGGAAAAAGGGATGCCGGGGTTTACTGCTCCCTCTCTTCTGTGCAATATCCGCCTCTCTTGTCAAATTAACTGTGCCTGCAAACTTTCTTGCCCTGACATCGTCTCTTAACAAGCTTCAAGTTTTAATGAAGATGGGAATTTTCTCAATCATTATTTTCCCTTCCTGATTATTCAGGGTTTTTCCCCTACAGCTCCCTATTAAGCTAAATCCATGCATTCATGCAGTAAACAATCCTCTAACCAGGTCAATGCACATTATTCATTAATTATTCCAGAGCTCTGCTGCAGTCAGATTGATTCACTTTTCCTCCCATTTTCAGTCTCCCTGTTGCCCTTTTCAAGCAAGGGAAGAAAAGCTCCCATGCTGCCAATGGCCCATCAGCAACTCTTTGGGTGCCCACAGCAAGACCCATGTAGCTCTGCCTTGCAGCAGCCTCAAAGCCAGGTCCTGTTCCTGCCCTCCTTCCAGCGCCCCTTCGCAATCCCACTTGGTAAGCCAAACTGCTTCATCCCCAGTAGACCACCAATTGGTTACTGCTTACCCCAATCACCTGCTGGTATTTAGAAAAACATCCTTCTACCATGGTATTTCACACACCAGATCACTTTCTGATTTCCTGTTGATCATTCCTCACTGATACCACGGACAGAAGGACGTGGACCTGTTGGAGCAGGGACAGAGGAGGCTTACAAAAATGCTCCGAGGGCTGGAGCCCCTCTCCTATGAGGCCAGGCTGAGAGAGTTGGGGTTGTTCAGCCTGGAGAAGAGAAGGCTGCGGGGAGACCCGATTGCCACCTTTTGGTGCTTAAAGGGAGCCTATAGGAAAGACACGGACAGACTTTTTAGTAAGGCCAGTTGTGGCAGGACAAGGGGTAATGGTTTTAAACTAAACCAGCATAAATTTAGGCTAGATTAAGGAAGAAATTCTTTCCAGTGAGGGTGGTGAAACCCTGGCAGGGGTTGCCCAGAGAGGGGGTGGAGGCCCCATCCCTGGGAACATTCCAGGCCAGGTTGGACAGGGCTGTGAGCAACCTGATGTGGTTCAAGGTGTCCCTGCTCCCTGCAGGGGGGTTGGACTGAGTGACCTCTGGGGGTCCCTTCCAACCCAAACCATTCTATGATCATAACTTCTTAGACCACTGACAACCCAAGGAGGCCCAACATCTGATACAGGCAGTAAAAGAATGAAAAGGAAGTCAAAGTACTCATTTGAAACCAGCAGTACCAGGGAGGGAAAGGCTGGAGGAGTAAAGGGTGAAGAACACAGTAGATCTGGCTTGTGCTTGTCTTTGAGGGAAAAACCAGGACAGAATATTTCTATGCCAACGTGGGACTTTCCTGCTCAATGCAAACTCTAGCTGTGAATTTAGTTGTCTGACACATCCTAAATAAGCCCCTGGAGAGCTCAGATAGATCTGTCCCATGCTGTGTGCTTCCACACGTACTCATCACAGGAGAAAAGCAACCTTTGTCGCAATGCAATGGCTTTTGGGGTACAGAAGTGAATTGAAACATGCAAACAAGAGGGTAGTCACCACCAGTTTTATGAATTTTCTTTCCCAACCTTCAGCTTGAAGTTCAGGCAGCCATCATCTTGAAGGTCATAAAAATGGGTCAGATCTTGAGTCCCAGTGATATCCTTGGACACCTGAGCTTTTATTTGGTTTCGTATTTTACTTAGAAAATAAAATTACTTGACTTTCCCCAGTGCCTGACTTCAGCTTGCCAAGGGAGGCTAAGTTTGTGCAAAAATTTTTGAATTCAGCATGGAGCAGCCAGTAATACGTGGACATATTTGTGATCCAAATCACTTGCCACCTTCCCCCCCCCCATCAGCATGAAAGACAATCTGAGAGAAGGCAAAAAATTACTGGTGCAGAAAAAAGAAATTAAAAATAATATTACAACAAGCCATCAAACCCATTGCTATTCAAGTTCACATCTTCCAACTCATAAGCACTTACGCTGAAAAGGACATAGGTTCCTAAAAGACTTTGTGTTTAGTATTAGAGTTGGGGGCCCAGAGGCGAGGCTAAAGGAAAGGAGCAAGGCAGGACTGAATGATGTAGAAGACCAAAAGATGAGCCCAGGGGCAATTTTGGAACAAACGTTACTTGAATGAGGCCAGAGGATAAGAGCTGGAGCTGACAAACTACTGCTTAAAAATACCTGAGGATGTCAAATTGAGGCATAAACCTCACTCGAGCCTGAGTTACGCCCACTCCCAAAACAGCCTCCTGATGGTTTCCTTAAATCACGTTACAGCTGTAGCTCAGATGAATAGCAGCTACTGTTATTGCTGGGTATATGGGTATAAAACTAAAAAACATTACAAAAGCCTTGCAGGGAAAGAAGAAAAAAGGTGCCCTAGTTCCTGACATGATGGGGTGGTACGAAGCCTCCCCCCCCATCGCATCAGTTACAACTCTCTTCTCCTCCCAAAATGTCTCTAAATCAGCACCTATGATCCATCACTGAATGAGCAGCTTGCTGCCATTTGCCACTGGTGGTTAGCCTTAATGCATAGCTAATAAAAGCATTTAGGGGGAGTCAAGGCTGTGAAGGTGCTCCATTTCCTTATACACCCTCCTCTTCCTTTACTGCACTGCTGCTAAGTTTTCATCTTCTCCTTTGGCCATTATAGCATAGCAACCAGATCAGACTCTGGATATTATGCATCCTTTCCTGCCATCTGCAAACCATCATTTCACCTTGCACCTCACTTGAAGCTGTAACTCAGCGTTTTGGCACCCTCAGATGGAGACACACTCACACTGGAGCTACAGCCTGTTGGCCCCATCCCTCTCTTTGCCTCGCACTCCTTTCCAGGCTGCTTCTGCTGAGGAGCTCATCTTAAAGGATCTCATGATGATTTAGAAGTCACACCTGTCTGATTTTCTGCCAGTAAGAATAAGCTGTCAGCCCATATTCTTCTCCTGTACAGATTATTTTTGCATTCATGTTTTGAGCTCCAGAGTGATGCTAAACATCCTCCCTCCTGCTTTAATTTCTTGGCCTCTCCATGCTGAAGAGGAAGATGTTGATCATATTTTTTATTTCACCCCCAAGGTATACGCACAGATTCTGTTTAATGGCAGCCCTGCCCTCCTGTCCAGCACAGGCAACAGGGTTTGGTCTCCTCGGAAATCCTCCTTCCTAACTTGCTGCAAGAATGTTTGATGGAAAATCAAATGAAGACTTTCTGTAGGGTTAAAACTCTGGCATGTTGCCTAAATTTAGTAATGCTCTTTCCTGCAGGCTTTTCTTCTTTCCTGACACTTCATATCAGTAGCAGAGACTTCTCCTGGCTTGTTATTTCAGATGGGCTGGGACTGGGACATCTATCCTGCCAGGTGCCCTTGAGTACTCAATAAATTAAATAGCAGATATACTTTCATGTAGTCTGAACACGAGGGAACCACACTAGTTTTATTTTTTTTTTTCTTGAAGTATTGCCTTCCTGCACTTGTAGAAATGATATCGCAGCATCAAATGACTATATTAGAAGTGCTGTGATTACTTCATTGGGAGAGACTGCAGAGCCAACCTCAAATAAAGACATGTCAGTTTGGCATGCTCAGATTGATAAGGCACCAAGTGCTCGCATGGGCAGCACGTCCCTACAGCACTGAGTTTTGGCAGTACTGCTAAATGCCAGATGACAAGGGCTGAGCAAATAAGGAGCTCAGACTGCTTTAGAGAATTGCAATTAAATTTATATACAACTTCGAATTCAAACCCTTGTGCAGACCCGGTGTTCCCACCAGTTGTTTGCTCTTCCTTGATGGCAAGATGGCCAACTTCAACAAGCAACATAACCATGGCACAAAAGCACAAAATGCTGCCCATCTGCATTACATCAGTAGGCAAGGACTTTGAAGCCGTGCTACTTTCTTCTCTCCTTTCACAGACTTTTAATGACACTTCTTGACCAAGCAAAGCTGCTGACACAGCACCAAGCTATCTTGGGGCACTATTCTTGGCCTTCTCTCTATAATTCTCAGTGACTATCAGTACTTGCTCCCCAACAACCTTTTACTCCTGGAGTCTCAAAGTATTTTGCTGCTTCTTTTGAAGCCCACTTTGGGGATCTGCAGGGATTTATGGCCTACTTCTACAAAAGTATCTGGACTAACGTCCAAATGGTGTCAATAGAAGTTGGCTGCCTACCTATCTGCATAGACATGGTACCAATATTTTTACTACCACCAGTGCAGGAAGTCAGACTGATGCATGGAAGAACCTGCTTAAGAGTATCACAGTGAACCACAGGACAAAAATCAGTGGGTTTACCGCAGAGCTTCTGTGATGTGAAGGATGAAGTGGGCTGGCTTTGACTCGCAAAGACAAGTCACACTGAAGGTAAAACAAATAATCCCTAGCAGCTAGATATCATAGAATGTTTTGGGTTGGAAGGGACCCCTAGAGGTCATCTAATCCAACCCTCCTGCAGTGAGCAGAAACACTAACTAGATCAGGTTGCTCAGAGCCCCATCCAACCTAGCCTTGAATGTTTCCATAGGAACACTAAAGAAGCCATAAATGTCTCCACAAACAGAACACCAGAAAGTGTACCCAGTAAATTAATAACACGGGAAGGATCTTAAACAGGCACTGGGGAAGCTGAAGTCCCTTCCCCAGCCAGGCGATGTCCCTTGGCTCTCACCCTTGTTGCCTGCTCAAGGCTTGTCCATCCCCACTACACCGAGTCAGGCTGCTCTCACAAATCCCACAAGGGGGGGTGGGGAGCTGCAATTATGCTAGGAAGCCATCAAAATCCTTCCAGGACAAGACAGCATTGCCCAGCACACCACTACCCCTGGATTACTGTGGTTTAGGATAGGAATTAGTTTTCCTGCACCCAGCCCAGGGCAGCTCATGGATCAGTTATGAGCTCAAAGCAGAACCTACACGCAAATCCACAACCAAGGACAAGAGAAAGGCACACTTAATTAGCCCCCAAAACACCTGCTCTTTCCATTTTTCCCTGTGCATTTTAACATTTGTTGAAACACTGGTAAATTGGAAGTTTTTAACCTTGGGTCAAAAACCCCTTGGTTTTTGTGAAAATAATAAATAAGCAAATATGTGAACTGAATAAACAGCTACCTGCAGGTAAGCATGCACGGCATGCACATGGGAGGCTGGCAGTATTTACTCTGGAAACAACAGCTCACATTTTCTCTCTGAAACCCATGGTAACCTCACAATAATCAAATCTTTAAAAAAAAAAAAAAGAAAAAGAGTAGCAGCAGTAAATCTCTCACACATGTCTCTTAGTTATAGCAGGGAACCCAAACAACCAGTTGCAGACTTGCAAAAATTGGCATTTCCATTCAGAATCATCAGTCACCATCACAGCCTGTAATCAGGAGAGATTCGGAAAAGATTTCTTGGACGAGATATTCTATTTAAAAGCATGTTCATGCCCTCTGGATTCACGATTGCAGAGAATAACAAGTGAATCAGTAATTGCTGGCCATTTGTTTTAATGCCTTGCCTATCATATATTTCTTTCCTTTCTTTTTGCCCTCCTCTGGAAAACCGCTTACACATTAATTTTTTAAGGATTTAACGAGGCTTCTTTTGTTGCACTATCCATCACAGATGGTTATTAAAAGGGATTGGAAATCTCAGAGGGATGAGAACAAAGTAAAGGCGCTTGCCCCAGGAAGCATCACATGAAAATCCTTCTCTAATAACAAACCCCAAACAACAGATGAGGGCTTGGGACAAGCTGCGAGCCACAGGTAGCAAACCAAGCTGCCAACATCATGTTTTACTCAATGCCAAACAGGACAAACACCACATATTTGTTCCTGAAAAAGCCTTCCTGATGTTTCAGTCACTTGGCAGCATCACAAGCCATTCGCAAGACATTACAGTAGGTTTTTAACACATCTCAATCCATCAGGGCAGTTCAAGGGACTGGAAAAGCGCTCATGTGTCTACACACAGCAGCGGTGAGCAGGGGGCTAGGAAGCTGAAGGCTAAGAGGTCTGCTGCCAACCCTAAGGAAAATAACGGAAAAATTGTCATGAGAACCAAAAAGTAAACAACTGGAAAATTATTTCTATTAATATATCATAACCTGAAGATAATAAAGCTGGCACTGAGGAAGCCTAGTAGGACTACAACTACCTGAAAGGAGGCTTTAGCAAGGTGGGGGTTGGCCTCTTCTCCCTGATAACAGATGATAGAATGAGGGGAAATGGTCTGAAGTTGTGCCAGGGCAGGTTTAGGCTGGACATTAGGAAAAATATCTTCACAGAAGGGTTATCAGGCTCTGGAATGGGCTGCCCAGGGAGGTGGTCGAGTCCCCATCCCTGGGGGGATTTAAAAGATGGGTACATTGGTTTAATGGTGGGATGGCAGCGTTAGGTTAGCAGTTGGACTTGATGATATTAAGGGTCTTTTCCAACCTAGACGATTCTATGATTTGCATGGCAGTACAACAGGAGCAGATGAAGTTCTGGCTGTGGTATCCACCAATACCAAGCTTGAACTTTGAACTTCACTTTACTCAACTACCTCATTAAAGCTATTCATCCACTGAAAAACTCAACCTCTGAGCAGGGAAATTTTTCCCACTCACTCCTACACCACCCCACCCACCCCCTCCCCCAAAAAGGCATCACTTCATGAAATTTCAGTTTCAACAAATCAGCTTTTTCTGACAGTCTGGCACAGCTCTAACGGCGAGTGGTTTGTTAACTGCTAAATCCCTGTGGAAAGCTTTAGGCTAACAGGTATGTTACCGCAGCTCTGCGCACAGGCAGGGCACATATTTCTTGAGACATTTTCCACTAAAAAGGCCGTTCCTTTCATTTGCCCAGAACCATTAGAAACCCCAGCTTATTCAGCTGCAAAGACAAGAGGCTGTATCTGTAATTGCCTTTTGCAGAGCAGATGATGATATAACCCAACATGATGCATCACACAGTTTCCAGTTGCAATAGCAAAAAATAAAGGTTTATAATCCAGGGGAGCTGTGCCTACATTGCTAAAAGCATCTGCCCTTGGAAGCAATCCCTGGTGTCACACTAAGCGTTGTAGTGATTTACACCAGCATAGCTGAGAACTGGCCCTCTCTAGAGCAATGCACAGCTCTTACCTGGATCCCATATAGCACCCCCCACAGCAAACGTAATTACGATACTTCTGCAATTATTTCATTGCAATGCCTGGTGTTAAAGCAAGGGCTCTATTGCAGGCCACCACGATGGGGTTTTACAAGCACGAGATGAGGTTACATGATGCTGCAAACACAGGGACACCTACAATAGTCCAAATGTGTCAGGGCACCACGGCGTGGTGGGGCAAGGTGGAGCTTGGAGCTCATGTTGCCTTGGTGCTCCGAGTGCCCAGGAGAACACCTGGGTTGAATCACACCTCAAAAAAAACCCATCCCAAGAGTAAAGTGACATGTGTGCCCACAGGATGATCAAAGCATAGGGAATCCAAGAGCAAATTAGGGAGATGAGGTATATGCAGCATCCCTGCCCGAGATCAGAGCTACGAGCTTTTTAGCGGGTGAAACCAACACAACCAAACCTGGCTTCATGCCCCACCCTCGCCCCTGTGCAGAGGCATGGTCCCCAGCATCAGCCCCACAAGCTACCACTATATAAGCGAGGCACACTCTTTTGGGTTTATCGCATTATTTTAAGAGAACCTCAGCTGCATACATGGTCCTTAACTCAAAGATGTGTTCCCATGATCCCTTGGTGGGGTACTGACAGTGAATTGAAAAAACCAAACCCCTCCCAAAAAACCCAACCCCCCCAAAAACCTCATGCAGTATATTCTCCTCAGATTTCACCAGGAAGTTTTTGCTATTCATATTAATAAACTCCTCTAGGTAGAGTCTCTACAGTTTGCAAGTTCCTTCTTAAAGAGTGAATTAATCATTCAGGGGTCTCAATGCAAACTTTTTTTTTTGCCAACAAGAGGATTTATAGGAAAGTGAATTGAGGGCATGCTCCATGATAAGGCATTAATGCTCTAGCACATTAGGATATAGTAGTAGTAGGCTCTAATTCTATTTTAATTACTTAAAAGATATCATTATTGAAGTCAAAGATCTCACACGCATGGAAAACCAGTACGAGGGAGAAGACTTCAACGCTGGAGGCAATAGAGCAACAGTGATAACATAACACTTTTGTCAATAAGACATATTGCTTTGTTAAAAGTATGAAGCATTTAATGATTAAAAGGCAGCTTTTTGCTTACAGTATCAAGAGAAAAATGTTTGTTTTCAGTGAGCAGCTGCTGCTTTTTCATAAAGTGACTCTCCAGCAGAAATAACACAGCAGACTGGTATTGCTAGGAACAGCCTAATGTCTGTGAAGTTTGTGGACTGGCACACACAGCCCTACTCTGCTAGTATCTGAATCGCCAATAAACCAAATTGCCCATCTCCAGTTTTATGGGAACTGCAAGTTAAGCCATACTGGAAAAATATCTAGGAAGAAAAAAAATGGCTTGCACAGATTGTTTCATTCTAATGAAAGGTTTGTCCACAGATGTCATTTTTCCCCCAATCCATCAACAGTTTTTCTTCTCATGCTCTGCTTTAATATCTTTGACTCCATGCTTTCATTCCCCAAAAGCAAAGTATATGGCCCGCTCAGAAATAAATGCAAAGAACACCATGTGATGATGCCTGCTGTAAGCAGAGGCCATAGCTAATAGCACATATCTTCATCTGGTATAAACTAGCATTTTAATGCCTTCTGCTCTACTGTACCAGTCTCTGTGGAGCTGCCCTGCCAAAAGTACTTGGATTTCTACTATTAGTTTACACCTGACCGGCTCTATGACACAGATGTTTATTGTTGGCGAGCAGATTAATGGAGAACCTCAAGGGACACCAGTTCCAGATCCTTTGCAAAATCTGGTTGCACCTGATAAACACACAGGCAGACCTGCCCTGCATTTTCTGCAAATGCAAAATGCAGCTTGATACAGACAAATGAAATTGCTGGTGTCTAAATTTCAGTTACAAAAAACCCCAAACACCACTGAAAAACAGCACACCAGGACTCAAGAGAAAATAGCAGAAATGGAGGGGATAGAGAAGGTGTCTGGGAATAACATCCCTCACTGTACCAAAGACCCAAGATTTTCTTCCTAAAATGGCGGGGTAATGAGCCTTCAAATATTACCTATTCCCCAGCATTGCAGGCTCTAACCTCTAATCCTACAGTTACATTACTCCTAAAGTCATACTGATTCACATTTTCTTCATGCAGCTCTGCAGGTTTCTTTGCTGCAGGAGATGGACAACCACCTCTGCCCACACGGGCCCAGGGCACCAAGCAAGCTTTTATGAAGTCCTAGCAAGAGAAGTGGAAAGCAGGAGTAACCCCAAGGTGGTAATATCATCCCTAAAGCACTCTAAATGCAGAAAGTAGGAAGACAATTAAGGTCCCCTAGTAAGCGCTCTTTTGTTGGGCACATACTTTGCTATCACAGGAGCTCTCTGGACCTGTTCATGCTGGTTCTCAGCAGGTCCCAGAGCAATGACATTTGAGATGACCAGAGGCAAGCTGCCACTGAGTTGATGCTCAGAAGCAGTCACAGGACTTCCATGGGGAGCTTTGGCAGTTTCCCATGTGTCTACCTCCCTGGGCAGGTGTACAGCTTCATGCCAGCCTGGTAATGAGGGATGGAGGTAACATCATAGCTCCTCAGCACAGTCATGCAAATATCAACAAAGAACATGATGCCTACTGTCATAGCATTGTAGAAAGATAACCAGTGTCTACCTAAAGACCCTAGTCCTCTCAGCCCACCCATGACCTCCTAGGACAACAGTCCTGGTGAAAGACAAGGCAGGCAGGAACAGAGAGACCAACTGCACCCTGCAGCAGACACAGCTGTAACTCTTCCAGCTGGAACACCCGGAAGACACTGAAAAAGCAGAGAGGTTAGAGGAGTCACAAGGATGACCACAGGATTATGAAAATTAGGAAAGTTTGCCTTAGGGAGAGTAGCCAAAAGCCTATTAACTAGGAGAAGACTGAGGACATGAGAGGTGCTGAAGACAGGATTGATTTTATTGCAGTTAATACAGAGACGAAGTGCATTAAACCTGTCATCTACAGAGTTCAGATTAGATGATACCTGCATCTATATTCTGTGAGTCTAAAAGTGATAATACTCTGTCAGAATTATAGGAAATTAATTACTTTCCTCCAAACTCCTTACCACTTGTGAAATACTTCGTTATCGCCAATTGGCTTAGCCTGAGAGTAAAAAAATCTCCCAAGCTCCACCATAGACCTGTGGTTCTACCTAAGGCAAATCAAGCATGCTTCCATTGGCTGTACATCATCTTCTGCCACATGATCAGCATCACAGGCAAGAGCATCCATCCTCCTGAGCATTCCCACAAAATACGCTTATTGAACAGTGCAGGGGGTAATGTGGCAAAATAGAAAGCTTCAGCCTCTTCCCTCTGTGCTGGTTTTGGCTGGGATAGAGATAATTTTCTTCACAGTAGCTGGTATGGGGCTATGGTTTGGATTTGCGCTGGAAACAGGGTGGATAACCCAGGGATGTTTTTGTTCCAGCTGAGCAGGGCTTGCACAGAGCCAAGGTCTTTTCTGCTTCTCACCCCACCAGTGAGGGGCTGGGGGGAGGCACAAGGAGTTAAGGGGAGGGCACAGCCAGGACAGCTGGCCCCAACTGACCAAAGGGCCATTCCATGCCACATGACATCATGCTCAGCACATAAAGCGGAGGGAAGAAGAGGGGGGCAACAGTGGGAGCGATGGCATTTGTCTTCCCAAGTCACCATTATGCATGACGGAGCCCGGCTGTCCTGGGGATGGCTGAGCACCTGCCTGCCCATGGGAAGCAGGGAATGAATTCCTTGCTTTGCTTGTACATGCAGCTATACGTACCCTATTAAACTGTCTTTATCTCAACCCACAAGATTTCTCACTTTTACCCTTCCAATCCTCTCCCCCATCCCACCACAAGGGAGTGAGTGAGCAGCTGGGGGGGACTGAGCTGCTGGCTGGGGTTGAGCCACACCACCCTCATACTAATTTTTCTAAGGTGTTTTATATAACTTGATATCAGGTGTAAGGAAGCAGAGTCTCCCCTCTTTCTTTTCAATTTTTAGTAAAATTTCACTGGAGTTGGAAGGTTTCTCTAAAAGCTTTGAATCTGGGGAAACAATATTTTCCAAGAAACGGTTCTAACAAAGAGCACATCAGATTCTTAATAGCATCTTGTCGTGTTTCTTGCTGTGTGCTAAAAGCATATTCAATGAAATACACAAGCGCAAAGGCAGTCAGTCAGCTTCTAGGACTTGGAGGCTGTAGGACAGACTCCAAAAACTATAGCACATTGGTAAAAGCAAAAGATTTTAACTTGTATTATGTCTCTGTCTCCTTGAAAGCAGCTCAAAAGAATTTAAAGCCTTCTTTTGAAGTGGGTCTATTTGCTAAGGCCGGAGCATGGAGGGAACACCTTGTCAGTGTTTTTGTATTTCAACATTTCATAGATCAAATCTGTTTCCAGCGTGTCTCTCACCTAGAAATTACATTACAGCTAAACTTCATATTTTTGCCACCCAGTGCTGGTCCAACAGGTCAGTTCAAAATAAGCCCCCACACTAATAGATGAAATAATTTAGCTCCCCACTTCTAGGGCTTTTGTGTATCCCTTGGCCTGTCTGGGGAAGGGAAATTTAGATCTTAGCTCTGACCCAGCATAAGTGTAATCCCTTTAATAAATTGCATACTTTTACTGGCACAAATGACCACCAAGTCCTCTAACAAAACCCTGTATATTTTATATTATCCAGCTGCTGTTACAGAGAGCCCAACAGATTGTACATGACTGAATAATTACATTCTGGATAAAGTATACTTTAAAAACAGATTTTTTTCATTAGCTCTAGGAAGACATCAATAGACGCCAACACTTACTCTAGCAGTTAACCACATTAGTCTATAAGAAAGTTGAGCCTAATTCATGTTTGAATTTGTATTGCTTCAGCTCCCAACTATTAGTTCTCTCTCTTCGGTTTTACTTTATTAAGACAACTTTAGAAGCCAATATATCCTCAGGAAATCACTTAGATCAGGTCACCTTAATCTCCTTTTTTGATGGACTACACAGGTTGTGTTCCTGAGGTCTCTTACTATAATGCATTTTCCACAGCCCCAAGGCCATCCTGTGGATCTTTTCACCCTTTTCTGCCAATTTTTCAATGATCCTTCAAAAAAAAAAAAAATGAGTCATCGCAACTAAGCACTGTATCATAATATAAGTCAAACCAATGCTTTTTTTTTTTTGAAGGATGAATTTCAATACCAGGGGACCACTCAGGCAGGAGGATAAGCCTGACTTTACAGAACGATGCTTGTGTGAGCTTTAATTCCTGCAGAATCACCCAAACTCAGACCAAAGGGTAAAAAATAAAAATCCAGTCTGATCTTCCCAGTAAGGAATTGCCCAATACACTATTTTGATTTTCAAAACCTACAAAAATACCAGTGGCAATTGTTTTCCCAGCAAAATGCAAAAATTAGACTGTCCCTCAAAGAAGTTGCAAGCCTTGGCAAAAGCCATCTACAACCCAAAAGTTTTAAATAGCACTGCTAAAAATGTAGGTTTTATAAGAATGAATTGACATCCTGATTTTATAAAAAAAAAAATAGAATCGTAAAATCAATTAGGTTGGAAAAGACCTTTATCATCAAGCCTAACCGTTACCCTAATCCTGCCATCCCACCACTAAACCCTCTCTCTAAGCACCTCGTCTGCCTGGCTTTTAAATGTCCCCGGGGATGGGGACAAGACCCCTTCCCTGGGCAGCCCCTTCCAGTGCTTAAATTCATGATGCCTAAAGCCAGGCAAAGGTGTGATCAGTTTTAACAACCACCCCGTGGCCCAACAGTGTTATCACACGTGCCAAGCATTGCACAAGAACATAACTTTCAAAGTTGACATCTAACACACTAGATTTATGATTTTGACAAGCAATACTGCCAATTTTGGGATGGCTTTAATTTTCACGTCCCAGAAGTATTATAGTGATTATACCCAATTTCTTTTGGAGTCTACTCCTGCCTGGACAATATTTAAGATGGGATTATTTGTGGTTTTAAATCAACTGAAAAATTGCATATATTCAACAGTTCACGAATCATGTCTATATGCAATCACGTATTTGTCACCCAACAAATATTATTCTAAAAGAGCAGTGAAGCAGGAGCAAGTGTACAGTTTATTATTTGGATGGAAAGATTAATTTCAGAAAAAATATTAGGACTATAAGGCACTTTAGACTTTCTTGAAGTAGCATCCAAATTAAGAACAAATGGTTTGTGATATGGAAACAAAATGCTGAACCAAAACCCCAATTCCCTTTATACTAACTGGGGAGGGGCAGGTGCCTAAATACCAGGTGCACAGCTCTAAAACTGAAAGGGGATTTTCAGTAGGGAGAAGCTTACGTCAATCTAGAAAAAAAAAAACTAGAAGAAACTGTCTTTCACTCAGTCTTAGATTGCTAATACTGGATGTTGTGGTTCAACCCCAGCCAGCAGCTCAGCCCCCCCAGCCGCTTGCTCACTCCTCCATGGCGGGATGGGGGAGAGAATCAGAAGGGTAAAAGTGAGAAAACTTGTAGGCTGAGATAAGGCAGTTTAACAGGGAAAGCAAAAGCCTCACATGCAAGTAAAGCAAAGCAAGGGATTCATTCCCAGCTTCCCATGGCAGGGGGTGCTCAGCCATCCCCAGCACAGCCGGGCTCCATCACGCGTAACGGTGACTTGGGAAGACAAACGCCATCGCTCCCAACGTCCCCCCCTGCCTTCTTCTTCCCCCAGCTCTGTGTGCTGGGCATGACATGATACCATTCAGGATATCCCTTTGGTCAGTCGGGGTCAGTTGTCCCGGCTGTGCCCCTTCCCAACTCCTTGCACCCCCCAAACCTCCCCAGTGGTGGGGTTAGGATGAGGAGCAGAAAGAGACCTTGGCTCTGTGTGAGCCCTGCTCAGCAAAAAAAAAGCCCTGTGTTATCAACACTGCTTTCAGCACAAATCCAAGACATAGCCCTATACTAGCTATGTGAAGAAAATCATCTCTATCCCAGCCAAAACCAGTACACTGGACTACATTTAGACATCTCTTCCAAATAAAGATTCAGCACAAAAATCCATTGCACTTAGGCATCTAAATAATCATATTTAAGTGCTGACAAATGGCTCCATTTTCAGTGCTGTTGCTGGAAATGGCAACTTACAGTAAAAGCAGATTAGAGGAAGGGGAAAAGGAAGTTTCTTTTCATAGAAAGTGGCTTTCTGGCTTCAATAGATAAACCTCAATACATCTGTCAACAGCTTCAGAAATTAGCAGGGCCTGTTGCAATAGTACAAGGGGTAAGGATTTTAAACTAAAAGAGGGTAGATTTAGACTAGATGAGGAAGAAATTTTTTAGGATGAGGGTGGTGAAACACTGACACAGGTTGCCCAGAGAGGTGATGGAGGCCCCATCCCTGGAAACATTCAAGGTCAGGTTGGATGGGGCTCTGAACAACCTGATGTAGTTGAAGATGCCCCTGGTCATTGCTGGAGGGGTTGGACTAGATGGCTTTTAAAGGTATCTTCCAACCCAAACTATTTCTTCAGATTATATGGAGTTGGAGTCAATGGACTGTGATTTTTACCTACCGAGAAGTCCCAATTTGCAAACAGTCCTTAACTAGCAAAGCACTGCAATTTTGGAAGACCAGATGAAGATCCACAAAGGCAGCTGGACAACTGGCAATTGATTTCTGTAATGGAAGTTTGAGGGTGCACAAGAAGCACCTGAAGTCCTCTGAAAACCCAAGTGCCAGGTTTTGAGTAATGAGCAAATCTTGATGCTGGCACCCCACACAGTGAGATACCATGAATTGTTCCCCAAAAATGCTGAACTGCATTCTAAGCACATGTTCCTGCACTGAGGCAAATATAAATATATCCACATATGCCAGATTGCAGCGTGGAAGTTAAGATCCTAAAACTACTAGCAGCCAAAAATAGATATTTGAAATGGAAATATCTTTGAATAGCAGCTCCGGTACTGGCTCAAATGTAATAAGAGTTTTCCAAAGTAAGTCTTGATTATTCTGTACGAAGAAAAATATACAGCAGATTTGTTTACACTACTTGAGATAGACCATTTCTTTTTTAGAAATGGGAACTAACACATCTGTTGAATGCAGATACAAAAACACTTGCGGTATCTCTAAGCTCTAACTCCTCCATTTAGCTATGCAAATAGGCATTTGAGTGTGCGTGTCTTGCACATACAAAGGTGTTTACATATACACTTTCTGCTTAAGTAAACTCAGTTCTCAGATTAATATATATTCTCACTGTGCATGGAAGTATTCGTTTGAAAGATCAAACTTAGGTGAGTCAAGAATACCAACACTTTCATCATTTAAAATATGACTAGTTGTAGATGTGGGGGAATAATGCATAATAGATGTTTTATTCTGCATCCAGACTCTAGCTATACCTAAACCCACCTCTGAACAAGTTCTGAGCACCCCAGCACTTTTGTTACAACTTCTACTGACAGTCATCTGCTAGGAATTGTTGCTAAATTAATAAAACACACAAGACTTCTACAAAATGCCCGGTACTAATTGAAGCACTCAGTATCTCATTAATTATGAAGGTGTAACGGATTTTTGACTAGGCAATTTAAGCATCTATTCCTCGGTGTCCTCACCTGATTGCAGTTAGCACCTCATCAGGGGTTGCAGCCATACCTGCCGCGTACGAATTGTCAGTGCATCCTCATTCCAGGAAAAAGACACTGAAGTAACCCTGGAGCACCATGCTGTTGATTGGGGAATAATTCAGTTCCCACAACAAAATTAGATTCAAAAATGACTAGTGGATTAAAATAACAGACCAACAACATACTCAAATCCTGATCTCCTTATTGTTTTCTAATGCATTACCTGATTTCTTTCTTTGGTTTTTTTGGGGGGGTGGTTTGGGGTTTTTTTTTTTTCTTTAAAATGAAGGCTTCTAGTAGAACATTTTCAAAGAAAATAGCAGATCTACCCTGAAATTCAACCAGTGCAAATACAATTGAATGGGTGACTGATCTCAGCAAGCCCTGTTCCTCTCTGGATACCAACATGTGAAGGGAGGAGGACAAAGAGGAGACAAACAGTTCACTAACTTAAGTACCCTGTCAAGTCACTGGGGGAAGGACTCAAGATCTCAGTTTAGTCACTCTGCTTCCCTTCTGGTAGGGCATACTTGGATTGCCTTCACACAAGATTTTTTTTTTTTTATTATTTACCTCTCTCAGGAGGCATTACTTTCTTTATCATATCATATTTATCAGTCAACACTGTCCTACTTTAACTGGTTTACAACTCTTGGAAGCAAGACTTAGTAGTGTGCAATTTTTAAGTCCCCAGAACTCTCTTTAGACTATTTCTCCAGTACCAATCTAAACTAAGAACTATCTACTACTTTAATGACTGGGTCATTTAATATTTGAGGTAGATACTTGGGCCTAACGACTTTATAATTTCCCTCTAGACATTTTTATTGACACTAGTTTATGAAGTTGAAGAAGTTTTCCCTATTGTGTCTCTCTCCTCCTACTTGCTATAAAGGAAGCCTAGAAAGCAAACTTTTAGATTTCTAAAGCCCTTTTTCAGTACATGGTATATTTTTGCTGTGCATCTCTAACATAAAGTCTTTAAAAAATATCTGTTCCACCTGAAAGTGTTTTACCCTTTTAGCTGCTTCCCTTTTGGAAAAGGTGGCCTTTTTGTACATGCAATAACTGCAAGGCACTGAATTTGAAAGCATTCTGGTCACTATAAAAAAGGTGTCTTTGATACATCTTGAACCAGGTCCAATGGACAACCTTGGATACAGTGAGAACACTTCAAAAGACAGTAATATTGCAATCCAGATCTCTATAGTCCAATTTAACAGTTTATACTTTACCTCCAAGGCTAGTTTCCAATCCCTAGCATTTTTGCCTCCACTTGGACCACAAGCGTTTATAATTTTCATCACTGTGAACCATCACTACCTCCCCTCCTCAAAGCTTTTCTTCAGCCAGCTGAAAAGCCACAGTTTTTATAAATCCCATTATCCAGTGCTTGA
>NW_009258668.1:1031054-1066295 GCF_000687185.1 Egretta garzetta
AAGGGATACATGGCCATCATCTATTTTCTGTCCTAAGATGTTTCTTCTTTTCAGCAAAGTGTGGCTAACATGGAGATGGAGCTTGAGTAGAACATTTTCTACCACAGATCAACATACTTGAGCTCCTGTAGCTTGGATACCATGGGGCTAAGAGGCAGGGTCATCTCTGAAAACCATCAATCGTTTAGGCTGGAAAAGACTTTAAGATCATCAAGTCCAACCATTAACCTAACACTGCCATTCCACCACTAAGCCATGTCCCTAAGCACATAATCATCTCCCTGTGTACATGAGTAAACAAATACCAGTCACCTGTAGGGCAGGTGATCATACACAAAGTCACACTAGGTGGAAAAGCCTTCACCTTCCTTCTGGGCTTCTACTTGATGGTGTGGGGAGTTTTTTGTTGCCTTATACCTAGGGTTCCATCTTTATCGAGTCTTCTCCCAACAGCACTCTTAGTTTTGTGAGCACCTCTCAAAGCAACAGTCATGATGCTGTATTTATGCAAGACTATACAATGATTTACACAATCTGCTCCAAGGCCACTAACATTGCATAGACCTTTAAACATCACGGTCCTGGGCTGTCATGGGAGAGCTATTTGTTTTGGAGGTCTCTGCCACAAGAAGTTTTTGAATTCCTTAGGAAGTAACCAACCATATAATGATAATACAATTCTCCAGCTGTTAGACATGAGCAATAATACTTTTTCCCAATATTCATCTGACTTGTCTACCATGTGTTACATTTTAGTGCAACCTCTGCTATCTTCACCACAGTTTAAACACTCTTAAGTGATTTTGGTAGGAGAGCGAAGCATGTTGCACAGGGCTGGGAGAATAATTGATTTCTTTGGTTTGTTAGTCAAACCAATGACACGCACTGAGGGGTAGAGACACTTACTCCAGGTTAAATAAAGCATTTTTTTTCGATAGTCAATAAAAGCAGAAGGAATTCAGCAGAAGGAATTGCCTGAGCTAAGAGTGCCACCTCAGTTCAAAACCCTTTTCTACTTGATTAGATCAGAAGACATTTGAGCCAAACTCTCTTCCTGCTTTCCTCTAAAATTGTCCTCAAAAGGCAACTCTAAAGGCTTTCTCGACTGTTCTTAATCCCTCTCCTGATGACTTTTGTTTAACACTGAAGCCATGACCTGCATTACCCTATCCCAGCCTTTACCCAGCCTAGAAACTACTCATCTTCCTTCACAGCCTCAGTAATTAGTTGCTCTGCTCCATATAACTAAGCAAGAGACCACCTTTCAACAGCTAACTATAGGGTTTCCTTCTATGGAAAGGGACACGTGAGGGTTCAAAGCCTGCCTCAAATACAGATGTGAAACAGAACCTCGTGCATCCCAGCTGAATATCCAAACCACTAGAAGATAGCAGGGAAGCAAGCCATGCTCAGTTGTTTGAGACTCACAACTACAATTCACAGAGCCTACATCTCATGCAAGCCTCCATACGTACAGGTCACCACATTGGCTCTAGCTAACCAGACAGAAAACACTGAAAGAAAGAGTTGTGACAGAGCAGCTGAACATGAATAAAATCTATCCATGAATCTCACTTAGCATTTGTGGGAGGATTTTCCAGCTAAAGCTTCAAGTTATGTCTGCAGTAGTAAATAAAGCTGGCTAAGTGCTGCTCCCTGGCCTGCAGCTACATGGCAGAGCACAACTCATGTCTATGTACTTACACTTTCTCATCTCAGAAAAAAACCACCACAATAAAACCAGAGCAGCCAGCTCCAAACTGCCCAAAACCCAGCCTTCTGTGCATACTGCCCTGAACCATCCAGCCCCGCCTGCCACAAAGCCGTGCAAGGGACATATCAGCATCTCCACAACATACACAACTGCAGAGGAGTGCCTGCCATGACATAAAGGGTTACCCAGTCTGCAGGACTATAGAGATGGTCAGCCATGAGGTCACAGGATTTCTTAATGCACAAGGACACGGAGGCTTCTGTCCTTAAATTTCTCTACTTTACTACAAACTACCACAAAAGTCATCACCAGCAAGTATACCTATGATTAATAAAGTAAACATATATAAGTGAAAGGAGGGTGTAGTGAGGTGGGTGTTGGTCTCTTCTCCCAAGCAAGAAGCAATAGGATGAGGGGAAACGTCCTCAAGTTGCACCAGGGGAGGTTTAGGTTGGACATTAGGGAAAATTTCTTCCCCAAAAGGGCTGTCAAGCACTGGAAGGGGCTGCCCAGGGAAGGGGTTGAGTCCCCACCCCTGAGGGGATTTAAAAGCAAACAAGGTGCTTAGGGACAGGGTTTAGTGGTGGGATGGCAGGGGTAGGGGAACGGTTGGGCTTGGTGATCTCAAATTGCTTTTCCAACCTAAACAATTCTATGATTCTATATTGAGCTATTACGTATTACTATCAGCAATCAATAATGTATTATCAATCAATACTATGGCAGCAGTTAAGGATAGTAGCAACCAATCACAAGCAACAACCAAGCAGGTATACACTGTTACAGGCTACTACAAACTGAACAATATAACAGCATATATACCTATGAAGGATTACTTACATGGATAGGCAAAATCAAGTCAGTCAGATTTCAGAAGGAACCAAACCATCCCAAACAGGAAGACAAACTAATCCCAGAAGGGGACTCAACCATCCCAGAGGTGGGAGGATAAACCAAAATGATCCCAGTAGTGGACCAATAAGACAAAGTCTCATTTCAAATATGATCTGCATCAGAGTCTGGAGTCCACTGGTCAGCCCCAGTGAGGGTCTAAGATCTCCTAGACAGTTCATGCAGAATTCAATCTCTTTAGGAGAGGAAAAGTACAGGCAGTATGGGAAGTTCTCAGAGAGGCTCCATTCTGGATTTTTTTTTTTTATAAAAAGGACTTTTTTAAATCAGAGATATAAGAGGGCATAGGACACCACCACTTCCAGAACTGGTGGATTGTTTTAGTTCCTAATTTTCACCTGTAGCATCCAATTTCTGTTCTACAGCCTAGTTCCCAGGCAATTTCTCTGTCAGTATTTTTCAGCAGAAAGTTTCTTCTGTTCAGTAATTTTCCCTTTCTAACCACAGCTGCTCACATCAGGGCCCCAAAAAAGTTCCCTGACCCCATTTTGTTTATTCACACACACAGCCTTGACAACTAAACCTGGAATCTAGGTGAGATCCAGGCATCCAAAAGCTTCTCCAAGACTCCTGGCCCTGTTGACCCAGAGAGCTGTAGACTTGAGGCAGCAGGAGGAGCCACTCTTCATGAGCCAACACAGACACATCCTCCAACACCACTAAGGCAGCAGATCCACCTCTACTTCACACATGCTTTTTTTTTTTCCTGTTAATAAACCTGATCATAAGTTTCAAGCACCAGTGAATCCCAGAAGCCACCACCCATACATGGCGCTCCCTTCTCCTCTTCCCCTACATCTCCAACAGCACACCCACTCACCACAATTGTATGGAAGTCACGTCCAGCTATGGCAGAAGACCTCAAAATTCCCAGCTCCCATGAAAAACTATCAGGCTTGAATGTCATTTGGCAACTCTGAGGATTTCTAGCATCATCTGTGCATGTCAGGCACTGTTCCAGCAAGTGCATGTCCAGCACCATGTTTGACTCAATAGGAGAAGTGGGTGCCCTGGGACAAATAGAGGAAGAAAATAGAGCTAGGCATGAGACCTGGAGCCAGATTCCTGGTTCAGTGCAGAAGAACCATGATTAGACTCTATTGACTTTAAGAAAAACTAGGAGGAGGTATAAAAGCAGCACCACGTACATCAGGACATCCTTGCTCTCAAGTGTCTCTAAATTTAGAGTTCTGAGCATCCTTGGGCCAGCAGGAAGTACACCAAATTCAAAGACAAGACTTGATGTGCCTGGGTTTTCTTTACTCAACCACTGAGCAAAAATTTTAACCACTTAGGGATAATAGAAAATAAGTCATAATGAAAGGAAAAAATTATATATGCTTTAACTCTTCAGGCACACATCTGGGTCCAAATGATCACACTGAGACTGACCAAAAGCAACTCACACTCCTCCAGTTACTAGCGTCCAAGTCCTCCATGCCCTAGCATTAAAAGTCCTGTGTTTAAGATCATGCTAGCATCAATCATTCTCCCATTTCCACAAGCTGGAGAGATTGGTAGCTTCGTGACCAGCAGAATTTCCTTTTTCCTACAGTTTCAGTGAAATGGGCCCATGTATACCACACTGCTTTGGATGTAGGGGAAGGAGAAGAAAGGTACCAAACTTCCCAAGCTTTGTTTTTTTAGTAAAAAAGGAAAAGGCACATGTAAAATCCATGCGCAAGACTTCATATAGTTTCTCAAATACATAATCTGATTCATATTTTTATGAAGAAACCTCAGTCTGGTACATGAATTCAGATAATCTAATTTCTTTATCTGGGTTTAACAATTGGCTTAAAAAAACCAGGTAATTTCTATGTAGTCTTGGGGAAATGTTCATTCCACGAAGAATTTCAAATCTCTTTGCAATTATTCAAAGAATTAAGAGGGCCAGACTGGATTTATTTATTACAGAAGATCCAAAAGGTGTTTCATAACTTCACAGAAACTAAGTATCAAAATTTTTTTTAAAAAGGCAAATAAAACTTTCAGTAAGGTTGTTTCATATCCTTAGACAAGTCAGCCATGACTATTTGCATAGTGTGGGTTATTTAGATGCAATTTGAGATATTAGTACTTCAGAATGAAACGTAAGAGACTTTCAGATCTCATATGTTTGGGGAATGGGGACAAGGCAGACTCTTGCAGTTTGGTAGATGCTACCAGCAGTAAGGTCTCCCCTTGACCTGAAAGCATGAAAATAAATAATCTTCTCTCCCCACAATCCTGCAGCAGGACTCAGAGGTAACATATTCCATACGCATGCCCTAAATAAGCACTGGCAGAAATGTATTTTAAGCTCTCAAGTACAAAAGGTGTTTTATTCATAATTTAATTCACAAAAGCAGCCTCCAGGGCTGCTGACCACACATGCACTTTACACTCCTCCACCACACAAACAATTTAGACAGCCAGGAGCTCCCCAGGTCTCAAGCAGGCTAGTCAGGGGAGGGTTTATTTTTGGATATTGAAATATTATTGACCTTCTGTGCCATGTGAGCTCGGAATGACTTTTATAAGTAGGACTGAGTAGAGGATTTAGGAGTATCCAGATAAGTCTCTTAAACTTTTTTTTTTGCTTTCACACAGACACAGCAGCCAGAGATAAGTGGCCTGTCAGGATTTAGATACTGCCAATTGCCACTCTAGACCCCTGTATTAGGTAGTACAGGTTCTCCTAATCTTTGTGGTGACCAACATAAGCCAACCGATATCGGGTCACGCAGGTTTCTAGAGGCAAGAAAACTCCCAGGAGTTTGAGATGGACATTCATGTGTGGGAGAAGAACCTGGCCAGCAGGACAGATGTTACAGAGGAGCAGAATTTCATTGTAAGGCTTCCCATGCTTTTGAGGTGTTCAAGCAAGTAATAAATGGAGCTGAAGCTTTTCACTTTTTCCTGTCAGCATTCACACTTCTGGCCGCTGGAACGCACAAGGAAGAACAAGCAACACAAGCGCAATCATGAAAGCAAAACCTTGTCATTGAATCATTTATCAGAGGGAAGATGCAGCACAATGGATTACAGTCATTAAGGAAGATTGAACTTGGATGATTTTTAATTATGGGTGAGGGTTGGAAATTAGTCTTCTCTTACCTGGGTTGCCAGATAGATGAATGCATAGTTCCAGATTTGCCAGAAAAACATGCCAAAAAAATGCAGTACTTCTTATACAAGCCATGATTTCACATGAAGAGTAGCTAAGTGACTCTAGAAAAAGCCAGACCATGTCACACAGCTGCCAAAGGTAAATGAGAGTGTTTAAAGAATGGGTGTGAGAATTAATAGGCATGATGAAAGGATAGTTTTGTAGGTACATCTTGCAGACTTCCTTTTACTCAGTGTAACACAGGAGCATTCATTCAAACCCCGGGGAGATTCACATCATGATCAGAATACCCACGGGCAGCGCAAAAGCACCCATTCAGCACACAAGGTCCTGTGCTTCTGAAGTGGAAACAGCAGTTTTCCTACAAAAATTCCAAGTACCTAAGACATGGTATGCTGTCACATACTGAGAGATGACGTGCTTTCCCTGTGCCCGCCTGCCGTCCCTCACCACGCCATAGCAGAGGGCAGCGCCCGCCTGCAGCGCGAGCTGCCGTCCCTCACCACGCCATAGCAGAGGGCAGCCCTGCTGAATAATTCAGTTATTCAACCCCCGTATTAAGAACGACTCAAAGCTGATGGACAGTAGCTAAAATTCTGACACACCCCTCCCTGCAGACAGCATGCAGCACCCCCAAGATCTCTCCAGTCTCCAAACAACGGTCGGACTGTTTGCAATCAGGTGCTTTGCATATTGCATAAGGCAATTACTCAACATTCTTCACTTCAGAAAAATCTGCTGGAGATACTTTAGCTCCACAAAAAAAACCCAATCCTTCAATATGTCCCATAGGGCCAGCCAATTAGCAGTCTTTGTATCCTGCAAAGCACATCTTTTCTCTGCTGCTAGCACTCAAGTTTCTCCAGGCAAGACTGCCAGCAAAATCATACAAGAAGCCGTCATTCAACAGCAGAGACCTCTCTAACGACAAAGGCCCCGACGCTTACACACACACAAGTTCTTAGTATGCGCAGTAATCAGCGGGCTTAATTACCCACAGATATTTGAACATCTGGACTCAAACAGCTGCACAAGGCACCGAGCCCCAGTGGCTTCTGTGCAGTCAGGCACTGCCACTACCTATTGCGCTCCAAACATTTTCTCCTGTACCGGTGCCAAGCACCGCACACCTCTGCAGTAAGAAATAACTAACAAGCTCCTGTCATGCCTATCAAAAAAAACCCAAGTGATGTTACTAAACACGAGAAGTGGAGTTGTATTTGAATTGGTCTTTGCTCTCGTTAACTAGGCACATCAGCCAGTAATAACTTGTTTTTCTATTAGCAATTACATCCAGTTACATAATAAATAAATCAAATTAGAAACCTCCCACTCTGTCTAGACCAGCTCATTCCTTCAGAACTTCAAGATCATACTGGGGGAGTGGGGTGGGGTAGAAGGAAAAAAAAAAACCACAAAACAAAAACCAGCAAGAGACTGCATACGTTCACTGTGCCAACCCCAAGCAAGAAGTAACAAAAACAAAAAAAAAAAACAGGCATAAACACTTGCATTGGCTTAATGCCCAAAAGTCTTTTTAAAAATAAGCTATCAATCAGGTTTGTCTAGATCTGCGCTGAGACTTTATCAATGCCATCAACTGGCTTTCTCACTTGTCTTCTCTTCTGTATATATTTTTAGGCTTTTATTGTTAGGTGATTTCCTGATTGAATTCAGAGATCTCATGGAACAGCATATTAGCATATCTTGAATATAGATGCAGACTCTGTTATGGGATTCAATTTCGCTCTGAATTTTAATTCCAAAGCTGTTCTTTTCCACATTGTTCATAAGAGTAATCAGAATTTTAATCATTTTCATGCACCTCTCAGTGAATTGCGAGATGGGACAGCAGAAAATACAGTCAAAGGAAGCAAGAAGTTTTTCAGCTCCTCCCCAAGACCACGTGGGCAGCACAGGCAGCATTTTCCATACAGCTTCCTGCTGCGAACAGTCTTAATGACCATGAATCCAGACGCTACCCAGCGAGATCGAGAAGCGTGTGCTGGCAATTCATGCTGGCTACGCATTCAGCATGCAGTGCAAGCACTGAAACCCCAAAGTCATTTGCACACCTCTTCATCCGAGTGACCGGTACCATCAGGAAGCAACTGGTCACAGCAGGGGTCAATAACGGCTTGGGTTAAATACAAGCAACACCATAATGAGACCTACACCATCGCTGCCTCCCCCATCTGCAGAATGTGTCTGGGAAAAGGTAGCGATTGACAGGACTGGGAAATAATTATTCATGAGATGTATCAGATGGTGAGGAGTCAAGGAAAAGAAAGAGCCAAGAAGTAGGGAGAGGAGAGGAGCAGAGAACAGGACTCAGGCAAAAGCCTGGAGATCAGAAGGTGGAGGTGAGCAATGGAGAGGTTCAAAGTGGGCAGTGAAGCATGAACAGAAGGTGGAAGAGCATTGGAGTCAGGATAAGATTAACATGGAAAATTGAGGAGCAGTGAAGGCAAGGGGATGCTGAAGGGGCAGGCACTGTCTTCACATGGTCTTTAATGGGTTCCTCACCAATGACTCAGCACAGAGCCTGTGACAGTCATCCTCCACCCACTGACTCTGGACCTATATGCACAAGCAAGGACTTCTCCAAGGGATTAGGCATTCGAGTCCCATTGCATCTCCAGCTGAAATTATTTCCCTTGAGCACTGCAGTCTCCACCCCTCAGGGAAAAACTATTGCTAGTTATGAATTTACCATTTCTGATCATCCCTGAAGGGTATTAACCCAGAACAGGGGAAGATGAGGGACATCTCAGGCTTTGCTGCTACCTGGTGCAAGGTTCCTCCCTTTATGGGTGAAGCTGATCCGTGGCCAGCTAGCAAAGCCATTTTAACCAAAACGGACTCTTTCAGTCGGGTGACTCAAAATCAAATCCAAATACAAATCCATTTCCTTAGTGTGATGCCAGTCATTTAGCACTTTAAACAAAAAATGTTATAAAGAAAATAAGAGGCAGAAATCCTGATTGTATTTTCTTTTTGCTTCCCTTTGGGGTAAGGAAGTACAGTAGTAGATGCATTCATTGCTTTTTCATCAAATCTGTATCTGAGGGGTATAGATTTCACTGGGAATGCATTTCTAGGAAAGAAAATGAGAAAATATGAGAAGAACTCTTGCTTCTAGAGCCAGATGGATTTATTTGAAGCTCTAATGCTAAGAAAAAGTTTGCCTCCTGAGCATTACTTACGCACCCAGTTCACCATTGACCAGACAGCACTACAGCCATCCTAGCCAAAATATTAACGTATTTCATAGCACACAGAATTCAAAATTCATTAGGACTTTGGTTCCCTGTCCTTATTGGCCAGGTTTGAGGCAAGTCTAATATTTTAGAATATTTTTTTCCAATATTTTAGAATCATTTCTGTTGGAATATGATCATCAAGCCCAACCACTCCCCTAACCCTGCCATCCCACCCCTAAACCATGTCCCTAAACACCTCGTCTACCCGGCTTTTAAATACCTCCAGGGATGGGGACTCAACCACTTCCCTGGGCAGCCCATTCCAATGCTTGACAACCCAGCCTTATCCCAAAACCAAGCAAACAAAAAAACCCAACAAAACCCACCAACACCTGGATAAGTTGTATAAGCTAGTTTATTCGTTATACACATGCTTAAAGCAAAAACCCTGTTATGCCATTTATCTATCATTTCAGCAAGCCCTCACACACAGAGAGGATACAGCAGTGCAAGGAAAAGATTTGCAGATCCTATTTCCTTTAAGAAGCTCTTCAGGTATCATCCCTGGCCTCAAGCAACCTGCTACACAAATAAGTCTTTAAGGAGAGCAGGTTGGTCAGGACAGCATCCATCACTGTTGGCATTTTCAGGGATAAAATCCTTCAGACTGACTGCACCAGCTCAACAAGTCCAGAAAAGTGGGATCAGCAGCTGAGGAGGGTTTGAAGCACTGCGCACTCAGCATTGGCTGCACTTTGGCAGCTGTTTGGGCTGCTTGGGAGATTTGGGTGGGCTCCAAGAAAACAACAGCTGAAGAAAATAAACAACCAACTTCCGAAAAATCACTGCCCCAGAGCCCAGTGACTCCTGACCCATGGTGCTAGGAATTAAGAGGCTTAAGGGAAAAATAGAGCATGTCTAGGGATCCTTTAACTGGGATACCCAGGGGCTAGTGATTTTATACAGAGTGAAAAAACAGTTCCTCTGATTGGTTTTCAACTTGCTGCTAGGAAAGGATGCTCCAATCCTGCTGGATCCTGCACCCAGGCTGGTGATGCTATATTTCTCTCTGCTACCTATGGCCTAAAGCTACTTACTTCCCAAAGGATTTTCTGGATAAAGGAATAATCAAGTGTCCAGGTCGTTTCAGAGAGCTACAACACAGCAGGCCTGGAAGCAAAGATAATTTGACAAAAAAATACTGCAAGTTTTTAACAGAAGGCGCATTTAAAGACACTAATGAGGGACCACAGCACTGTTAGAGCCAGCATTGAGCAAGTGAGATGCACCAAGGTTATCTCTGCTCAGAAGATCATCTTTACAACCCAGGATTTAAATCAGTAAATGGTCAGGTGCTGGTAAAAACAGGAGCTTGAGAAGTAATAGAGTGGACGTTCATATCTGTATAGGCTACCAAGGCCAAAAATAGAGAGCAACTCTAACAGAAACACAACAACATAAGTAGATTGGTCTGTTTGTCCTCTGTGGGTTCCACACAAAAGCTATCTCAGTAAGATGCCAACTGCCTCTTTCGGGATGCTGTCTGTACCCAGCTCTGTATTTCTGCCTCAAAACACATTTGTGCAAGTCACCTATGGAGAAGCAATTAATCACCATTCTGCAATTTCCCAGTGGAGTCCTCAAACAGAGCAGAAAACATCCAGCAAGCATGAGACAGACCCTAGCATATTGAAAGCAAACAAACAGGACAAAAATCTAATCCATAATTCAGGGATCTTACCTTCCTCCAGATCCTGGGCCTTCCTCTACCAGCAAGCAGCTCCATCCCAGGCCTTGCAGATGATGTTCCTACCAGAGTCACCCCAGGAGCTGCTTCCCTAAGCCCTTCCAAGCCCCCCCCAACCAAATTAAGCTATCTTAGTAGCCAGCCTTTAAGCAGCAGGTCCTCGTTAACCTGATTCGTTTTGCCTGAAGCAGTTAAGGAGGGCTGACACAAGCCATTTCTATGGGAGGGGCAGCAAGAGCAGAGGTTCCCTCAGAGAGCACTTCCATGAGGGCATGTCCACCCCTCCAAGGTGTTGGACAGTGCACACACACAAGCTCTCTCCTCTGAACCCTGAGCATGAATTTGCTCCCCACCACTTGTGCCACCAGCGCCAGTTCCTAAAGGAGGCGGCTGGAAGATGAGAAATAAATTGTGGCAAATTATGGTAATAATCTGCCTACGTTGTCAATGGCCCCAGGTCTGGCTGTAAGCATTCGCTATTGCAGTACACGTGGGCCAATACCTTCCTTTCCTCTCACTACAACCTGCTGGGAACTGGAAATTGGTTTTTCTGGGATCAAGCAAGCCCTGGAATAGCAGTAACTGCAAAATCTGGTGCAAGTACTTTTACTTTGTTAGGCTTAAAATAGCTACTAATCCCCCGTTTGCAATGGGTGAAGGGGATGAGTAAGGAATCGGACTCCCGCAGAACTCAGCCATCCTCTTCTGAAGAGTCTGCAGCAGCGACAGCCGCTGCACTGCCAGGGCAACCCAGGGATGCCAGCAGCGATGCACCCAGCCAGCACTTAGCAAGGCATCAACCAGTGCTGTAAAAGTACAGAATTTACTACCTCGGTAACCCTAAAAGGGTTTAGTCTAAAGCATAAGCAGTGTGCCCAGGTGGCCAAGAGAGCCAGCAGCATCCTGGCTTGTCTCAGGAGTGGTGTGGCCAGCAGGAGCAGGGCAGGGACCGTGCCCCTGTGCTGGGCACTGGGGGGGCCGCCCCTCGACTGCTGGGGTCAGGGTTGGGCCCCTCCCTCCCCGAAGGACCTGGGGGGGCTGGAGCGTGTCCAGAGAAGGGCAGCGGAGCTGGGGAGGGGTCTGGAGCCCCAGGCTGCTGGGGAGCGGCTGGGGGAGCTGGGGGGGTTCAGCCTGGAGCAGAGGAGGCTGAGGGGAGCCCTCATCGCTGCCTACAACTGCCTGAGAGGAGGGGGGAGCTGGGGGGGTCGGGCTCTGCTCCCAGGGAAGGGGCGATGGGACGAGGGGCAGCGGCCTCAAGTTGTGCCAGGGCAGGGTGAGGTTGGGCATGGGGAACAATTCCTTCCCCTTGGGGCTGTCAGGCACGGGAAGGGGCTGCCCAGGGAAGGGGTCGAGTCCCCAGCCCTGGGGGGATTTAACAGCCGGGCAGGGGCGGTGCTGAGGGCCAGGGTTTGGGGGTGGGATGGCAGGGGTAGGGGAGCGGTTGGGCTGGGGGAGCTTAAAGGGCTTTGCCAACCTAAACGATTCTATGATTCTATAACCAGCGTGGAAGCTGTACTAAAAGGATGCCAGGAGTGTATTATGTTTCCAGTTCCCAAAAGGGAGTAGAAATGCTGCCTAGGAATGGTTTGAATGCTGAAATTCAGTAGTTTTCTGATCTGGGGTTTGGTTTATCCCTCTGTGTGTTGAGAGGTAATTCTGCCTAGCGTAGGGGAACTGGCTAAGTTTAGTTTTTATTAGGATGGGTTTCCCTTTAGAAATCATCTCTCAAAATGAAGTACAGCAAACTGAAGAGATAAAACTACAGCATCATATCAAGGAGATGGGACTGTTGTGAAGCTGAGCAGTTCTGGCAAGATTTACTGGCCATGTTGCCAGTTTCATTAGGAAAAAACAGGAGGAATTGTCATTTAGACAAAACCCACTGTGTCCTCAGTGTGTTTGAAATATCCTGAAGACAGAACAAACGCTCTTTTGGGATAGGTCCCTGGAATAAGGCTGCTCTACGTGTAGGAAACGTTGCTCAGTCTGGAGTCACCTCAGTTTCACCAGGGTAACACTAATGGACCTTGCTCCCCATATCCTCCTGGCTGAAAACCTCGTTTCTGACTCTAAACTCAGTAACCTGGTTGTCCTTCTTCTGATTACTAACAGTCATATTTCTTTCCATCAGCGATCCAGCAAGAGTGGGCACGTGAGCCTTGAAATAAGCTTCTGGCAGATACACGGAGAGAAAGGAGAAGAACTGGTGAGCAGCATTACTAGCACCGTGGCAGCAAAGGGAAAGTGGGGCGAGTCCAAATAAAGCTCTTTGAAGTTCTCCAGATGGCCAAAAGTCCCAGTTTTGTCAATTCATGCAATGTTTTGCTGCAGGAATCCTTGCCCAGCTCCTTGCTGCATTTCCGCATTGTGCTGACAGCCAAAGGCAAAGGGACAGGGAGACTTGGGGTCCTGCTGTCTCCTTGACTTCCCAGTCCTCTACTTCGTGCTTTCTTGTGCTTTCCTACAAGCTAGCCCATGTGCTCCTAATGCCACCTCTACCTTTCTGTGCCAAACAAGTGCCATCCTTTCCCGCAGTTCATGCCCTGCTCCTGACCCACAGCAGCGGTCCCCAACACTGGTCTCTGCTCCCGGACACAGACTTGTGAGCAGCACAAGTGCCTATTTGAGGGAAGGAGTTCCCCTTGGGGAAAATGTGAGGCTACACAAAACAAAGCTTAACTTTTTGTTTTTTTCTTTTAAAAACTTAAGTATTTGGGAGAATAGGATTATTCCCATTTATTGTTTCAGTCCTTTTATTTGCTTCTCATTTGCAGTGAGTGGCTTGACACCACCAGCCACTGTACTGACTCTTTTGAGAACATCTTTTCCTCTCTAATGTAATTTCTCCCACATTTCCCATCAAGTGAGATATCACTTCAGTTACCTTACTACAGGAAGATAATAGGTTAATCTAGCACAATCTACGTTTTGCCATCCATCACAGTGGAGTCTACCCTGGTTTTTATTTCTCTTGATGCCACTATCTTGTAGAGTACCAAGGTCAGACCAAGTAGGCTACAACCACCCACATCACTTTTTCCCTTTCCTAAAAAGGACTTGAGTTGGCTATTGTCTAGTTATACTGTACCATCCCTGATTTGAGAAAATTCATAAAATCCTTGGTACCAGACTTACAATTGGTGATTCACTTGGCTACCCAGCCTCTCTCTCTCTCATGTCTAATTGAGCCTGAGTTGAGCAAGGCCTCCTTTCAAGTCATGATCTCTTTCTGACCCTCAATATCTGTTTTTTATTGCTGATCAATCCCCTTTACTGCCTGTGTACCTCTTTACTTACTCCTAAGTCTTTCCAAGATGGCTATTCAGTCACCCTTTATCTTGTGACATAAACATCAGGTAGATTTTGTACCTTTGGCTTCCAAAGCTCCATGTGTGCTCCACACCGAGCCCGCTGCAGCTCTACTTCACTCTTCCCTCCAGATGATTTCACTGCTTCCCTTCATTTCTTAAAGCCCTTAAAAGAAAAGACAAACCTCAGTTTGTTTCTCTTCCAGCTTTATTTCATCAGTTCATGTCCACCAGGTTATTTGTTCTGGTCAGCTCTTCTACAGTGTTACCTTAACCAAAGTGAAATCTAAAAAAATTGCCTTTAGTTGTCATTGCTTCAGTGATTGATGAAGATACCTACCAGCTTCCTCTCTGCAAACACCCGGCTAGTCACTAGCAGCCACACATGGACTGCAGTTGTTGGGTGATGTTCACCTTCTCTCTCCTTCTAGCAAAGCATAAGCAAGTGGTCTCACTTGGTTTATGGTCACTGGTTGCTGATCGTTGCATAAAATCAAGTTATGCCAGTTTTCCCTGCATAAGCTCATGGTGGATCATCAGCTCCTTTCCTCAGTCAGTCTTTAGTGTGCTCATCATTATTAAAAACAGCCCTGAATTGTTCACCATGGACCAGCCTTCCACAGCTAACCATCCAGCCCACCACAGAGGGGCCACCAGCCCACCAGCTCTTCCTGGCGCTGCTGATGTTGCTTCAGTTGAACCATCTTACCTTGGCTGGCGAGGGCTTAAAGACAAAAAGGCAACAAAATAAGACCCAAAAATGTCTTTCTTATTTGAATTGCCAAAAGATCACGAGACTGTGGCGTGTTGGGGACCATCACCTGATACACCACAGTCTGAGATGTTGCGGAACCTTCTGCAGACTTTAAATTAAAACTACACACTGCAGCTTAATTTTGAGGCACAAGGCAATTCATGCGGTGCCTCTGAAAATATAATCTCACACAAAAACTGTTTCTAGGATATCCCCAGAAATCAAGGGACTCAGGGAGTGGTTTTCAGAGGAAGAAAACTCATTTGGTAGAGGCGTGGCAGGCTGCTTAACCTCGTAACCAAAGCAGAGCACAACTGATAGAAAAACTGCAGCTCCGGAAGACACTTCGGGGCAACTTTGCTCATAACTTGCTGGGAATCAGGTGTGCATCTGCCCTTCATAATACAAAAACCACATGTCTAATTTCCTGCCTATTGAGTTAAAAGGGTCCTCCTGATTTTATGTGATGCTATCTAGAAGATGTTATTTCATTTAAGCACATTCTCTTTCATTCACATGCACTTTTACTGCAGTCACTATTTATTTTCTCCTAACTCATCTTCTGCATTAACATCATCTTTGCCAGGTGGAATTGAAGCAATAATTCAATCTGAGTTAGGTTCCAGGAAGGACCTGTGGCCCAGGTGTCTGCTGAGGCTTTGGAAATTGATATCTTGGCTTGCAGCAGGCACTAAATTCTCCTTATAAAATACTGAGCATCTTCTTATAAGATGGGAATGGCTGGTGTCACAGCAGGTGTAGTTTGCCTGATGAATGTAATCACTCTCAGCATTGGACAGCGTGGGCATTTGGACAGGAATCAACAAGTCAGGTTATTTGTTGATTTTCTGAGCTCAGGCTGTGTGCTTTGGAGGCAAAGTGTGAACAGGCAGAACGGGAATAGTTTTTTCTTACGGCCAAGCAATGGAGGAAGGATGATGGGGGAAGGAAGGAAAGAGAAATCAACTATCAACTCTTTTCACATCATATTTATGAAAAATCCAGCTTAGGAGGTAAGTCTTTGATATGTGGGTTGCCTTACCTGGAGACTTGCAAGATCCCCAACACTTTGCAGGTTCTTTTTGAAACTCAGTTGAAGCCATCTTTATTCATGATGAGGCTCATCAAAGAGAAGCGTGGGCGACCCGTCAGATAAACTGGAGTTTCCCTTTGAATATTATGAATGTAAATATATAAAGCCAATTAAGTTTCATGGATTAATTTCCCAAACCGCCGGATAAACTGGCAGATATTGTTAGCCAGCTAAGCTTGAATGATGTGGTTTCCATTAACCAGATCTTCAAAAAAGGCTTTTATTGTAGGAAAGACAGCTTTTGCCACCTGAGCTGAATTTTTTTTAGTGTTCAGAGCAAAAGCTTATTTTTTAATAGCTTATAATTCTGCTGCAAAATATATTTGGGACAACTACAGAGTGAAGGTCTTATCTTCAGAGAGATGATAGGGGTTTAGTTGCTTAAAACTGAGAAGGATGAGTTCACTCCTTTTAAAGTAATTTGAGCAACAACAAAGTAAATCAGGAAAATAAAATTCCCTAATGAACAGCTCAAAAAACGCTATGTGGTTTCTAAAATTGAAATATGGCAAACGTTCATCCTTTGATGAGATATAACTATTTTGAGGGTAGTACTTCCATAAAAAGACAGGAAACAATCAAAGGAGAACATGGTTTCAGAATATGTCTGCACTTGATAGCTTCTTGGGCAACTCGTTCAACTCCTTTGGCTGAAGCATTGACCATGGAACATTTCGAGATCTAATCAATTTGCTCTTGCAATATCACTTTACATTTTCATTTCATCTTAAATCAAAATGATCTCTCCCCTTTTGAAATCATACTTTATTTTGCTTTAGCTGCTCGTAACTGAGGACATCAAGCTCTAGTGTCCTGCAGAGATACAGGGTTCCTCTGCCCATGCTATTGGCCAATTTAGCTAGGAATCCTGCATCCCAAGGACACATTTGTCCCACTGGCTTCAGCTCAGGAGTATCAAAAGAAAACATTTATCTCTGAAGTAGAAAGAACTAGAAACAGAGAGAAAGTGAGTGCTCAAAGAGAAATGCCAGGGGAGACAAGCTTCTCAGGGGGAGACAGGCTGAGCTTCGCAATGCAGCGAAAAACTAAGGCAGCTCTCTGGCTTTTAACTCTGCTTTATTGCACCTTGTCCACAAAGAGGACAAAACTCACATCTGTTTTACAAATAACTTAAAATTAGTTGCAGCAGCTTTTCAAAGGGGAACTGAGATTCTTCTGGTCTGGAAGGGCACATCTTCATCTGGTGAAAAGCCAAGCTCATGGTACAGCTCCCACCTCCCTCCTAAAGCCATCGGGAGATTTTCCCCTCCATTGGTGCTCATCTCTCTCCACTGCCAAAAAATCAGGTGTAGGCAAACAGCTGATGAGCAAAGTTGGAAGAGACATTTCCAGGCACTAGAAATGATCCCTGGTTGCCCCCATGAGGCAGAAAAAAAGGTTTCTGGGGGTAGCTTAACTGCTGATTTCCTCCAGCTTGATAAATTTACATTTGTTTGAATGTCCATCCTAACTCTAAACAAACACTAGTACCCTGAGTAGCTCATACTGCGCATTGCTTGCTTCAAAAGATACTGCCGTATCATTCATGGGAAGAATTTTAATCTTAAATTATGAATACATGTCTTCAGCCCCAACTCCAGATCCACGTAAACGTTTGCCTGAAAATTTCTTCGTACCAGAAAACAATCAATATTCTGATTCATTACCAAGAAACCCAGAGAAATCCTTCTATGTGATATTTCTAGTCACTGGAAAACATGCCCTGCAAGCTTTTAAAATATCTATGTCTATAGCTCTTTATCTCTGTATATACATATATTTATATATTGCCATTAATGTTCAGGGAAAGATTCACCGATATCTGTTGGCTGCAATGGAACTTTCTCATCACTTTATGTTGCTGGAGGAATTAAAATCAATTGAAAGCCTTTACACAAATTAGCGTTATCTTCAGCACCTACTACAGTGCTTACTCCTGCCAGATATTGAGTGATGCGATGACAGTATGCAGCAGCCACCCCGTTAAAGCATTTCAGTGCCTATACCTCTAAATGTTAATGATCTGAAAGGCACTTCAGATTCCTCAGCTGTGTGTTTCTTACCATTTCATGGATTTCTCTTAAATATAAATGCCAGCTGAAACTTTCCCAAGTTTATAATTCTTGATTATGAAGTACTTGCTGAACTCCATAATTTAAGCTCTTTTTCTGTGTTTCTCGACGCGTTTTCTTACAGAGGGAAAGACACCCAGGAAACTTCAGGCTTTACCCAGGAAATCCTGAATACACATCGTAACCAGAACAAACTCATCAAAAAGCCCCAAAACCATCTTTACTGAAGGAGGCCAAAAAAAAAAAAAAAAAAAGAGAATGATAAGACTAGCAGTTCTGAGAGTAAGAATTTCCAAACCCCTCTTGTTTATGGTTAATGACTTGCAAGTCATTAAAACCCAGCATTAGTCGGTTCTTTATAGAGGAGGGAATGAGAGAGGGAAGTCAGGACAAAGCACACAAAGCACACAAGGAGGGCTTGGCCATCCCATCGGATCACGGTTAGCAAATGAAGCAGTGCACAACACGTAGAAGGGAGGAGGGTTATGTCTTGTCTTCTGCCCGCTCCAGCATTTTCAGGAGAGTTCATAATGGGCTGATTGAGGGATAGGGACTGATGTCTTCTGCGTGCCAGATGATAGTACTAAATATGCCCATTGTTAAAGATATGGAGATTTTCAACAATCAGGCAGTATCCTGAGAAATTTCCGATGGGCCCCCACAGACGTTCACCTTTTCGCTGATTAGACAGCTGCTGCAGAATGAAAGATTTCTCAGCACCCAGTGCATTCTCCTCAAATGTCAGGTTCGGGAAGCAAGAAGAATGCCTAATTCCTATGTTGCAAGGCACTGAGGATGAAATAGGGTCAGCAGTCAAGAGCCACCTCAAAAGCAGGCATTGCCCATAAATTGGCATCGTTGAACAGCAGTAGCTGTCTGCTTTCCTAAGGCAGCTTGGTGGGGAACTCTGTAATGTATCGCAATGAGTATGACGAGTATGTGACAGCTCAAAATAGAGCACTGCAGACCAGGACTCCACAACAGTGAGCAACAAGTGGGGTGGTGGCTACTGCAGCGCTGGACTTTTCTGTGCCCATAACAGCATGTCCCAGTAGCAAGAATTTATGGGGTTAATGGGCTCTGCCAACAAAATGCCCAGACTCAGATTCCCTACTACAGAGCAAATGCAATGCAGGGACTCTCGTAAAAAAAAAAAAAAAAAAAAAAAAAAAAGGAAAAAAAAGAAGAAAAAAATTAAAAAGGACAGTTTTCAAAGTCTCCCTGGAAGAATCAGAACTTTTTCAAAAGAGGATTTCTGACTTGGCTGGCGGACGCACAGGGAGCATATCTGCAATTCTCAAGCCACAGCATTTAACATTAAAATGTCATTTTATTTATTCTTTCTCTGTGATATCAAAAATGGTAACTAGGCAACATCTCAACTACTGAGTGGACTCTAAATCTCAAACCACTTAAATATGAGATCAAAGTGAAAAATTGCAAACAGTAATTTATAACCTGTTCTTTTTGTTTAAACCTAGCAGAGCCAACCATCCTGCCCTTACAGCCCCTATATTAAAATCGTCATATGCACAAGGACCCTCAAACATGTGATCACCGCAAGAAAGAGAGGGAAAGGGAACTTGCAGGGTGGTTGACAGACAAGACAGTAACAGCTCCTCCATGGGATGGATAAACACCTGGATTCAAGGACAACCCAGGGATCATAGACTCATAGAATCACTGAATCGTTTAGGTTGGAAAAGACCTTTAAGATCATCAAGTCCAACCATTACCCTAACCCTGCCATCCCACCACTAAACCCTGTCCCATGATGTTGGCTCCAAAAGAACTGACTGCCACTGTCTTGCATCTCAATAGGTCAACTGTGACTTTCAATATGAGAGCAAACAGCGGAGTAGCAGTAAGATGTTAGTCTACCACAGTGTACAAGGACTTCTCCAAATGGAGCATGTAGCCCAGTGTCCTGGTCATGCAAGAGCTGCCCCTCTGCAGAGAAGGGACCAAGACACAGGAACATTTACCCATCCATTGGGCCCTGGTGTCCTGTGCACGACACTGCGACATCTCCACCGCCAATAAAAGACCGATCTCCAATTCCTCCTCCAGGAATTCCCATGAACATTGCACATGGGACCATTCAAACCACCACTTGCTTGCGTTAAGCAGGACAGTCACAAGGTCCATCTGGCCAGGTGAACAGGGAGAAGGAGCAGGAGTTTGGTTTATGCGCTTCAGCTCTTCCTGAGGTCTCGCCTGCAGGTTTTCCTGTGTTTTATTTCTGCTCTGAAATTAACTTTGATTCATTTTGCTCTGCGCAATGGTGCTTTGATTTCTCTAGGTATATCCTGTTTCATAATGGCTTGAATAATTAACACACAAATTAGGTGAAGTGGAAAAACTTGGAGGTTCAAAATACGCACACCTCTCTTCTCTACAGTGAAACCGTTTAGCACGCAGCACATAGTATCGCCACCTGCACTACTTTAAAGAGAGTTGCTCACATTTCCATTTAAGAAATGAGCTTCTTCCCATGAGTGGACGAGGGCGCTGAAACAGATTTTGTTTGAAGAGATGTCAGAGACAACTGCTGTTAATAGATTTTATTAATAAAAGGAAAAGCAGCCACTTGTATTTTCTGACAGCCCCGGAGATATCTATGTCAGCTTATAAATTAGCTACTGCAAGAGCTATTTGGACTCACGGATCAAAAAAAGCTATGAGTTTAAGAGCGCTTCATGGGAACCAGGACAGAAAAGCCACCGCGTGAAAGATTCAAGTAGCCTCCTTTGATTTCAGCAGCCTTTCTGAGTGACACAATCAGCCACAGAAAACAGTTTAGTGAGAGGTTTTGTCTTCCTAAAACACAGCTGACACATGGGAATGATTTAACTTGCTAATGAAATCACTCCTGTGAGTCGATATTTTCCCCCTCTCATGTACATATCCCAGTTGCATAACTGATAACTAATTTAGACAGGCACGGGAGGAGCTTTGCCAGGATGCTTCCAGCGTGGTCCTTTCGACCAACAAATACCAGCTCTGCAGCCTGGCAAGACGTGTAAGGGCTGGACCACTGTGCGGATGGAGCACGTAGAAATGAACCTCTTAACCACGGGGAGCTCAGCGAGGACAAAGATCCAAAAAAAAAGACTAATGAGTTTTTGACAAATTAAGACTACTTCTTCACTTGGTCATTTCCAAACATAGTAATGTGCACATTAAAGCACTTATTATTATTCATGCAATATTAGGAATAAGCAATTTAGACACCATGTGGGTCACCGGTTGAATTCACTGTTCACCCTACCCTACGCTTATCAATGTCCACAAGTGAATGCATAAGTGAAACAAGAGGGGGTTTTTCCCACTTAGAGAGCTCAAGTTATCTGATAAACCTTTAAAACCGTGCTTTGCCAATTAATAGAGTCTTCACCTGATTAGTAGTAAATACTCATAATAGCCCTCTTGCAAAAGAGCTATGCATTCATAAAGCACAGAACTGCTCCTTGCAGCTATTTGTGAAGGAATAAAACCAGCAGGTCGCTCCCGGGTAATGCAAGAAAGGAATTAAGTTCACCGAATGGTTCACAAACCTTTGTTCACAGCACAAAAATCAATGGGACACTGAAAAGCTGTGGTGCTGCTCCTGTGTCGGACACCTCAAAAGCACTGAAGTTATCCTTCCCAGGTCCAGAGGGATGGCACTGAGCGGTGCTAGGAAAAGGGCAAGGTCAGACAGCAAATGCCCCTGCAAGCGAGTTGATTCATTTTGATAGCTCGGTATGAGTAGTTCTTGAAGAATTTCGTTTATTTTTATTTATTTATAAGCTGCTAAAAATGCAGTCATCATATTATCTCCGGGTACATGAGCATTGCACCACAAAAAAAATAACTTGCTGCCAAGTGCAATCTCCAATTAATAGCTCAAATATTAATTTAAGTCCATAATGCATGCACATATCATTTTAAACTTAGGAAAAGAAGCATGTATAATTGAAAATCTTTAGTAATTTTCCAAAAAAGCCAATATCAGTGCAGTGGATTCATTTGTTAGGCGAGCTGTCTTGGGGCGGTACAGGTAATACGATGAGTAATTGTTAAGAGCGTAACTCTAAGGCATCTTTTCTTTACCCTTTAAATTACTTGAGAGTGCAAAAACTGCAGAAAAGCAGCGAGGTCAGTTCTTCGATCGTGCTCCAGTTCCCCAGAAGCCTTCAGCAGTGAAGACGAAATGAAAGACCAGAGGATTTTCAGGGCTAATTAACAGCCGGTGCCATTTCTGCACACTCTGCCTGCTCTGGTGCTTAGGCAGGGGTTCTCCATCGTCCGTTAGAAGAAGAGGGTGATTTTTGTCCTCTAGACCCAGCTACCTTCCCAGACTCAAGGTGCCTTGCTGGGAAACCTCAGAGCAGGTAAAAAATCATTTAGATCAAGTGACATGGAATTCAGCGGGGGCAGGGGGGGGAATTATTTTCCCCAAGAAATGGGAAAGACAAGAATTAGTAGAGCTAGGAAGACTCAGCCCCTGCCCCTGGGGTCCCTCTTACATCTCACAGGTCTCCCACAAACCGTGAGCAATACCTGAACAGAGCCCTGCTGAAATCCTATGGGTATCAGCACATCCTTACTGGAAAAGGTCAGGCTGCCCCATGCAACCTTGCCAGCATCACGTCTTTAATCAGGAAGGAGGAAAACCTATGACATTTCTAAGCTAGCAGTGATCCCATGCACCGACCGGCTGGGCAGGGGAGAGAGCAGCCGCTGCGCTACCAGGCTGAACCAAACTTGTTCTGCAGGAATAGCCCAAATTCCCTCTTCCCTTCTCCAGCACTATTTCTTCTGCAGCAGCCTTCCCATGCTGACTCAAAGCAGGTAGAAGAGGACACCACCCCTCCCCCCTAAAGACGATGTTCTTTACATTAAAATCATAATTTTTAATGCATTAAACTGCCGCAATGCAATTAGAACCGCTAACCCTTAGAGTGCAGGAGACAATTAAATAGTTTCTTTGCCATCCGTTAATGTAATGGGGTCTTGAGCACGGCATTAAATTCAGCACATAAGGCAGCCGCGCATCCCCAGCAGCGGTGCTCAGGGCAGGGTGCTCAGCAGCAGACCACGGCCGCGGCACGGCCGCCTATTCTGCTGTTAACTTCAGGGGGAATCATCACATGAAGGCAAAACGGAGACGGTATGTAAACATAAAAACTAGAGACCAGGGTTGGGTTTTTTTCAACCTACCGCTTGAGGTGATATATCTCCTACAAAAGACATGTAACCATTTCAGATGACAAATATTTATTTGAGACTAGCTCGTTTGCCTATTGTACTATGAGCCAATTAAAAACAAAAAAACCAAAACAATTTAAAAATACATCCAGAGCCATAAACTCTTTTTTGATATGGCTGCATTTTCTCAATACAAACAGGCACCGCAAACAAATGACTTTAACACATCCTCCTGTTGATTAAAAAATGATTTATATTGAATTACACCTTCAGGGTTGATTGCACGATGTGTTTAATCCCACTCCCTGCCCTCCTCCAGCCTAATAATACACAATATCACCTCTGCGATAATGCGATTATATTAATGGATTCGGTATTGCCACCATGTTTGAGAGCAATCATTGTTAGAGGGCTCATGCTTCCCAAGGAGATCAATATTTTTAATTCTTGTAAATGAAGATCAGAATAAAGTTGTGTCTTGGAAACAATACGGCACTTCCTATGGGGAACAGTGTCCTGCAAACTATTTCCCATACATATATTAAAATTCCAGCGTAGTGACAAATAATCCATTATATCGTGTTCCTGTCTACCACCAAGAGAAATATGTGAGAAGTCGCTGGTTCATTCAAGTGTGCTACGGCTATAATTATTCTCCGCTGTAATTATTTGTTCCTACTTTTCTTATGCCGGCAGGACAGGTCCATCAAGAAGATGGTGAGCCAAAACATGAATGCGGTGGCTTTGCCCCCACAGACCAGTGAGCCTCCAAGGGGTGGGCTGAGGACACAGGGAGGTGGCCATACACCCCAGGCTTTGCATTTTGGAAATTACTTTAAAAAAATGCACTGATTTCATCGCCGTGGCTTCTGGCCACCTTGATTCAGAATGGTTTAAACCCTTTCAGGTCAACTTTGCTGTCATAGCAGAAGAATAACATAATACATAATAAACAAAATAACATTATAAACATAATAAACTTTCTTTGCCAGACCTCCTGCCTTTTTGAATCATTAGCAGCAGTTCCAGGTAGGTGCAAAATTGTCTGGTGCATAACTGGGGCAGAAATATGGGGAGAAAGGGGTAAGGCCAGTGGTTACACTGGTGTCAGACAGTATCATTTTGGTGTTTGGTAATGATGGAACCTGTCGTGGTTTAACCCCAGCTGGCAACTCAGCACCACGCAGCCGCTCGCTCACTCCCCCCCACAATGGGATGGGGGAGAGAATCAGAGGAGTAAAAGTGAGAAAACTTGTGGGTCAAGATAAAGACAGTTTAATAGGGAAAGCAAAAGCTGCACAGGCAAGCAAAGCAAAGCAAGGGATTCATTCCCTGCTTCCCATGGCAGGGGGGTGCTCAGCCATCCCCAGGACAGCTGGGCTCCATCACGTGTAACGGTGACTTGGGCAGACAAACGCCATCGCTCCCAGGGTCCCCCCCTTCCTTCTCCTTCCCCCAGCTCTATGTGCTGAGCATGGCATCATACGGTGTGGGATACCCCTGGGGTCAGTTGGGGTCAGCTGTCCCGGCCGTGTCCCCTCCCAGCTCCTTGTGCCCCCCAGCCTCTCGCTGGTGGGGTGGGGGAGCGGCATGTCCCCTCCCAGCTCCTGGTGCCCCTGGCAGAGCCGAGAGCTGAGAAGTCCTTGGCCAGTCCAAGCACTACCCAGCAACAACCAAACCATCAGTGAGTTACCAACATTTTTCTAGTACTAAATCCAAAACACAGCACCATACCAGCTACTAGGAAGAAAATTAACTCTGTTCCAGCAGAAACCAGGACAGAGCCCTACATAGATAACACTTTTAAAAACTCATGGAAAAATGCACCTCAGGTACCACCTACCTACCAGTCGCTTTCTTTGATAGATCCCATTTTTATTTCCAATTAATTTTCTTGCAGTAATCTCATCAATTTGTTTATAAACCATTTTCTTTGCTTGTTTCCTATCAGCATTCACTTAAATGTCAGGCCTTTTATTAAAATGTATTGAGTTATAGATAAACACAACTCTACATTATGAGATCGGAGAAATAATGAAAAAATGAGTGTTTTATGGTTTGGAAACCATGTAAACATCATCGTGTTTTTATTGCTGGAATGGCAGTATGGGGGCAGGGTAAACCACTAAACTCAATGCAATCTTTAATTTAAGGAGTATTTTTATGATGTTTTCTGTTAATCTTCTAAAGCTGTTTGCAGAGTATAAAAATATGTTTGCTATAGGGAAGTCTTTATAGCATGAGTGATAAAATACTCTTATGTGGGTTTTGCATCCATTGCATCGTTTGAATCTAGTAAACCTTGGTCTTTATGAGCAGAGCAATTATGACTATTATGATATTAAACTGGGAAAATATTTTGTTTAATGAACAGTGAAGAATTACAATGCATCACCGCCCTTGGGAAAAGCAATGTGTTCAGCTCCCAAATAGCACTAACGGCCTCATCAATGCCAGATGTCCAATTTTCAAAAGTAGCTTCCTGAACTCTGAGTACAGCGCTGAGGTTTCCGCACCAACGCAGCCCCTCATGTGAGCAGAAATGGGGCCCTCACCCATCGGAGAGCCTGAAAAATCAATCATATGGCTGTACCACAACCTCCTTCTGCCTCTTAAATGTTGTGCTCTGGGTGATTCTCCTTTATTTGATTGAATAAAAGGAGCCAAGACTTGGGTGGTGCCAGACTGGTTCCTGTCCTGTGTTTGCAGAAGGCACTTACTCCATCACCTCCCAGTCGGGTGTGACCATCACCGCTTCCAAATCTCCAGGGCTGCCAGGTCTTAAACAGCAAATTAAAGCACTTCAGAACCAACCTGCAAACTTCTCCTTACATCTCGGCATGTTAGAAGGGAGGGTTCAGGAGAAAGATGCTCTGCTCGGCTCCTTCTCACTTGGTGCAGTATAGAGTAGAAATGGAAATTCAGCCTCCCTTCCTGCCCTCCTCTGCCCAGCAGGAAGGAGGACATCATGCTGCATTTTTTAGGCAAAGAAAATAACAGACCTTGGAAGGGATAAGCCAAGCCTGGTGGGAAAGCTGTTTCTAAAGGCATCAGAAAAGAAAAAAAAAAATGTTTTTAAAATGTATCTTTTAATTATAAAGCAAAGCAGGGACATGCTGGTTTCTTTTAATGCTAAGTGTATTGAACAAATAACAAGAAATTATTTCTCAGGATTTACTGGCCTTTAAGTGTCCTTCTGAGTGCTTAAAGGACAATGTTACGGGACTCTGAAAAGAGTCTGCTTATTGGTACTATTAAATCTTATCCTTTACCTACCAAAGAGTGCCTCACCCCAAAAGCAACAGCCTGGTTCTGCTGTCACATTTCTCTCCCATGGCATCCTTCTATCATTCTTGCCCCATTTGCAGGAGCTCTGTCACATTGATTTGGTATCACGGCTCAAACAACAGAAGTGAAATGATGTGCCACAGCTCCTGATTCCTGTCTTAAACAAGGCGGAAAAATGAAGGAGGAGTGCAGCAGGGATGGCCAAGGGAAGGGAGACCGATGGAGGACAAAACCACTCCAGCTGTGACTCCATCCAGACACATGGGTCTGAACTAAGAGGAACTTTTTTCCTGTTTTTTTTTTTTTGCAAAGCAGCACTTCAGTATACAAGGTCCAAAGGGTCAGCTTCACCCACCCTTGCTCATCCATGTTGTGTTTGTTGTTCCTCCATCCTGAGCTGGTGCATGCAGGAGTGGGGCTGGCCAAGCTCAGAAGATAAACGAGTGCATATAGTGCTATTTCTGGGGGAAATTACTCTGTGACAAATCAGGGTAACTTCCTTAGCATGACGCTTATTCCAATCTCATCGTGGGACCTTGAGTGACACCGGCCTGCCTTGCACCCAGCAGTACCCTCCAGGCTCTGACCGAGCTAACAGGACAAGTGAGGTGCCACATGATGTGAGCGGGGCTCACGAACGTCACTGGCTTTGTGTTCCAGGGACAGTTCCAAAATCCTCAATAAGCCCTACAAATTCATCTTGGTCGCTTCAGGGATCACTCATCAGTTGCTTCCCCAGGGCACTGCTCCTCAGCACAAACTTGCTTTGGGGTATTTCATCAGAATTTATCACATCTTACCCAATGCATAAGTAAGGTGCAAAAAAATGTTTCACATTTTTTTGACATCCTGTGATAGCCTTAGGAAAGGGATTCTTGTGGAGGTTAAGAAGTGAGTCTTGAGAGGAGACGTCGTCCATCTGTAATTTTTGGACAATATTGCATCCATGAACCTCTTATTTTTCTTACCCACATCACGTCACTACCTCAGGATTGTCACTTATTACTAACCCTCGGTGCAAGTAGAAGCATATCCCTCTATACATTTGTCCTTCCACAGTGTATGTATATGACCTGTTACTGGGAAGTTTGCATATTAGTCTTGAGGAAACCAAAGAAAATGGATACGAAGTCTCTACTGCAGTCAATGCAACCGGCCAACAAGAAAACGGCCCAGCTGGCCGTGCCGCTTTCATGTTTGTGAGTTAAGAAAACAAGCCCCAAAGCTGGCAAAACCCTTTGTCCCTTTAATGTGGTTTACACACACACACACACAGAGTTCACCTATGTCATGTATCTTTTTTACTTTGTCATAGGCACTCACGTTGCCCAGTTGGCTAAGCATTAACTCCAGCAGCAGCACGTTTGCGCCATTGCGACATATCATTCATAGTGGTCACCCTGCGGCCGGAAAGGTCACCTATGTCATGTATCTTTTTTACTTTGTCATAGGCACTCACGTTGCCCAGTTGGCTAAGCATTAACTCCAGCAGCAGCACGTTTGCGCCATTGCGACATATCATTCATAGTGGTCACCCTGCGGCCGGGTAGCCCTGTAATAGGGCGTTGCCATCACTAGTTACAGGCCATAAGTTTTGCCCTAAGTTTGCATGGCCTCAGCTCTGCCCTGCCTGAACTTTTCCTGACCTGCCTGCAGCTTTTTCTTACCTGCTTTAGCTGTAGCAGCAGGGTTTTTTCCAATTGACCAGCTGTCTGTGGCTAATATGTTTTACTTCTGTTTATCTTTGTGTGGTACAAACATAGTTTTACACAGACGGCAGTAACAAGCGGTTACTCTAGGTAGAGCAAAATATTAATCACTAACGCACTGATAAGTAGAGAAATCCAGACCTGGTACAATAGCAGAGGCTTTGAGAAGTGGGGACCTGGGATGTGGCATAGAGGGATACAGACACCACATGGTGCTCTGCCCCTCTGCTCTGCTCTGGGGAGACCTCCCCTGGAGCCCTGCGTCCAGCTCGGGAGCCCTCAGCACAAGGAGGACATGGACCTGTTGGAGCGGGGCCAGGGGAGGGCTACTAAAATGCTCCGAGGGCTGGAGCCCCTCTGCTCTGGGGCCAGGCTGGGAGAGTTGGGGGTGTTCAGCCTGGAGAAGAGAAGGCTGCGGGCAGAGCTGAGTGCGGCCGGTCAGGGCTTCAAGGGGGCCCAGAGGAAAGGGGGGGACAAGCTTTTTAGTAGGGCCAGCTGGGACAGGACAAGGGGGGATGGCTTTAAACTGAAGCAGGGGAGGGTTAGACTGGATCTAAGGAGGAAATTCTTTCCAGTGAGGGTGGTGAAACCCTGGCAGGGGTTGCCCCAAGAGGGGGTGGAGGCCCCATCCCTGGGAACATTCCAGGCCAGGTTGGACGGGGCTCTGAGCAACCTGATCTGGTTAGCGGTGTCCCTGCTCCCTGCAGGGGGGGTTGGGCTGAGTGACCTCTAGGGGTCCCTTCCCACCCAAAACGTTCTATGATTCTATGACTCTATGGTGGCATGGGACACCCCATGCCTGTAGACAGCTCACCCATGGACAGTTAAAGAAATGCAGAGCTAAAGCTGGACAAAACTGGTTTCTGGGGTAGCCAAGAGAACAGCATCTCTGTTTTCTGCCTTTACTCTGAGATATTATCTAACGTGCGTAAAGGGCACCACACATAGTAAATTGGGATGCGACGTGGAGCTGCGGACCAATGAAGAAAGGAAAAGGTACAAAAGTGTGTTAGCAAACATATAAAAATGACTCCAAACTGGTGAGGAAGAAGAAACCATCAGCATCAGCATGGACATCCTATCCCAGCAAAAGACCACTGGTGCTCACACTCACTGTGACACCCCCGGGGCCAGGCACAGGGTGAAATCCCCAACTGTGGCACCCAGAAAAGCAGGGGGAACATAATGCCAAGGCAAGGGGTAGAAACTACAGAGTATCTGAGCAACAATTTTAACTGCAGCATTATTATTGCTGTTGCTATTACAAGGTTTTCTGCATAGATGTATCCTGTCTCTTTCCATAATAAATACATCTGGGCTAATAATGATAATTCTTGGATTAGACTGTTAGGATTTCAGTAAATCTTAAAAATAAATCCTGGTCCTTACGTGTAATGTGTGCTTCCTCTTTGCTCATAAATGAGGTTTTGAGAGTAGAAATACTGTTTGTGGTAGGGTATTTCACACCCTCGGACCCAGCGCTCACTGATTTACACCCGGCAGCGATCGCCCTGCCCAGGCAGGCTCAGGGGGTGCATCCCATGGGTGATCCCACCCCTGGCCCTATCTTCCCCAGACTTTGCCAAATCTGCTGGGTATTCACACCAAAGTCCAGGCCACTGCAAGAGCCAGCAACACACACAGCACTTCGTAGGAAAGGAAGGAGCTAAAGGACGTGCTGGCGTTAGGTGCAATTTCATTGAGCTCTTTCTCCTTACACCGTACTGTGGCACAGAGGGAAGAGGAGATAAATCCAATTCATAAATCATAATTATGGTCAGCGTCTATTGAATAGAAAATGTATGGAATTACAACATCACTGACTCACCCCGCCAATTCCACTGAAATAAAATGCAACGGTGGAGAGGAATTTCACAGGCAGAGGTTTACACTGAATCGTGCCCCTTCCAAATCGAACAGTTCCTTTCAGCTTTTAAGCAGGGAATCTTTGGCAAACAGCCAAGAAATACTGTGTTTAAACATACATGATACACTGCGATTTCTCGGGAATAAAGGAAGATAGCTTTTTCTGTAAGGTTATTCCCAGCCCAAGAGCACAAGCAAATGCTTGCCTTGTGATTTTAAGCGGCAAAAGAAGAACACTAATAAACGCCCTTCATCCTGCACCTCGCTGTTATTTCTGAGGCTGCTCCACACTCACAGGGGCTGCCCGTGCTTCTTGCTAGCAAGGGTACAAATGAGAGAAATACCACATTACACTGTCCGAGCAAAATTTTTCTTTGGGACTCAACTTATAAATATTTCTGTTCAAAAAGGCAAAATGTTTTGCTCATCCAGAAAGATTCCCCTGGGAGGGAGAATTCCCTGTTTCTAAAATGAGGAACGCGTTGAAGGTCTTCCTTCAAAGAGTTAAGAGTTCATAAATGCACCAGATTTAAGTATACCACTATGCATTTCAAAAGCATTACCCTAAACATAGAAACAGGGAACTGCCTCTATTATAACACATGCACTGTTTGCACAGCACCAAATCCTGCTCTTAAGCCACAGAATCATAGAATCATTTAGGTTGGAAAAGCCCTTTAAGATCAGCAAGTCCAACCGTTACCCTAACCCTGCCATCCCACCCCTAAACCATGTCCCTAAATTTATACCTATTCCTTGTAAAATCCCTGGCAGAAGAGGCAAAGTTGCTTCAGCCAACAATTAAATTCAACTGAGTGTGAGTCTGTGTGCGTATACATTTATGATCAAACTTCTGTCAGTCCCCAAAAGTGTATAAATACCTCGTTTGTATTGCAGCGGTGTGTGGGTGCTGGATCCTTTTTGCACGGTGCTGTATGACCAGATGGGCCTTCATCGCTTTGGGTTTGTTATGAGCCAAGTACAGCAACTTGGATACAGCAAGTCCAAGCAACAACAGATGAATGCAAGGTGAGGAAACGCACGGAAACGATGACACAACATCGGTCAGGATGGGTGGTGGTGCTCTGAGCACTCTGGCTCTTCGCTGCTACCGAGAATTGATAAAGAACATGGCCAGAATGACCTTCAGAGAGGGGCAGAGATCCCTAAAAAAGGGTAAGTTGGGTGCATTCTGGTGAACTGTCAAACAACATCTTAAAGGAGCAAAAATTTTCACTTTTGCTCAAGCAGTTCAGTTAAACTATTATTAAACCCTGCAGGTTGCCTCTTTTATGCTGCTCCATCTCTGTTTCAAGTCCCTATTTCTTGTGGCTAAGAGGACAGATGTGGCCTGAGCCACGATGCTCCTCACCCAGAGCCTTGCTTTATTCAGCTGGAACAATCCTCTGGCCAAAATCTCCTCTCCAAAGCAGGAGGACCACTTAGGACTTTGTAAAACAGAGATCACACGCTCAAAATTTTGGCTAAGGAAAACACTAACTGCAGAAGAAATGGCACCACTGGTACAAAAGATGATGAAAAGGTGACCGTACCTCTTTAGCTGCTGGCTGGAAACACTCCCAGGCAGCTCCTCCGTGTCAGCCCTGGCAGCTGCCCAGGGACCTGGTTTTAGGGACACAGTTTAGTGGTGGAATGGCAGGGTTAGGCTAAAAGCTGGACTTGATCTTAAATGTCTTTTCCAACCTGAACGATTCTATGATTCTATGACCTGGCTGCACTTGACATTAAGCAAAGGACTGAGCAAGGCAAGAGAGTGCCCCAGTTCACTGTCCAGGCAAAGGTGGAGAAATCAGAAGTAACTTTAGCAGAGCCACCAAAGCTGAGAAACCAACAAAAAGCAAGGAGGGGACTGCTGGGCCACCAACCACATCAGGCAGAAAAGGTCTAGGAAAAAAAAAAAAAAAAAAAAAGAGAATTTTACAAAGTCGTGAGTTAAAAGTTTAATACTTTTTTTTAAAAAGCTGTTGCTACCCTCCCTAGGTTTAATAGATGGCACTGAAACTGTCATGCAGCCCAGGTGGTCTGTGCTGAAGGAACAGCTTCTGCAAGGAGCAGAATTTGTGCTTAGCACTGAGGTGGAGAATAGAGCCCTGCAGAGCCTTCTGCTCCTGGAGAGTTACCTTGGGTTTATTTCAAAGAGTATATTGAACATGAACTTGCTGAAAATGCTCTGGTTGACAGAAGGACACATTTTTCATGCTAGGTCTTATCCCTGGTCAGCTTTGGTGCCATTTCTGCCCGTGCCAGGCGCCGCGCAGAGCATCATCCCAGCACAGAGGCTTATTCCGCTTGATGCAATCTGCTCTGCCGGTAAAACCATCACCCCTACCACCATGATTCTTCTCGAGCTTATGCACGAGTCAAAGCTTTCCAAAGGGCTTCCAGGAAGATGTTAGCAATACGGAGGAGTAGTGCTGGCTGTGAGGGCAAGCGGAGCATTTTGCATTTCTCTCCCAGTCCCGTGAATTTTACCCTGAGCCAAACCCGAGCACGGCCCCAGCCGCGGAGCAGCGACTCGAGCTGCAGCCACACACTCCCTAGGATATTAGTTGCAAGCAGGGAACAAGGATCAGACGTATTTTAGAGCTATTCATGTTCTTTAAGCAGTGGGCTATTTTTTAAATTCAATTATTCCTTAGTATTTTTTTTTTTTAGCTTTAATTAGCATAACTAGGCTTTCTCCCCACTTAATCTCATTTCTAAAAAGACTGGTTATCTCTAAAAGATGCCATTGGCTATGGGATTCACCCAAATCCCCAATTATATTAGTCTACACCTAGGTAAATTTGAACTTGATTATATTACATAAATGCAGGATAATCCTTATTTTCTTTTTGTGTTTACTTTGGGCTCGGCAGTATTGATGGCATTTTCTCCTCCTGAATTTATTCAGAATTTAAACCAGCAGATTCCTGCTACTGAAGTGAGTCAATGAATTTAAATCAAGGGTTTCTCTTTTGTGAATAGTAAATTTACCAAGGAGTTGGGGTTTGGTGAAACTGAAGCTATTTTGAACTCAGGTCAAATTCATCAGAGAGTTCAGGCTGCAAATTGGCCAAGGAAACATTCTTCATGTTGAAACAATTTATTAAAAAAAAGTTTTTAGGCGAAATATTTCAGCTCAGATTCATTAAGAAGTGAAGTACAAGAAGGGAAAATAAGACTATCATTAGGAAAAATACTTTTAAATGGTAATTGTAACAAAGTGCTAAAATAGTTTGACAAGAAAAACTATGGAGTGCTCATCACGGGAGGCCTGTTAGCTACAAGGGACCAGACCAGACATCCCGAGGCCTCCTCCAGCTTCTTTCCACTGCCATGATCATTTCTAACATCCCACATCCCAGCGCAATGCTCTCCTGTCAGGTTCCACAGAGTAAAAATACCTGGTATCCACAGGATTTTTGTATATAAATAAAACCAGTATGTCATTAGTTTGATTAAGGTGATAATATGGAAAAACCTGGGTTACAACTAGACCTAAGGGCTGTTTGTCTCCATCAACAGAAGTACAGCACCAGCCCCTAAAAAGCAACGTAGGCACTCATTCTGTATTTTTTCCAAGGGAAACAGAGGAAAAAAGGCGTTCAGGTGAGACACCCCACCCCGTGATGGGTGTCTAAGGTAGGATCTGCTGTCCCCAGGGGTGCCAATGTCCCCCAGGGTGCCAAAGCCCCCATCGCTGCGCGGTTGGCACTGGTTAGCTGGTTAACCAGTGCCTGGTCATGCACAAGAGCTTGGTGACAGCTGTGGGAGGTTTAACCAGAGATTAATCTGATACCACTTTCTTCGTTCTCAATATATATATACACAGCAGTCACGGGCTCGCTCTCTGGTAAGATCTGATGGAGAAAATGAGGGAGTGGTTTAAAATTTGTGATGGTGGCGTGGCTGCTCTGAGAGGTGCTTGACACCTCTTCGTTTTGGGAAGACTTAGCATTTTCATCAGGCGCTCTGTGCTTAATCAGATCTGGGCCACTACCTTTTGATATACTAAGAAATCAGGCCTAAGATATTTCCCCAGGGATGTTCCAAACCTATAATTAGGTTTGGGGGGGGGTTGGGGAACACCACTTCCTGCAAACAGAGCTGAAATCGGGGAGAGAGCCTGGAGGATGTACCACCACAAGGGGCCAGGACAGGGAGCCCCGTGAAGCACACGAATGAACACATCTCCTGGTTTGGGGTTTATTACCGATGTCGCTTATTTTTAAGGTCACATAGGAAGGTCACAGCAAAGAAGGATGCAGCTGGTGGCCCTGAATGTAGCTGGTGCAAGGGCAGTGTCCTCTGTAGCCATAGGAAAGCTGAAGCACTTTTTTTTGGTCACCACTTTTTTCACACTAAAAACTGCAGGTTCAGGTACATCAAAATGTTTTGCAAATGCATATTAGCTTCTCTGAAACTTCTGCCTGGGAAGAAAAGGCAGAAGAAAAAACAACGATAATCTGGGAAAGTGAAAATGTTTCATTTTCCCATTTCTTAAATGAAACAACTTTGTTGGTTTGGGGTTTTTTTATATATTTTGAAACAAGTTTGACCTTTGGGGTTTTTTATTTATTTTAAACAAATTCCCCTCTGTTGTATATTGGTTTAGGCCTTTAGGAAAACAGTAGAAATAAGAAGGAAACTGCTTGGTCTCAGCTAAATTAAGTGTTTCATTTAACCCAGTTTTCCTCTGGATTCATCAAGAAACAGAAAAATTAGTTTTTCCTACATCTAGAGACACAGAATCCCCCAAACCACTTCAAAATCAATGAAAAGACCCCACTGACACCAGCCATGGGGTAGACCAAAGGCACAAATCCAGTGACCTGCAGCTGATGGAGCCCAAATACTTTTTAAAAGCAACTTTGGTTTTGCCCTAGAGTCCACATAGCTCTGGGGGAATCGGACCCAAGTGTGCTGGGGATCTGTAAGGTCTCTATACGACACCATGCATTATCCTCCCTCCAGTTCATTTTGACAAAAAGACAAAACTTTTGACAAAAACACTTTCACTGCTATTCCCACAGTGAGCAAGCTTCAATACTTGGCTTTGAGGATGGAGCCAGACTCCTCTCAGTGGTGCCCAGCGCCAGGACAAGGGGCAATGGGCACAAACCGAAGCAGAAGAGGTTCCAGCTGAAGGTGAGGAAGAACTTCTTCACTTTGAGAGTGACAGAGCACTGGAACAGGCTGCCCAGGGGGGCTGTGGAGTCTCCTTCTCTGGAGATCTTCAACCCCCGCCTGGACGCTGTCCTGCGCCC
>NW_009258668.1:1066402-1076621 GCF_000687185.1 Egretta garzetta
CCCTTTCAACTTCCAAAGTCACAACTGGAATCAGCCCTACCTTTAAAAAAATGGCTATTCTGCACAATAGCCTCATAGAAGTTTGCTACCCACATGTGTGTAAATATGTCTGTTTGATTTAATCCTTATCCCACCTGCTCTGCGGAAGGCAGTGCTCCACAAGCAGCGCAGTCGCAGAGGCCATTCTGCACAATAGCCTCATAGAAGTTTGCTGCCCACATGTGTGTAAATAAGTCTGTTTGATTTAATCCTTATCCCACCTGTTCTGTGGAAGGCAGTGCTCCACAAGCAGCGCAGTCGCAGCCCTTCAAACCCCGTCACCTCATCCCGTGTTTGCTTAGACATGTCAGTAAATGTTTAATCACCTTTGGACTGAAGCAACAAAATCCCATCTCATCAGCTGTTAATTCGGTTTTTGAGTACGTGCTCATTAAAGCAGAGGCCGGATGGACCGAATAGCATCTGCTGCCCGCGCTGAGCACGGCACAGCGACACGCTACGTGCGGAGGAGAGGGGAGAAAGGTGGTTTTGCCTTTTTTCTGCTTTTATCCACATCAAACAGATACGAAATCTACATTTGGTATTTTGCCTCCAGGAGTACGAAACAAGGAAATAAGGAAAAGAGGCTGGGGGGAAGGAAAGTAGCTGCTGGCAGGGACTTGGCTGTAGCGCTGTAAGACCCCAAAGCCTCACACATCGCTGCTCCCATTTTTATATTGCACCAGAGAAGATTTTCCCATTAGAGACCCTGGGCGTTCAGCCCGTGAGTGATTTCAGACCCGTACCATTGCGAAACGAGCACCTTTTGTCCTTTTCTGCCCCATCAGTCTTTACCACCAAGCTCAAGTCATTGCAAGGCCACCCCGTAGGAGAGCAGCTCTGAGGACAGAGGTGCCACCAAGCCATGGCAGAAATCCTCCATCCACCCTTCACAGCCATCCCCAGCGACTTGCAAGGACACCCCGGTCTGCGGTGCACCAGACCGCAGAGTTTTGGGGTGTCCTCGCACCTTTCATTGCCCTCCTGCGTGGTGGCTTCAGCATGCCCAGCAGGTGTAGAGCATCCCAAAATGCTCAAAAGAAAACACCACTCTCCCTGTCCAGATATTCTGGCTTCCCCATTCCACAGAAACGTGTTATTACTATCAAATCATTCTTTTTTCTTTTTCAAATTAAGATTTCCCACGAACAGGGACTACAAGATTTCCAGCAGTCTATCAGGAACAGAAAAGCAGTAAAGCAGGAATCCGTTCTCCTTATTTCTTCTTTTAATATTTCCAGTGGAGAAAGAGCAAGGAAAAAAACATAAAACGTGATGCAAAACCGGAGGCATCGCGTTTGCCTTTTCCCCGCTCTCTCCCTGTCCGGGGTAGGGTGGGTTTTAATACCTTCCTTTTGTTCCAATGCCAAAACCAGCACAGGGGCAGCAAGAGAGGGAAAAAAGCCGCTGTCCTAAAGCACAAACAGAGACATCAGCATTCTCAAAAGGAGCAACAATGCTGCGCACGCAAATGCAACGAGAGATCGTTCCCATTTGATCTTTGATGTTTCTGTTCCAAACTTTACAACCGAGATCAAAAATCCTGACTGTGAATGTGAATGTATTGCTCAACACGTCCTGAAGAGAGGAAATTTTAAAGAATTTTGGAGGATTTGGGTATTTAAGATACACCATCATGAAAATTTATCACTAAATGTAAATTTTCTTCCTTCTAAAATTTACTTTGGTCCCTGGGAAAGCCAGCTAAGTACAGCCCTAGCTGGTTTTAGCCTGAAAGTCAGACCAAGGCATGAAAGGAAAGGAAGGCTGTTGCAGCCCCACTGGGAAGGACGAGGTATTCGCAGAAATGTGTTTCCATTATCACTAAAACAGGGTCAGTGTGGCGAAACTCAGGGAATATTTTTTTCCCCCATTTTGTAAGTATGAAGCAGGGCCGGGGACCAGCGGCTGAATTTCGGTGCATGGAGGGGTCGGATATGCACCAGGGACCCTACGGTCGGACGATGCTGGGGTGGTCCCTGCCAGGCACCCAGCATTAAATAAAACAGCAGCTTTCTCCAAAAGGAGAACGCAAATGGCTTTCTCTCCCCATACCTCATCTGACATTATACAGCTGCCCTCACAAAAAAATGCCGCGTGGAGTGAGAATATATACGCTGCCTTGATATATAAGCTGTTTACAGAGAGTAGCTCTTTTAATTAAAAATGACTGCTTGCTTCAAGCACATTATTTTAATAGATTTGCTCAAGGTGTGGGGTGCTGCTTTTCAAACTGCTGAGAAATACTGCATGGTCCCTTTTCACTGTCAGGAAATAAATTGATTTTATTTTTTCTTCTCTTAAATGAAACATAATTAAAGAGTGGGAATGTTGGGGGGGGGGGGGGAAGAACAACATTCAATTAAAAAACAATCTACTTTATTAAGTTAAAATTCAATTTCAGGTTTTCATTACATGCAGCTGCATGGAAGTACAATGCTGATCGTTTACATCTGCTCTGAGATACTTGGATGCTGCTTTGCTTTTGCAGATGTAAATTCCTTAGTCTTCAGAGGAAAAAGGGCAGACTTTGAAATGTAATTTTATCACCTAATCCATTCTGCGTTGTAACCTCTATCAGCAATTAATGACCTGAAACATAAAAGCGAAGTGATGAGCCTATAATGAATTATACCTTATGATGACACTTTCATTACGGAGAACACTACATATATTTACGGCAGACCTTTTACATTTGTTGGTAGTTGGTATTTCATCAAATTAAGTTTAAACAGTATGGGGGGCTGTATGGTACATTAACTTTTTTTTGTCTTAAAATGCGTTAATGCTTTGTGTGCACATCTATCGAGCATCTGTGAGAAGCACCGCACAGCCTTTTTGTCACGGTGAGGAAGGTGGAAAGGAGCCTCTTCTCAGGGTGAGAGCTCCAGCAATGAAGGACTGCTCTACAGACCTGCTCAAATGATTATAAAGGGATGTTAATTTAATTTATTTAAATAATACCTCCTGAGGTCCTGAGCCCAAGGAACATAAACACCTTGATTCCACTGCATCCAGGAGCTCGGAGCCTGGATGGACTTCAAGAAACCAAAACCCGTTGCTTCAGACTCTCAGCACAGGCGCATAGCCGTAATTTTGTTGCAAATAGTGGAGTTTGCATGCATTTCTATATAAAATACAAGGTGGGATTTAGCCATTCTTTATTTCTTCACCAAAAACTAAGCATCTGGTCAAAGTAGCGCAACAAACAGGCGGTGGTCAGTGGAGAGGGAGAGGCAACTCATCCCGTGCTACAAGAGGATAGTGCAGCACCCCTGGAAGGGGTACCTCATTTCTGCTGACCACTGCAGGGGCTGATGCCAAGAGAACACAGGAGCCAGACACAGCTCTACATTGGGTTAAGCGGGATGAGCATCTCCCTTGTAGAGTCTCTCCAGTTCTTTAATCACATCGTCTGCTCCAAGAAGATAGAGAAGATTAATCCCTTCCTAAGGGTCAGTTTTACACTGGTGTATAGAATAGAATCACTTTGGTTGGAAAAGACCTTTAAGATCATCACGTTCAACCGTTCCTCTAACCCTGCCATCCCACCACTAAACCCCGTCCCTAAGCACCTCATCTCTCCTTCTTTTAAATCCCTCCAGGGATGAGGACTCTACCCTGGGCAGCTCCTTCCAGAGCCTGACAACCCTTTCGGTGAAGAAGTTTTTCCTAATGTCCAGCCTAAACCTGCCCCACCAGCTTGGTTGCTCTCCTCTGGACGTGTTCCAGCAAGGCAACGTCTTTCTTGTAGTGAGGGACCCAAAACTGAACACCGTATTCAAGGTGCAGCCTCACCAGCACCGAGTACAGGGGCACGGTCCCTGCCCTGCTCCTGCTGGTCACACCACTCCTGATACAAGCCAGGATGCTGCTGGCCCTCTTGGCCACCTGGGCACCCTGCTGGCTCATATTCAGCCAGCTGTCAACCAACACCCCCAGGCCTTTTTCCACCAGGCAGCTTTCCAGCCACTCTGCCCCACACCTGTAGTGTTGTGTTGGGTTGTTGTGACCAAAGTGCAGGACCCGGCACTTGGCCTTGTTGAACCTCATACAGTTAAATTTGGCAGCGGTGTCGCTGACTTCTGAAACTGAAGATGATAAAGTCAGCTTGGTATGAAATGATGTAGAGGAGCTTGGGGAAGACAGAGTAAAAGAAAAGCCTTCAGGCTGTAATCCTGTATTTATTTATTGGTGGAAGTCTCTCTCCCAACCTTCCAGCAGTGTGCAGGTTGTTTCACACCACAACTGAAAAAAAAAAAAAGGAAAGAGGGACTAAAGAGTGAGCTAAAGCTAAAGAAAGGTTATTTTTCACAGGTTTTAGTCAGAAGAGATGTCAGTAGATGCCTGTGAGCAAAGCTGAAGTAATGGCAGGAACTGCATGTAGGTAGCAAAGACCGGAGCCACCCTCAAAGCAACAAGGTTTGTCCACTGTCGTGGTAGTCAAAAAGGGACATTATTGCCTATTTCAGTACCACATTAATTCATTGAAACATCTTAACAGAATGAAACAACTGAGAGAAAGACATAGCAGTATAAAACAGCTGGAAGAGTATAGAATCATAGAATCATTTGGGTTGGAAAAGACCTTTAAGATCATCAAGTCCAACCGTTACCCTAATCCTACCATCCCACCACTAAACCATGTCCATTAGTAGATACTAATGGCAAAACAGACCTCTGTCATTGAAGGACAATGCTTCTTCAGACCTTTTTTCAAGTACCTTAGCAAAACTCTGGTTAAGCAGACACAAGCTCAGTATCTAAGCCACTATGTACTTCCTAGGCTTGACACAAAAACTCCCCCTAGGGAAAATCTCCCCATGCCTCTTTAAAGGTCTCTTTTGGGCATTCCCAAGGCAGCAGGCAGGTTGCCAGCAGTCCCTGAGAGGACGCAAGAAGGATGGTCCCCACGGCGGTCCCGACTGCTCTTCCCAGGTCTGCACGCTCCCCAGCCAGTGGCCAAAAACCCAACGCAAAACCTCATCTTCATGAAATCATTCAGCACTGGGGACAGAAACCTTCCCTTGCAGCAGCTTCTTCGGAAGTGTTACCACTAAGAAATGGTAAAATCGGGTACTCCTGTCTCCAAACCTCTGCTCAAAAGCTCACTGTATCACTGGGCTCTTGCAAACCACTGGGCATTAACACTGCGCTGACGACAGGCCGCGGGGAAGCCACCAAAAAGGTGTGAAATGGGAGAACACACAGAGCCTGGCATCAAATGCTGCTTTCGGCTGAAAAATTAATTCAACCAGGAAAAACATGCACAGTCCTTCCGATGGCAAGATGGGAGTCATGCTGGGATGGGATAACATGATAACTCTCTGAACAGTCCCAGGGGTAGAAGTTATTGTGGATGATGCTAAGGGGCAAAACTGAGCAGAACAGTATGAAATAAAACTATGAAAAGTTCAGGCTGACAGGGGAAAAACCCTCTTCCTGACAGAGATTTATTAGATTAAGGAACAGGCTCCTAAGGGAAGTAATAGCAGCACCCACCATTGCTTGGGATATTTAATATTCTGCTGCAGGAAAAAATGTAGTGCTGGGAAATGCAGAGCTGAAAAACGCAGAGCTGAAGAAAGAAACCAGGCAGGGAACAGCCGATTTGATTAATTTTGCCTCTTTCGGCAGTGGAAAGCGCACGAGAAGCCTGCGGTTTCCTCACATGGATTCGTTATTCGAGTGCATTCCATGAATAGTCCTTCAAACACGCCAATTCATGGGTCAGTCACGAATATCCCGAGCGGAAGCTGTGTCTGCCCGGATTTCTGGTACCATCCCAAGGAAGCAGTGAAGAAGTTTCCAGGCTGTCTTCTTCAGAGCTGGTGGCAAATGGCCTTGAAAGGCCATGGCAGCAGCATCGCAGCCTGCGCCCTACCCTAATTTTGCAAGCTCCCCCACACGGCAGCCCCAAACCCCCTCCCTGCTCCACCACGTGGGACACAACTGATAGGTTTGTCCCCAGATTCACTGCATGGGCTAAACCCAAAAGCCACGCACTGGGTTCACTGGTTGCTGACAGCGGTGCCTTTTCGAGGAGAGCTGCTCATATTAATGATTTAGCCAGCTTCACTAAATGCACCGTGTTCTTGACATCGGCAGCATTAGCAATTCATTACATTTCATTTTATGCTCTGTAGGGTGAGAGAATACTGTTGTAAATCGAATTAATGCTTGGTTTTCCTTTGAAATAGTAATACCAAATAAATAATTTAGTCCATGCACAGAAGGGAAAAAAAAAAAAAAAGATAATAGGAAGAAATTGAAGTCAGCTCTAATATGCATTACAAAAAGGGATGTTCACTTCAGCATTCCTAACTGTGAAAATGCTTTGTGGACTTAATTCCAAGGAAATTAAAACTTTTGTCCACAGTAAAAATGTTGTGTTAAAGACATAAAAAGTTTATGCTGTTAAAGCAATGTACCATTTAGCCTTCAGTTACAGCATTGGGAAGACAGGAATATTGCTGTGCAGTGGACTGGAGAGAACTTGAATTAGTTCAGTCAATTAAGTCATGATTAATTTATGTTAGATCTTGTTCTCTTGAGTCTATAAAAACAAAGACTTTAGTTAACTGGCAGCATTTAGTTTAATAAAAGTAAAGTCTTTAAAGATTACTTCAGGAGGGGAAAAAAAACATTGCTGACAAAATCAATAGACAGCAAGATTCCTGTTTAATTTGTGTCAATGCAAGTTAAAATAACTTCAGAGACTAATACAAAAGGGATGCTCCCTTCAAATGGAGAACCAGATTCTCCAGATCTTGATTAGTGCAGCTAATCCAGCAGCGCCACCGGTACGTGGGACAAATCACCAATGCAGAAGGCTCCCGCGCCTGCTTTCTCTCCACCATTTCTCTAACTTTCCTGCTGGGTTGCCTGCGTCCCGATTTACACAGAGAAAGAGGAGTTTCCATACTAGCAAAATCACGCTAACACAACCCTACACTCGTACCCTGGCTGTGATTACCCTAATGAGCCTTCTCTAATGCAGGTCAGTGCATTCTGCACGTTTAATTACTCTAAAGCACAGGGAGTTCTGAGAACCAGCTACTGTCTGGTGATTGCTGGAACCATGCAGGTGAAGTCAAGGGAAAAAACTCCATTTGCTTCTCTGTAAGAGTGGAAAAGACAAATATATATACGTGTAAACATATATGTTTATATATAGATGACAGTATCAGTCCAGATTTCAGTATCTCAGGTGAGGACATGGGGATTATGCTTCAGGGGGGCATCGAATCAGATGCCAGGTTCGTTCTCCTTACTTAACCATCTCAGAGCATGTCCACCAGCCCTCCCCACGGTGTGCACCTCCCCAAGTATCAGGGCACTCATCGCTTCCTGGAGGCATGTCCAAGAGGTTGGCCTCTGCATAGCGCAACAGGCACCACTCAGGATTGCTGCCCAAAGACACATCCAAGGCAGAACACAGCAGCAGGGTGGGTTTGGAGAGCCATCAAAAAAGTCCCTCTTCCACTCCGCAACCAAGTGGTGATGTGAAATCTCTGTTAACAGGTTGTTCAGAATCACAAAAGTTTGATTCCAGTTGACATCCAGTTGACACACACACATGCCCATCTCTAAAATCCTCCCCCATGTAGTCTGGCTTAGCCTGTAGGCTTGGTGTTAGCCCTTCAGCAAGTCCATTGCTGCTGTGGGATTAGTACATACCCTTCAGAAGAAGCCGTTGCCATGAGGTGGTGCATCATTACGATGTGGATCATTAAATATCTTTGTATTTAATTGCTATCGTTTTGCGTCCACCTTTAAATTAGACAGACAGCAGCAGCACAGAATTTAAAAAGCTGAGCGATATTAAATTTACACTTGTACTCCAACAACCAAGTATTCAGGGCGTGACTTGGGGTTTTTCATGCTGGCTATCATTATACTCTTGATCAGGGTCCTGCCTCCCTCCCGAGACCAGACAAAGTATCTGCTCCCAAGGAACAGCAAGGGCAAAGGAACATCCTCCACGATATTTACCACACTCATGTTTGTGCTACCCCTTGTGGAGCCCACGCTCCAGGCATGGAGGAAGCCGTGCTCTGTCTTCACAACATCTCTCCTTTCAGCTGCTGGCATGAAAGATTTCCTCCCTGAAAGTCAGCCAGCAGAAAATGATGCACTAGCTCAAATTATGTTATTTTTCAGCAGTAATTGCCACAATTTCCAGTGGTCCAGAAACTCAACAACCTTTTTTTTTTTTTTTTTGCACAGCACGTTCAAGCTCGAGGCAAACGGCTCCGTAGCATTGAACTGGTGCCAACAGCAGCATGAGGGCTGAAGAGACGAAGCAGGTTTAAGAGGCAAATTCTCAGGCTGAAAGACTTTAGAGTCAGAACAACAGCACAATGAGCTTTGCCTGATTCACAAGGATTTGAAAGAAAACACAGGCAGGAGCTAAAACACGAGCTGCTGGAGAGAGGGAAACCAGGCGGTCAACAGCAGAGCAAGGCAGTGAGATCCAACAAGCTTGCAAGGCCACGCATGCTGAGACAAGCAGGAGGCTGGAGGGAAATCTGGGTGCTCAGTCTCCCGGGGTGATCTCAGGTTTTGGCTTTGGTGAGAAAAGGCCACATCCTGCTCAGCAACAGAAATTTCTTCCTTCGTCCCACATCTGTGTCTATCCACCCTCCTTCGAGAAGTCTTGTCCCATTGCACAGCATTGGTGAAGGTTTGGGAAATGTGCACCAGCAGAGCCAATTCTGCAGTCGCAAGGAGCATATCTGTTCCCCTAACTCAGATTATCTTCATTACCATTATCCTGCGGGCACCAACAGGGCTTCATGGCCCTGACCAACCTTGCTGGGACCCCCATTCCAAGCACTCTCTGCTTGGGCACCCAGACCTTGCCAGAGCTTCTCCCTAGGTGTGCCTGTGCCCAGCCTCATCTCTTGGCTTGCAGACTGGACTTCCCTGGAGGTACCCCAATGCTTTTCTGCAACCCCATCTCCTCTGTTAGCACCATGTCTCTCTCTGCTACCACCACTGTGATTTATGCAACGTGTCGCACCTCCAGCTGATTCCTTATCAGTTTTTTCCCTTATCACAGGGAAAGCTGGGGTGCACCTCTTCCACCTGCCTCGTATCTCCACCGAGACAGGTTGAATTCCTCAAGCAGAGGTCCAAAATATCCCCCTGCTTCCCCTCCTTGTATCAGCTCAGGCAGCATTTGGCTATCAGCATTACAGGAGTCTGAAAATGGTGTTCTCCTCTGCAGTATCTCCAATAAATCGTTAGCTAGCAAGAGGTTAATTGCAGGTCATTGCTGTTCTGGCTGTGAGGAAGCAGCGAGCGCTTTCCCCGGAGTCAGGGAAGAACGAGGAGCTCGGGCCGTTCCCGCACACCAACTGCAGAGCCCTGCGCACCGCCGGCTGCTGCTGACTTCTCCTGGCCCCAAAAATACAAGTGGTTTTCCTCCCAGAAATCACAGGAACAGCTGGACCGGCAGCAGAGGTGCTCAAGGTGGTAAAAGAACACAATAGAGGTGAAAAAAATATGGTGTGGTGTCAATGCAACTGGGCTGACCCCAGGGTAGTACAGATCCCCACGCCTCCCCAGCCCTACGAGAATTCCCAAATTACCCCCCAGCTGCAGGAGAGGAGCTTCTGCTCAAAGGTTGATGACCACAGAGCAGTGAAGAATAATTCAAACAGTTAAAATAAAGCCTCTATACATCCTATTACTGTGTACCAGGCTTTAAAAACCTGAATGTTTAACCCAGTTATCCTCAGAGCGAAACATTTCATTATTCAGAATCAGTGGCTGGAGGACTGCTATCTATTTCCAGCTACCTGGCCATGCAGAGCATTTAATTCTGTGACATATCAATCAGAGATATAGCATGAGATATCAATTATACATCCGGAGGGAGAGGAAGCAAACCGAACAAGCCGAGTAATTTGAAATGCAAGGTCAGAGAGGTGAGGGGTTTAGGAAAAAGCTGAATGTCAGCTTGCATGGGCTGCTTGTGGGACTTCAGGGAAGCTACGAGCCCAAGGCTTGGGCATCCACCTCCCAAAAGGGGATGCTGAGAAACCTGTGGCATCCCCAGCCAGCAGTAGGATTTCTCTTGGGGGAAGAAAGGGTGGAGAGCAGCCCTGCCCAGAGAGACTTTGGGGTACTGGTGGATGAAAAGCTGGCCATGAGCCGGCCATGGGCGCTGGCA
>NW_009258668.1:1076941-1091309 GCF_000687185.1 Egretta garzetta
GGAAACATTCCAGGCCAGGTTGGACGGGGCTGTGAGCAACCTGATGTGGTTCAAGGTGTCCCTGCTCCTGCAGGGGGGTTGGGCTGGGTGACCTCTAGGGGTCCCTTCCAGCCCAAAACATTCTGTGATTCTATGATTCTCTATAAATGCCTTCGGGCATTTTTTTTTTCCTATATGTATTTAGGAACCTATGTCTGCCAACCCAGAACACCCCAGAAATGAGCAGCAAACCCTGCCCTGAACATGTGCCGCTGTGGTGGGTCACCATCCCGTGGTGGGTCCCCATCCCATGCCTGTCCCACGGCCTCTCCTGCCTGCCCCCAACTGCACAGCTGAGTTGCCAGGATCAACACAAGCAGGTTCCCTCCCGTTTGCCCACGTTACAGTTTATTTGTTACCAAAACATGTTTACACTCTCTGCACTAAAATCAATATTTCCCACCTGTGCCCACACAGCAGTCTGGTTTTGTGAATAACTGTGAAGAAATTCAGTCTAAGCAAAATAAAATATAAATAAAGTAGCATTTTATTCCTTCTTTCCTTCCTTCCTTCTTTCGTATGGCACAAACCATCTTTATGTGCTCATAAACTAGCCCTTACATAAGGATTTACAAACAAATGTCAATATTTAGCAACTGCTTTCTCCCACTGAGTCTCCTGCATCACTCATTCCTCATTAAGAAGAATTCCTTTCCGATGAGATGTGTCTGAAACCCAATGCTCAGCTGTTTTCTGGCACATTTTGAGCTCCTCTCCACCACCCCATACCTGAGCGCTCCTCAGAGCTCCAGGGATTCTGAACCACGGGTGTGTGAAATTCAGATCTGTGCTTTCAGGACTGGTTAAAAATACTCCTTTCTTTTCTTAGGGCACTGCTGCTCTTCGTGCTTATGGTAGAAAAGCTTTGCACCCCTAAAGAACTGGGTAGGAGGAGAATGAGCTAGGCACCGTGCAAGACATACCAAAAAGTTTATTTTGTCTCCAAACATCAGGATAAAACAAGGTGGACACAGGCAGAGAAGTGGGCTTTCACCCTCCTATTCCAGGGCAACACTGGCCTCTCCTTTTGCACAGAGACAGCGATGCCTCCCCTCTACCCAAAACACACAAAGCCTGACCAGCAAGACTGAAGAATAATAAATGAGATTTAAAGGTCCGTTCCCAAGGGAAGGAGTTGTTATTAAGCAGTAATGCACGCAGTCAAAGCCAAAACATAACGATGGCCCCAAGGGGTGACAGAGGCACTGGTTCTTGACCATGACCAAAAAATCACAAGGGTCACCGTGCCCCACGGCAGGGTAGCGGAGATGGGGGGAACAGGCTGGGTGTAGAACGGGCTCGTTCCCCCCACTGCAGCAAAGCAGCATCACCTCCACTGCACAAGGAGAGCTGGTGGCAGCTCGTGGGCAGAACTTAATGGGGAAGCAATAAGCAAAAGCCTGACAGCTTCAATGGGAAACCGAAAAATCCTCCAGGACCCCCTGATTTGATTTAACCAACTTCTCAGGCTTGTTAGAACAAAGCTGCATTCACGGGAGAGGGGCATGGTTGAATGCAGGTGACCTTCCCAAACTTCCCAGGTCTTAAAGAATGAGGCATGAGCACCAGCAGCGGAAATGTCGCTGCGTCCTAGCCAGGAGCTCGAGCAACAAAGCGCTGGGGAAGTTTGCTGTAGAGACTTTGATGTCTGTACGTTTTCTTTGTAGTAAGGGAGTTATACACGAGCACCAAAGTTTGAAGTAGGTTTTCTTCCTCTCTTACCTCTCTTCTTTGCTTCTCAGCCTACACTTCAATAGAGAATGCAAAATTCTTGTGATTTTTGAATCAAGATGTCTTGCCGGTGCACATGCCCCAGTGTCACCAGTGCAGCAATTAAGGATAAGTACTTTCTACACAGTTCACTCTCCCTCTGTTCACGCAGTCCCATCCTCTGCCATCACCACTGGTGGGATTATACACCCCACGAATAGGCATTCTGGGTCAGACCCGAGATCAGAGCCATCTAACCCAGAACCCTGTCCCTAAAAACAGGTTAATGAAACAGAGGTTTATGTAACTACTGGATGAAATAGGGCAGGCAGAGAACATCCCTGCTTCTGGCCTTCTCCTCCCCCAATATTCAATCAATACCCTCAAGCAAACATCTTTGAGGGACATAATATCCCTTTCCATAGTTGCCTTTTGACTTCATTTATCCAAAAACAAAGTTTCAGAATCATCTGCTCATCCCCCAACATCAGCCTTCACCAAGCACCTACTCAGATTATCTCACACCAGCCTCCCTTCCAGGCTTCTTCTCCTTCTGCTTGGTTCAGTCCCACCAGCCCATTCCTCCTGCAGGGAGGTCACCTTGCATCTCACACCAGCCCTCTCCTTGAAATGAAGTTGTGACCTCTGCTTGCTGAGGTGATGGTATGTGTGAAATAGCCAGCAAAAAGGGCAGAGAGAGGACACGAGGCCAAATTAGTGCCTTTTTTAACCTGCATGTACCCCAAGCACCAAGAGCTACAGCTGGAGGTCTCACCAAGAATTCACCTCCACCTGAGGTGCCCTCTAGATTCACCTCCCGTCAGCAGATTGAAATGGGCACCTCTGGGACATGCTTTATTGGAGCTTCACGTACATCTACAACTGAGACCTGCAATAAGGTGCCCAAGATGAATCTTTGCCCCTTAATGACAGGAGTAGCTCATACATTTCCTAACTGCAAGCCATGGACCAAACTGAGTAGGTGTTGCCACAGGGCCAGCCTCCTTCATCCCAGTTTTGGGCTTCTGGGACAGACCCTAGGAGGTGCAACGCAGAGGAGGAATGCTGTGAATTCAAACCAACAGCTTAAGCAATCACTGTCCTACCACTTTTCCATATAAAAAGCTGAGAACAAGTAGCAAAATCCAAGACCTGCAGCTAAATGTCACCTTGTCACAACCTTCAGGTCTTCAGCAAGACATCCAGATGGCTTCTGGCCCCTATACTGGGAAGAGGTTTGCTGCTTCCCAAGAAGATTGTTATGACTCAGGATGTCCAGGGAGGAAACCCAGCTGTGTTTGCCTCTTTGCAGTAACACCTATACAAAGCATAAATTCTTTGCTCTCTACTTTGCTGCACTTGAACTCCAGAAGCCACACAGGATAATCTCATTGACAGCAGAAACTGAGTGAGGGAATTATGCTTAATGAAAGTATATGGGTTATTAAACAAAAGGATTCTTCCAAAATAGGATTATTTCAGATTCAGAAGTGCTGCTTTATTTTCTCCTTCTGCCTTGCCAAGTATCAAGGTCTTTATGAAGCCAGGAGCTGTGCAATCTAGCTACAGGTATCATTTAGAACAGATTGCTTTTTTGGTTAAGGCAAAAGAATTGGAAAGGGGGTTTATTTATTTATTATATGCTCTCTGGAAGAATAAGGGAAAATATGCTACCTGGTATTACCCTAGACTTCACTTACAGGCTTAGTTGTTAAAAGAAGGGATATTACTTATATTTTTAAATTTTTTAAAAAAGTAAGTATGACATAAGACTCAACAGCTCCAACGCTGTTCCTAGGTTTACTAAATTCCCAGGAACAACTTGAAATGCGACAATGACTTAAAACCTGTCTATCACACCCGAGTTCTTGTCTGCAGCTGTGTCAAAAGCCGGATGCTTGAAAAGAATTTATAAAAAATTCTGCAGTTGGCAAATGAGGAATAATCACTTTGCATATACATCCTCGTCCAAGGTCCTAAAAGCAGAGAAACAGCCTGCACAAGCTATGCTAAACAGGGTGTAGTGTATGCCAAATATGCAAAGTAAATTGTACTCAGGACTGCAATTTAAACTTTAATGAAGGATTTTTTTTGAAAAATACATATTGCAAAGACAAAACATGAAATATTTACACAGAAGATTCAAACCTGAAACAGCAGGAACTAATAGCCAGAAGGTGCTTTGGGTTTGAAATCTTTCCAGGAGGAAAGGAAAGAAGGAAGGGTAGGAAAAGGTACATATTAATTCAATTATTCTTAATCTTACATATTTTGTAAATTTTCAGGTACTTTATGTAAGTATGAAACAAATCTGGCTATTTATAGCAAATGTATATCACATACTTTACAAAACAGAAGTTGTCAGTGTGACCTTTCCACTGTCTGAATCTGTCAAGAGTTGATACCTACCAGACCGCAGGCACGCTCCATGATGATGGATGCATTGCAACACAAGAAATATCACTTCTTTTATTGATATCATGATATCAAATATAGTCATTACAGTAAGCTATGCTCCAAACAAAGTGTGCAATTTATAAATCTGTAACAGGTGCTCAAACACAACAGAAATATTTTCCTTGAAGAATGACAGGTAAGTGATGTGCATTTTCAGATGTTGCCCTGCAGGGAAGGAAAAAGCAAACTGGGGTATGAATCAATGGGTCTGTGTTACCCTAGATTTTATCAACAGAAAGCACCAGGGGATTTGGGAGATAGATGACAGCACCAAGGTGCGCAGGCTGATGGTGCCCAACTTGGTACCCAAGACCAGGGTTCTGTGAAAAGCCCTTGGCCTTTGGGAGAAGGGAGATCCACCCTCATCATTTGGGATCTGCACTGCTGGACCCATCTTACTTTTGCAAGAGAACATATTTCATTTATGAAGCTGAACTACCTGGGTTCAGGTAGAGCATCACTGGTATTTTATTTAAGTAACAGGATGCCCATAACTGCCCAGGTGGGACAACACTCAGCAATTTCAATACCTGCATGAGCTTAATTGCTCTTGTACATGATGCACAGGGGGGTACCAGGCTGCCCTTCACAGGCAGGTGACCACCACCATGTAGTCATATTTCTTAACCAACTTGACTGGCAGGTCCTTGCCAGGCTCTAGAGCCACCTGGAGAGCAGCTCATACCTCCCCATCTGTCAAGGTTTTATCTCCTACAAAGCCAAAATGTATTTTTGGGAAATGGATCAGGGTCGAGCCTTTAGTTTCTCACATTTCTTTAATCCGAATTGCCAGACCTTGTGCCCATCACACCCCATGCCATTGCCAAACTACTAATGCTTGCAACTCTGAAGGAGCCGTGCCAGCAGAACCCGGTTCAGGATCACCTTATGGCTGTAGGGCATGATAGACGTTGGGAGGAAAAAAAAAAAAAAAAAAAAAGAAGAGAGTTCAAGGATATTTCACCTCTCCTCACATGAAAGCACATTGGCACTGGCGCCTCATCTCTCCAAATGACTTCAGTATTGTGCAGATTATAAAGTGAGTCTCCTACTCCATAAAAAAAATTCTCTTTACTCAGGCACAAATTAATGAAAATTAGACTCAGTGCTTTATATTACAGTATCGCTTTTGAACAGAAAGAATTGTTTAAAGGTTTCCATTAGAAATGATTGGTTTCTCTGTGTGGTGGAGCTAATGTTTTTTGTGAAGCTAATAAATCAACCTAACGATAATTTGACAAAGATTCAAGATATCTGTAAGACTTCCTAGAAATTAAAACCTATTCAATTGGAGGAGAAAATTAAGTTAGTGACCTAGGTACAAAGGGAGAGTATTTTAGATATCTATTCTTTAGTTTTCTTTCCTTGCTATTCATAGCTTCTTTCCCAACTCCCTTAGTTACAAAGCAAAGCAGGGGCACTTAGGCCCGCCTTCTTATGTATATATTGGCAGGTATTTGTATGTTTGAGACTGTGCATATGATCACTCATAACTAATTACATGAATTACAAATTGTTCAAGAAACTACAATAACATGCAAGACAAAAAACTAACGTGCAATGATTTCCTTCTCAGCAAATAAATGTCTTTGCATTAACATGCCCACGTGAAACCCAGGCACAGAAGAGGGCATTTTTAGAAATTTTTTGGCTATCTAATATTTGGGCTGGTGAAGTTTGTTTTCTAGAAGACCAAAGATAAGATTAAGCACAAGACCTATGCAATTCAGGCAAACCTTTTTCTCCAAATGCCAGAAAAAAATCAGTCATACTTTCCTTCTTGAGTTAGAAAAGCAAGAATATAATTTTTCCTCCACTTGGGTACCTAACAAGGTGATTTTTTTTAGTTTAGTTGTTTGGACATGATGTTGGAGAGTGTCTGGGCAGAAAGAGCAGAGTACTAATTCCACAGGAAAGAGTCTGGGATGAGAACAAATTAAGGAAAACTCTGGGAGAAATCGTACCCATGGTGAGGATGGCTTTGGGCAAGGGCTTAGAGCAAAGGCAAGGAAAAGGAGGGGTGCACAGGACTTCTGGGAGAGGAGAGCCAAGCCAGGTTGCTCACTCCCTTGACCCAAAACTAATTCTCCAACAGCTTCAGCTTTAGGTTAGACATTAGGAAAAATTTCTTCACAGAAAGGGCTGTCAGGCACTGGAAGGGGCTGCCCAGGGAAGGGGTCGAGTCCCCATCCCTGGGGGGATTTAAAAGCCGGGCAGCCGAGGTGCTTAGGGACAGGGTTTAGTGGTGGGATGGCAGGGTTAGGGGAACGGTTGGGCTTGATGATCTTAAAGGGCTTTTCCAACCTCAACGATTCTGTGGTTCTATGATTCCAAAAGACTCACGACTCAGCAGCACCCACCCTCATCCCATGCAAGCCTCAAGCATGGCTCTGCACTGCAGAACTTCCCACGTGGGGGACAGCAGGGTCTTTGCAAACCCACAGCGCACAGCGAATCTGTTCAGGACATCAGGTGCCCCCTGCTAAGCCTCATCAAAGTCAAGCGTCCCTCAGCATGGATGATTTACCTGCAGGTCTTCACGCTAGACCTTGTTAACTAAAATGGCCTGCTGCTGAGATTATGGATCATCTTCCCTGTCTGCCACACGGACAAGAAGAAGGAGAAGGAAGCTGTTCTTCACAATTACGTTGTTTTCCAGATCATCTCCTCTGGGATGGGTCAGAGGAGCGCTTCACCCCAATAAACCTCTGCTTCAGCACTTGGTCTTGCTCACTAATTAAAGTATGTGGTTAGCTTCTAGCCAAAAATGGCCATGTACACAAACACTGCGCAGGAGAAAAAAAACAGCTGTGCATAAAGTAGGATTAAATTCAGTGTTTTGCAGAGGAGCAAAAAGTTATCTGAACTCCCCATCAAACATAGTTCGTAAGCAATATGACTCTTCTTACCACCATCCCTTCCTGTACGTGCATCTGGGTGTTGGCAAGGCTTTGACATCCATAGCAAGAAATGCTCCCAATTATCAATGACTTTTTATCCTCAAGTGTAATTAACCTCGCCATCCTTTTTACGACGACACCGAAATCAGAGGCAGGCTGCTGGGGTTCAGCAGCCAAGGTTTGTGCCTAGCTGTAATCAAAAGACCCAGGATATTATTTCTGTGATTATTCTAGATCTCTATTTTCACTCTTACAATTCATTTTCAGAGAGGGGGTAGACACCAATAAGAAGAGATTGCTAAAAATTGGGCTATAGGTCCGGCTTACAATACATGCAGAGCTACAGCTGGTATTATGTCTCCTGCTATGAGAAAGTCAAATAATTCAACGTTAAGTTTCCACTCAGATTGGAATAATAAGTCAGCATCTCAGCTTCGCAGTGAAATGAAATACTCTGGAAACAGTTTGGAATTGTCCTTGCACCTTCATTTTTGATGGGGTCAGAACATTTCTTGTAGGTCAAAGTTTTTAAAGTTTCATTTCATTCTGCTTTTTGCCCTGGCTTTATCATTTTGGCTTTTACATAACACACAGCATCCCTGAAGAGTTAAAATAACCAAGTTGAAGTAAAACATCCTGATGATACTCTTTGGCACTCTCACGGAATAATAATTTAAAAACACAGCATCAGAAAATCCTCCGTCAGAAAACCACCAGCCCAGCCCTGCTCACCGGCAGCAGCTCCCAGTAATATTTGCTCAGCTTCATTTGTCTGCCACCATGGGCCTGGAGTTCTCTTGAAAAATTATTCCCGCTAATGAAAGAGTTTCTGGAAATCCAGCTTTTTAATGCACTGCGCTGAAACACGGTCTAACCAAGAAAAATCATCTGGGTGAGGAGCAGGTCTAAATAAAAGCAATCAATTACTTCTCTTGTACTTAATAGCACAGATGTCACAGGAGTACTAACAAGCCCTGAGTATAGTGCAAAAAAATAAACACCACCATATACTAAGGACAATTACGGCAGCAATGCAAAACTTGGCTGCAATTAAATTTATTTAAAGTTATAAATCCCTGTCTCATGCGTCCTCCAACAGTAGAGCTCTAAGTTCTTTAGTGGTGAAACTAAGTGCTCTTATCCCTATTTTACATATAGGAAACTGAGCCAGGCATAACTAAATAGCCAGAAAGTTGGAAATCAGGGAGGGAATCAAGGTTTCCTGAGTCCTAAGTCAGGACTCCGTCCATCAGGAATGGTGTCTCAAGCTGAAAAAGAAGGTTGCCCATAAAACCATGCAGGCTTAAATAACAGGTCTATAGGGGGTACAAGGCGTTTGCTCTTGCTCTCTCTTTTTCTTTCTTTCTTTTTAAATTTTATTTTGCAGGAAGAATAAAACTTGAAAATATTCATGTTCCTGCAAGACTCTTCATCACAAGACCATTTTTTGAGAGAAATGCTGAAGAAGCAAGGGCCAGAGATATCGAGAAATAATACCCCACTACACAGCCGAATTTCTGTTTCCATGCTCCCAGAGGCTCACCCAGGTGCCAAAAATATACGAAGGCAAACCCTCTTGCCTATCAGACCACCTCATTTCTGCCAATGTGGCCCAATTAAGATCAACCAATTTTCTGGTACTGTCTAAAGCCAGACCTGAGCAAGGTGGCACCAGAGGTGGTACAAAGTAGTCCAAAAGCCTCTCCGATAGAACAGAGTCTTCTTTCTTTAACTAAAAATAGGAAAAGGCCTAGAAGTGACCATCAGGATCACTGAATTTTCCTGCCATTCAGGCCACGTATTTAGTGCAGAAGGTTCTTCAGAAAAATCAGCATCCAGCATTGAGGTGGTCCTTGGTCTCCGTATGGCAGCACTTAACAGCGTAAAGCCAAGCCGCTACCACCCAAGCCAGTGGAGTAAAACAGATCTGGAAACAAGCAGGACCAGTGGTGACAGCGTGAAGGGTTGGGTTAGGAGCCCTGTCAAATCAAAGGTCTTGGGACAGTTGGGGTCTGGTGAAGCTGCTGCAGCCCAGGGCTTGGGAATGGGCCATCTCACTCCCTTTCCAGGCTGCCACATGCCCTGCAGCTCTGAAGATGACGCTGTGATGGGGGCCACCAGCAGCCCCGATGGGAAGGAGATGTGTGAGGACGAGGCTATTTTGGGAATAGCCAAAAGGACTGAGAAGAGTTTGCAGATTAATAAAGGCTTGGTGTGCAAACAAGATAAAATCTCTAATCAAAAACAATTCTGGGGAGACTTGTAACGTGTCAAGAACCAGAGGTTTAGCGCAGAACTGCATCTCTGCAGGGGAGAGGGTTGACCCACCTGTGGGTCCTGACCCCTTTTTGTTCAGAAAGGCACTTCAGCCCTCTTCAGCCTTCTCTTCGCTGCTATGGAAAATGCCACAGATATGTGAAAACACCAGCCACAGGTGCTATATCTAAAAGCAACATAATTGTGGGTCTTAACCACATCAGCCGCCGCTCCTGGTTTGCCTTCCAAGCCATTACTCTTCATTAATCCTGCCGGCCTGTTCATCAGGCTGAGAACTCCTCCAGAGGATTTGAATTAAGTAGGTGGTCTCCTTTAAGGATGGAGCTGGCACTGAATAAATTGGGAGAGTGCACTGTGAAAGCCGGACCAATGCACAGCGCAGTCTCCCCATTTATCTGATTCAAAATTTGTTTAGTGGGGTTTTTTACAGGAGACTCAGCTGTTTAATTCTTTCCCATGGGCAAACTCCAGAGGTAACGCACAAAATGCCAGGGTGAACACAGAAAAATGACGACATCCCCCAGCAGAATAAATACATTTTTTACAAAAATAAAGAAATAAATAGAACTAGGAGTGGCTCTGCAGGCTGCAGACTGGCTCAGCCACCCGAGTGGAAGCAGGCTGGGAATGCTGCACAAAACCTCTCTAGGAGCCAAAAAGCAAGAACAACAAATGGGTTTTCAGTAGGAAAATCTTTCTGACACAGCACAATTTTACAGGCACTGGGTGCGCACGAGGGTTGGGATAGGATGGAGAAGAGTGTTTTTATAAAGCTTTCTCTGGTCCTTCATCATGTACCAAAGCTCTGGGGAAATGCAGAGGATGCTCTGCCTGCGTCAGCACCATACACAGAGCATCAGTGTAGGCAACCAGAGGGGGGAAAATGGGGAGGTTATTGCCACAAGGACTTGTACTGCCCCAGGGCACAGGTTGGGTGATTGCCCCATGCAGAGGTGAGGACCTGGGTGCAAAGAGTGCAAGGATCAGTGCCCAAGGGACACCAGTGCCAATGGCCCTGCCTTGCCATTGCTTGAGGGCTGAAGGCCCTCCATGCAGATGGAATAAGATTACTCCACCACCCACCATGCCCCTTCCCCAAGCTTCTCTGCATGCAGGACGGACCAAACCAAGCTTGGCTCAGTTTCACACACCTGCCCTGGGTTGCGCATGAGATGTGCAGAAGGCAGTCCCATCCCCAGGGCACCTGGAGGTTACAAAATGCTTTGGTGAAAGGGGAGGCTGAAAGCCAACTCCGTCCCGATTCACTCACACCAACAAGGGGAGGCAGCTCTTGACTGTGGGTCCTTGACTAAACAGCAAGACCCAGTGATGGACCCTAAAGCTGCAGATTGAGGGAAAATCAGCAGAAATCAGTATTTGGGGCCATGGACAACTCACAAGAGGCAGTAACTCCTCAAGTGTGGAAACTTAGAAGTCAGAAGTGTCAACCTTTTAAAAAAACACACAGCAGCTCTGCAAAAAAATATGGCCTCAATGCAAAATTTGTGAGTGCAAGTTCATGGCCTCTTTCTTCTGTGGACAGAAGCAAAAATCAACAGATCAAAAGGCAGGGTTTTCCTGAATGTGGTGGAAATGGCCACAGAGCAGGTCCAATGCAGCAGCCAGAAACATCGCTGTCGTTACTGGGAAGGGCTGTGCTCTTGCTACCGTGTTTTCCCTGAGCTCTTGCTATGACAGTTTCCCATCAGGCATGGGATGCCTATGATTAAGAGCTCTTGGTCTGCCCATTCTCTTGACTCCTGGCTCTTGTCCCAGAGCTCAGATACCAAGAAGGAACAACCCAAAAGGGATGCTGTCTGCTCAGCAGCACAGAACAGAAAACATCGGACTAAAAAGCAAACAAAAAATACTGAAGGCATAAGAGATGGCCAAACATTTCTGCATGACGGGGTGCCTGAGTGGAAAGACTGCTCATACCAGGCTCTGACTAAACCCCAGCCTGAGCCTCAGCAGAAAATAACTTTAATAACTACAGGGCGAGGATGGAAGGAAGGGGAGGGGGTTCCTTCCTCTCTATACAGGCAAATATATGGGAGCAATCACAGTGACCCCCTCCGGTGTTGCTTGGTCTGTCCTAGATGTCAAGTTCCTTGCTCCTCACCACTGAGCCCCTTTTATAGGTCCTGCCCTTTTCAGCTCTCCTGATCCATCTGCTCCCCTCGAGCTGGCTCCTCTCACCTGCAAGCCAGCACCCCAGGCTGGTGCAGAGGGAGACCAGACACTTGCATGGACGACGGGAAACCACCCAAGCAGCTCTTTGGTTCTTTGGAGCCCCAGCCCCAGTGCTTGCAGCACAGGGAAGCAGGATTCGCTGGGAAAATACAGCAATAAAAAAGTGAGTCACTGGTGAAACGGGATTCACTGGGAAAATACAGCATACAGCAATAAAAAAGTGAGTCACTGGTGAAACTTCGGCTTGGTAGGCTATTGCCTGTAAAGCGTAATTCTGTTCTTCACAATACTGGGAACTGGGCCATGATTGCCTGGTGATTAGGAGAAGTAATTTGCAACCAAAACTGAACATTGCAAATAAATTGGGTAGGTGGCTACAAAGCCAAGGCTCTTCTGGGTAATCTTAATGAGGATGCAGTTACAGCAGGTGAGTGTAGGAATTTCATTTTCCAAGAGCATTTTCCAAGACAGCAGACCACAGAGCTGCCTTCCAGATAAGGAAGCCAATGCAAGTGTCCAGGGGACAGATTTCTAAGGGATCAGGGATCTGACTAAGAGGAAGCACAAGGCAAAAAGTAAAAGAAGCCCTGAGCCACAAGGCCAGATGATGAATCAATCAAAAACTACCTGTTACAAGCCCAGAGGATTTGTTTACCTGCTGTTTCTGAGAGTTATATAGTGATGCCACCATGAACTTGGAGGAACAAGCTACGTTAGCAAAAAAAAAAAACACACCCTTGTTATTTGTCCCTGTTGAGCATGTCCAGCCTCATCGCTCTGTTCATACCTCCACTTTTACTTTGTAAGCTCTAACACTGCAAACTGCTTAACCAGGTTTTTATTCCCTTCCAATTCACAGCCTATATTGTCTGAGAGTCAGACCAAGGTCTGGCCTGCCTCGCAGTTTATGCTCCAGCCCACCTCGGCCACGCTCGGGGTCTGCAGACACACGTGCTCTTCCAGCAGACTCTGGCAGCAGCCAGGAGTTATTGCTGAGCATTAACTACCTACAATTTCTAATCACAAACCGAGAAGTAAGTGTACTATGGCGTTGGAAGAGAGTAATTTAAAATACATGGTAGCAAAGCATCCGCGTCGTACTGTCTTGTCACGCTGCTCATTGGAATTAAATCATTATTTTTATTCCATAGATCATGTATTATTTTACTAAAGCTTTCTGTAAATGAGCCTTTACAAATTCACAGGGAGAGGTCTTATCTTCATTCCTTAAATTAAAAAGAAACAATTTAATGTTATGGCAAACAACGGATAGCTAGCAAAGGAGTTCACTTGTGTGGAGACAGAGAATAATTGGAAACCTCTCCCTTCCAGTTCTGCTTTGCACTGCTAATCAGGATCATAACTCCATACGAGCACAGCTACAGATGAAGAGTGGATGCGGGATCAGGGCACAAAAGGTTAATTAAAACACTCAGACAAGAACGAGGAAGATGATTGTAAAGCAACCCCAAGCAGCAGGACTACCTTGAGCTGCACAGGATATTCTACAGCTGGTCTTTGCTAGATGAAACACTATTTTTACACTGCCATAAATGACATCTAATTGTTTTGTTTGCCGCAGGATTTGCTGCATTACCATCTTCTTTCCATTCCAAATTTCACTGGACTTTCTCTGAATTCCTTGCAATGCCTTTTGTTTTTTCCCCTTTTTTTGGCTGAGTTCTGCTGAGCTGAATCACTGCAGGGACTACGCCAGCCGCTCGCTTTGTGTTTATGGCTAAATGCCTCCTGCTAAGGACACTGGGCATATTTTGAGATCCTCTTTCAAAAGCCCTAACCAGCTGTCATCTCCGCATATCTCTTCTCCAACCGATCTCCTTCCCTACCTCCAGACACACAAACTCTCAGACAATCTGTTACAAAACTGTCGCTCGCTCCTCTGCTGCACAGTCCCCATCCCCATCATAGGACGATGCCACAGCGCTGAAAGGAGTTTTTGGTTTGTTTTGATTTACTACTAGGTTTTATTTTTCCTTTTTGTTTTCTTTTTTTTTTGGTTTAGTACTAGGGGTTTTTTTTCTTTTTGTTTTTTTTTTCTTTTTTCTTTTTCTTTTTTCTTTTTTTTGCTTACTGTTAAGGGCTGTGCAGAAAGCCCATGACACCCCAGGCTCTCTACTAACAAAGGGGCCGTCACGCTCCCCCCGTGCCAGAGCAGCACAGGGTGCCAGGGGAGGATCGCACCATCCCCACATGCCTGTGTGGTGACCACTTTCAGATGTTTCTCTCTGGGCGGGGCGGGGGGGAGTGTCTCCTTTTTTGGGCCACCTTGAGCCTTCATTTTGGCAACAAAAAGTACATGGCTTATCCCAATTGAGCAGTCCCAAAAGGGGAACCTGAATTGTTTCAGGCAGCCAAAAATCAAGTGCTGCATAAGCCACCACTGAATACTGGGATTTAATCACGCCCAGAGTACTGACACCCTACCTAAACCCTGTAGAAATGAGACTTCCTTACAGTTATGTTTAATTATGGCATCACTTTTATTGTATCGCATAAAGTCTCCTTCGTATTGACACAAACTCAATCCAACGATCAGAAATGTATTGCCTTTAATTTAAGCTATAAACAGGCTTTATTTTTTAATAAAATCATGTGTGGCAATCTGTTGTTAAGCAAGACCTCCCCACTAGACCACATGCAAACAATGCTAAAACGTCCCAATATATCTAAAAACCCCAACACAGCTTGTTTTCAGGAGGAGCAAGAGTCTCTGTGGGATCCCTGCAGCCAGATGGAGACAGCTACCGGGGAAGTCTGCAGCCCACGGTTCA
>NW_009258668.1:1091361-1091826 GCF_000687185.1 Egretta garzetta
AAAGCACTAAAGGAGAGCGGTCCCTGGGTCCACATGGAACAACAGGGATGCTCCGAAGCTGCCCGCTACGGGATGCTCACGTGCCTTCGCTGCGCCAGTCCAAAGGATGTTTCCTTTTGCTATGCCAATACTTTAGCCAGGGAACAGTAACAAAACCAGAAAAACAGCTAAATACCATGTAAATGGTTCACTCAGCTCTTACTTTCCAGTAACAACTACCTGGGCATGCTGAAACGATTATACACTTCACTGAATAATCCAAGGGGAGTGTTACGGGGCCAGAGGCAGAGCACTGGGTGATACAGAACAGGCTCCAGAAGCAGAAGGAAAGCCCATGAAAAGCAAACGCATCTGGATCCTAAAGCTCAGAGGGGGTTCAAGCCAACAGGGACCCCCCCACAAGCTGGGCTGAGGAGCAGCAGGTTGGCTTTTGCTCACCCGCAGCACCTTCCTTTCCCCCGAATC
>NW_009258668.1:1091838-1128692 GCF_000687185.1 Egretta garzetta
GAGCAGCAGACAGAAAAAACATTTTGCCTTTCTCAGCTTGTCAATGCTGCGAGCGCGTCTCCATTTGTCAGGATTTAAAGTTAATCAAAAGATTTTACTGCCTTTTATTTCTTTAAACTGCAGAATCTATTTATAGCCAGCTGTTTCTTTTTGGGTAGGAAAAAAATTGAACCCTCCAACACATCCTTTTTGTCCTGATCTTCCCTGATCGATACAAATCCCCTCAGTCCTTACCTCTGTTTTGAGCAATTCATCGCATTCATCATTAAGGCCGAGCCTTACGACATCAACCGGGTTATCCCAGTTGACTTCCTCAACTTTGCCAAAACCAAACCAACCTGTCAAGTATATCACAGGCATGGTCCTATGCTGGGGCAAGCCTGAAAAATTACCTTGGACGAGGTGTTCGGGAGATAAATAGATACGTTCTTTTTTGGTGAATGTTTGAACCTGCCTTTTGTTGTCAGAAACCCAAAGCCTCTCCAGTAGGTACCATAGAATCGTAGAATGTTTTGGGTTGGAAGGGACCCCTCGAAGTCATCTAGTCCAACCCCCAGGTATACCTGGTTTTTTCCAGTCTGCTGGTTAGGAGGACATTGATGTCCCCAACAGCTTCTGTGCTATAGAAGGAGCAATTATAGATTATGAAAGGAAATCTCGGAGTGAATGAGGGGGCTGTGGTGATGTTGATGTTACAAATCAGCTTCTAAACAATGCAGAAGGGCGACTTTGGTGCTTAAGGGGAGTGTGGTAGCACGGGTCTCTGTCAATGCATCCATCCTCACCTCCTGCAGCGGGTGGCAAATACATCCTAATTTGGGGATAGGAGGAAAGGGGCCTGAAATATCCTCCCGCACCTCCTCATCAATGGTCCGATGATGACTTCTGTAGAGACCTGCAATTACTGTTGTCTTGTTTGCCATTGTCCCTTTAGCAAAACTTAACCTAGAGCCAGGGTAAATCAATCCAGGTAGGTCACGCAACCCACATGAGATCATGCAGCAAATTAGTGTAAGAACTGGGATTAGGGTTTTTTCTCTCCCACTCTCATATCTAAGAGCACCTAAAGGCAGAGGATCCAGACCAAGCACACTTCTCGGGGGGGGAGAAGGATCGTGATGATCTTATATAATTTCTCAGCTTTCATTTGTATTTCATGGGAGCTCTCCTCTCATTAAAAACCGCTCTGGCATTTTCTTAAACTAACTGAAGTTGTCTTCATTAATAACATAGTCACATCCATGGAGTATCAAAATATGCTGCTTGCTCCATTATTGTCAGTATTGTTTGTTTCATTTGTATGAAAGTGTCCATAATTGGCAATATTTCCATAAATTAGTTGATATCGTACTAACAAAATGTTACAGCTTGGCACAAATGAAAAGATTTATGTCTACAAAGTCTCAATTCATCTTGAAGTTTAATTATAAAAATTTATTGTTAACTTTCTGGGCTTTTTCCTTAGTAAATGCCTCAAGACAAGAAATAATTATCATAAAACGCAAACATGGCTCCCGGAGGTAACCAGCACAAGGGTTATTTATCAGCTAATAGGGTATCTTAGTGTTTGATATCATGCAAATCCCTCATCATTATGGAGATTTAATTTACACCTTTCATTTCTTTTTCTTCTAGTAATGCTTTACTAAATCCATTTCAGATGCTGAGTGTTATCTGTTATCATAATAATTGTGCCTCTGATTTATTCCTTTTTGGACATGTGGCATCGCCAAGAAAATAGCTTGTCAATTAATGATGTGAAGGCCCCGGGTTTTGCAGTGCTTTCCTGCAATTCAAAAGCCATATTAAATAATAGTTTCTACAACTGATAACCACTCTTGGGCATTTCAATATTTGTGTGAGGGTCTATGCAGCTCACCAGTTCTCGCTCCTCATTCCAGCAGTTCCGAAATCACGGGCTGTCAGTTCTTCTTCACTTGGAGAGTGTGCAAAATCAATGTTCTCCCCTTGCCAACTGCATTAACCCCTCCAAGCTGCACACCGGCAATCCCCTTGATATTAACTCTGGGACTCCCAAAACCCCAAGTAAGCAACCCTGCAGCTGTGTAGCTCAGATTCATTTACACCTGAGGGTTGAAATGAGGGAACAGGCGTGCAAGCAATCATGGCAGCATGGACTACCAGAGCAAATCAAAAGGTCATTGGGGTTTTGCACTGGCTGATGGCACAGGCATTTCTTCCTTCCCTTATTTCTTCACAGGGAACATTTGGAAAACAGAAGGTAGGATAATTCAGCTTTCGCTTCCAGCATGTAGTGAGCCTTGCAAAACCCTCACTGATTTGCACCAAGACAGCGATCCCGTGTAAGCAAATGCTGCTCAGTGTGATCATGGTTATAGCCCAACCGCTGCCAATATGTCACTTGAGAAGACCTGACCTAGCTTCACATTCAGCCCAAAACCCCTAGGAGAAACAGATCTCCATGCTCCCTGCTCCTGGGACTACCCAAGCCAGGCAGAGCTAGCTCACAAACATCTGCAGGAGCTTTGGGTCCAGCTTTGCTGTGGGCATAGGCAGCACACCAGACTTTATGGACCACGGAGGGAAGCCTTTCCAGTGCCCAGTATGCAAAACCCTGCTTACAGTTCACAAGCAGGGAAGGAAATTCAGGTTGGAGATGATACTGTCCCCGATACAGCTGCTCTCCGACTTCTCCCCTCCATGCATCCCAGATAGACATATCCACCATTTCCCGCTGCCATCTGGAACCTCCACACAGCATCAGCCGATAGAGAAATCAAATGTCCATGGGTAATACACACCACAAACAGCTATGCCTTTCCCAATATAAAACTAGTGCAGTTCACATAATTATTTCCAGTCCTTGACCAGAATTAGCTGCAGACGTAAGCGGTACATCCCTACCATCAGCTATTTTCTAGCTGTGGCGCAGCTGCTCGGACCATATTGTTGTCAGTACAGTTCCCCATCCTGATACCGTATCCTAATGAAGCATATAATGTGCCAATTTACAGTGTGGACGGGCTGACATCTTCATAAGGAGCAGCGCGGCACACGAAACACCAGCCTGTGTGCTGACGTGCTGCTCAAAGAGGGGTGGCTTTTCCATTTTCTCACCAAAAGAGATGGAGCATCCCCCAGGAAGCCCTTGGGCCTGAGCTTGCCACATCCCAAGGGGGTTTGCCGCACACCTTCCAGTCCACGCCAGCAGCGCACAGCAGAGCAACGCTGCTGCGTTTGCTCTTCCAAACTCTCTTTTAACGACCATCTTCAGTAAACCATTCCAGTTATGAACAGACTTTGCTGATGCTTCGTTTTTCTTCAGCTGAAGGTCATTTTACTACACGTAGCGAGAAGAAACACTGCTACGGGTTTAACATCAAGAATAGAGGTCGGGACTCCTGGATTTCTATTTCCAGCTCTTACAGAAATTCAGGGTATGCCCTAAACAAGTCATTTGGACCCGGTTGTCTGAGAGCCCACCCGAGGTCTGAGAGACTTGCGGAGGCTCAGCACTTCTGAAAATCATAACCTTGCTTCGTGCCTCAGTTAATCCAGCTGCACAAGGGCGTTGTGCTGCCTCAGCAAGAACACGGAGAGTCTTTTCAAGGCTTGTAAAGCTCCAAGATCATCTTAAAAAAAAAAAACAAGGTGGCACAGTTGCGCTTGCACACCATACAAACACACACACACACCCCGGCAGCTTTTTCACATGCTTTCACCCTCGGCTCTGCTGTCTAATGCCAACCAAAGCCATAACACGGTAGCCACAATCACAAAACACATTTTTTTTTTTTCTCCTCCTGCTTACAAAGCTGGGCAAGTGCTTTTTAATCACGAATGAATATGCATGTCAAATATGGAGGAGTGCCTAGAATTCATGGGTATAATTTTTTCCAGGATGACAAAGACAGCCCTGTGATGGTGATTCATTTTGACACGACTGTAAGCACCGCGCCGGCAGCGCCCAAGTTTGGCTTTTGCTACTGCAAAAATGATTCATATTTTTGACGTTGCTATCAGATAGAGGGATATAAACTTATGCTGTAGGAGAATAAATAGCATGAGTCATCCTTTTTTCTTTCTTTCAGAGACATTTGTGTAGTGCTCTTAACCTAATTGTGTCTGTATTTCCATGAGTAGCATTCAGAAGGACAGACAGAAGAATTATGTTCTCTGAAGACTTAAGCTCCGCCTGTAATTCCTCCTGCGGTGAACTGGAAATGGCACAAGTATGCAACCTACTGAAGTTGTGCCAGGGCAGGTTTAGGTTGGACATTGGGAAAAATTTCTTCCCCCAAAAGGGCTGTCAGGCACTGGAAGGGGCTGCCCAGGGAAGGGGTCGAGTCCCCAGCCCTGGGGGGATTTAACAGCCGGGCAGAGGCGGTGCTGAGGGCCAGGGTTTGGGGGTGGGATGGCAGGGGTAGGGGAACGGTTGGGCTGGGGGAGCTTAAAGGGCTTTTCCAACCTAGATGATTCTATGGGCAGGACAACAGCTTCTCCTCAAGTTTTGGACTTTCACCAGTTCCCTGTACATCTAATGACCTTATTTTGCTTAATACTCAAAGTCAAAATATACTTAAGATATTCAAAATCTGAGACATGCATTCTAGACACCATCACACAACAAAAAAATCACAATATGGAAATATCCACCAAAGCAGCAGATACACAGACCTGCCCCGCTCCACTTCACAGCAGTGTAATTATGCTTCCAAAAAAAAAATAAATACGTAAAACACAGGAACCAATCCCTTGCAAAGGTGTACAGAGATGCTGGCAGCATAAAACATGGGGAATAAATCAAGGCAAATGCAAACTAACTGACTCCTTTAGAAACTTTTCCTCCAGTCCTAAATTTCCATACCCCAGTGAACAGGAACTCATGCCAGCACTTCCATTAAAAGAGAGATCATAAACAAATTTTTGTTTAAGGAAGGCTTGCTTTTTTTTTTTTAATTCAATCCCACTATGATCACTATTCATAGCCCACTTCTCACCTTCAAAGCACATTAATTCTCTGAATATTCTTGTGATGTAAGTGATTATTAGTCTCATTTTATGGATGAAAAAAATGAGGCAGAGAGGTTAACTGACTTGCCCATGGGCCCGGCTCTATAGATACATAAAGACAGGTATAGAGAGATGTTTTACATTTATTAGTTTTAATATCCTCTCAATCCTGCAGTCGGACTTGTGGTAATTAAGGCAACTGGCTTTAACAGGCAGTGATGTGCAAGGTAAGGAACCAAGGCAGTTCTTTAAAACCACGATAAAACACTTCTGGAATAACTTTCTTGTGCTGTACAGACACGTGCAGGGTGGGAAGCTTTTTATCCCTGCTCATTTTGGATCGTGGATATGATCTGCCTGGTGCTTGGGTGCTCAGGATCAGCCTCCGACAAGCCTTCCACGGAGGATGTGGGGCAGCACTGCTCCATCGTGGGAGCCCTGCAGGGAGGCACCTCCCGCACTTCTCAAATGCCAGGGAATTCTCCCCAAAGTAACACTTTTCTGCAGCACTTGGAGATATCTCACCTTGTAATTCAGTTAATTCATGTTGTCCCTTCCTGAGCTGTGTTGTGTCAGCTAAACCTTGCCATATGAAAAATCAGAATTTGCTGTATCATCTAGTGAGTGAGCGAGCGCGTGTGAGCACCTCTACCAAAAAGCATCTGAAGAGCTTCTTAACTTCAGACTCTTAAGAAACCATTTGTGGTTTAACATAGAAATTCCCAGAAAGGCAATTGAACAGAGATAACTTCTAAAAATCAAACTAATCATAAGATAAAATCAAGTTGTCTTTATGGTTAATTTTCTTCAGCTGCAACCACTGCATGAACAATGTCATAGAAAAAGACTTTGGTTGTTAAAACAACCCATAAACCTCCAACAGCATCTTTCAGATCCTTGTAATCTTTGCTAAGTGTCTCAATGAGTACCACTACATCGTGCTGGGCCTGCATAAGAAGCCAGGTAGGATGCTCAGACCACTACAAACGAATCTGTGGGTTGTGCTGTGGTCCTTTACCTTCCTGGGAGATGACTTTTGGATCATTTCAGAAGCGGCATCCTGTCCTGAGCAGGAGAGCTGTGGTGGTGCACACACACCCCTTCTTTTTTTCTCTCTTCAACTGCTTTATGCCCTCATGAATTCCTGCCAGACCTCAGACTTTGTGTAGTGAGTTGGTCAAGTCAGGCACCCCTTAATTGTACCAGAAACTCCTGCTTGAATAGGTCCCCAGTGAGACCGCATCTGGAGTACTGTGCCCAGTTCTGGGCTCCCCAGTTCAAGAAAGATGAGGAACTCCCAGAGAGAGTCCAGAGGAGGGCAACAAAGATGATGAGGGGACTGGAGCATCTCCCCTAGGAGGAAAGGCTGAGAGAGTTGGGCTTGTTCAGCCTGGAGAAGAGAAGACTGAGAGGGGATTTCATCAACACATAGAATCATAGAATCGTCTAGGTTGGAAAAGACCTTTAAGATCATCAAGTCCAACTGAACATACAAATATCTTAAGGGTGGATGTCATGAGGACGGAGCCAGACTCCTCTCAGTGGTGCCCAGTGACAGGACAAGGGGAAATAGACAAAAACTGAAGTATAAGAGTTTCCAGTCGAACGTGACAAAGAACTTCTTGACTCTGAGGGTGACAAATCCCTGCACCAGGATGCCCAGGGGAATTGTGGAGTCTCCTTCTTTGGAGATATTCAAAGTCCACTTGGACGATGTCCTGTGCCCCCTGCTCTGGGTGAGCCTGCTTGAGCAGGGGGGTTGGACTGGATGATCTCCGGAGGGCCTTTTCAACCCCTGCCATTCTGAGATTCTGTGATACGTGGCTGAGGCAGGAGTGGCATTGCCCGTACTAGAAACACCAGTTGACTGGTCAAGGCAGGGGACAGAACAAGGAACCATCAGCTATTCCCTGACAGCCTTGAAGCACGCCTCACCTGGTTGCAACCCAAGTGAAGCAGTGCCGCTGTTACTGGAATTTCAATAATCTCCACCTGGATTGTTGTCAGGATGACAGTTTACATTATTACTAAAGCAAATCATCTCATGACCCTATAAAACAATGGTTCAAATTGAGGACCTTTGAGCTCTCCTGGACCACAGTGGGCCACAGAGGTACTGGATCACCAGTATCTCCTCCTGAGAGAAATGCCTCTCAAAGTTCACAAACTCTTAAGTTTGCTAAAATCAGAGATCTATCGCCAAAGATCGACAGTGGAGCCAGGGCTGAAAAGTTTCACTCCTTGAGGCTCAATCCTTCGCCATTGAGAAACGCCAAGACATTTGATGTGAGTATTTCGCTGAACTTGAGGGGAATTTTTAGCAGGTATACCCTTGTATGTATGCGTATATAAAGTATGGAGACAATCAAGTTTGTGTGTATGCATGTGTGAATCAATTTATGTAGTCTATAGATGCGTGATTTAATTACTAACTCTGTGAATGTTAATTTAGTCAATGATCAAGCGCTGCTAAAAGTCTTGTGGTCCACCTTAAAACTGTGAATAAACCTTAACCTGCTGCTAGACACATTACCCTTAGACATAATCCATTGACCAAGTCTGAGACTAAGACTGGACCTAACTGCACCTAGACTCCTCTCTGAGGAGGAGTTTAGAAAGCAAGGGGGTCTATTCTGAACATTGTGACTCTTCTGGGAGGGTCCTCCTTACCCTCTGCATCCATGATCTCTCCGTCAATCATTCCAACTCGAGTACAACTTAATTCCCCCTTTGTGCTTCTTCCATGCAGTAATCTCGTGAACCTTGCCATCTTCAAATCTGTAACTAAGTCACTGTTGTAGTTAATTTTGCCAAATCACTTTGTTAATCGACTGAAGATTGAGTGCTGTTAAAATATCACAGTCGGATCCTGTGATTTGCAACAAAAGCACCCATAAATTCTAAGCTTCTACTAAATCAAATTGTCTAAAGACAATTCATGACATATTCCCGGGGCACCAGCTGTCCCATCAGGAGCCCCAGCTATGCCAACTCTTCACTCCCTCCAGGCAAGATGAAAAAAAGTCACTAAAAAGGTGACTTAGATACTTATTAAACACCAAGACACCAGTCTTGTATCAGGAAATGCCCAAGAAGCAAATTCCTGAAGTCTGGGATAGTATTTTGAGGACACATCTCTACCTGCTTGCCTTATTCTCTTATTCCTGGGGGTCTAATTTTGATCACTGCCAGAAACAGAACACTAGGAAAGATTTTTTTATTTTTTTTTCCTAATCAGGTGTGTCTGATCTACCACTTTTATGTTATATATTACAGAGTCAGCATGCAAACAGAAAAAATAAGTCACAGAAATGGGCAGCCAAGCCATTCCCCACCTGTGCTGCGTAGTCCAAGAAAGCCATCATTAGCAAAACCCTTTGCTTTGAAAGAAAGAGTTGAAAATGGCATTCAGACTGAAAAAAAAAAAAAAAAAATCAAACTTTCTAAACAAAGCAACCAAAAGGCTTAGGAATGGAATGGAGAAGCCCTAGGAATGGTTCTGGAAAAGCACATAACCCATTTCACCTCCTCTCATGAACTGCCCGCATCTCTTCTTGCATGAGTAATACAACGCACCTGGAGAAACTTGCAGCCTGCCTCCCATCTTTATATTCAGAAACAGAAGCAAAGTATGTGGTGCTTTGCCTCTTCTTAAGAATAGAAATGAAACACAGACCTCTTGTAAGAAGCTACTTGCACTCAGCAACAGCCTCCTGCTGCTCCCCAGTCCTCTAAAGGGATTCACGCAGCAAAAGCCTCACCATCCACCGGTGCTATACAAGTGTTTCTGTTCAATATCTCCATTCAAGCCCATCAGAGACAAAATGCCTCTAATTGGACTGCATGATGGTGTTTCAAACACACAATCCCAATAAGATCTGAAGATACCCAAGCAGAATGAGACCGTCTCCCTCACGGAGGTCATGTAGAGAAGCATCTTGCACCAGACTGGGTGGCTTGGTGTGACCAGAGAGAGGATATCACATAAAAGTAGCGGTTTTCTGCAACTGGTCTTGTAAGCCATACTTTTATAATTACAGGGTTTCTAATATACTGCCATCTGATTTCTCAGTGCAAGCTCTGGAATAAATTAATTACACAGTGCCTGACCCACAGCCTCTGGTCCAATCACCCCAATGTCAGCGCTCCCTTGTATTTTGAAGATGTAGTTGCCATTTGATAAGGCTCCTGCTCCCCACTAATTGTCCCTTTTAATAAGCTTTCATGAAATTTAATTTCTTTAATGCATTTCTCTGATCTGACTGATTGGACAGTCCGACACTTGGCTTTGTGTCAGCATTTATTAGAATTCCTGCTCTGCTTGGCTGTTTCCCTCTTAAAAATAAAAGCAGTAGTAGTGTTTAAATGAGTATACAACATCAGTGGAAATGGTTTGGAGCAGGCCTATAAGGGAGTGACAAATCGGAGTGGGCCCAGTTTGGAGCAAAAGAGCAAACCCCTTCTCCACCACAGCAGAAGCACCTTTTCCCATACATTCCCACAGCTTACCCCATCTAACCTGACAGATTTAGATTGCAATAGATGCAATGATGGCACTGATCAGTACATAATGTATTAATTAAACAGGTTTCTCCATCAACCTGACCACACTGAGCATCTCCCGCAATGCCCCGACCACCCAACCAACCCCTGCATCAGCCCAGCCCTTCACACCCCTCATCCCATCAGCACCAGCACTGAATTCTCCAGACAAATCAAGGAGGTGAATGAGGAGTCCGAGCACCAGATTTGGGTTTATACCTTAACGGGAGTGCAAGGCACGGGGCCAATCGGGTCTGCCAGGTTTCTCTTGAAGCACAGGTTTCTTTTGAAGCACAAGGGCAGCATGGCTGCCGGGCAGGAGCATTAAACCGCCTGCCAGAATACATGACTTTCAAAGACAGCATTTGCTTGAGTCTTAAATTATTAATCCATTCTCTTCAGGTTTGCTATCAAATCATCGCAATTGTTTTGCAGTTTATTAAAAATGTCCTGCACATCTGGTCTAATCAGCCAGAGGAGAATCACCCAATTTGATTGTCAATAGCAATCCCAGGTTATCAGCTTGGTAATCACAGCATTTTCCACCCCACCAGCTCCTGGGAAGGATGGTTTAATCACCGCTGACATGGAAAGGACTCTCAAGTGCTATAGGTGCAGTCTAAGTAATCATGCTGCTCTCTGTAGCGCCAAAGCCAGCCTTTTGGGGTGGAAAATATGGCACAGCAGATAGAGCAGCCATCACCATCATCAGCAGTGCCCAAATAAAAGTCCACCCATGTCTGCCTTCACAGACCGACCCTGGCTCCTCTTCTGGACCGTAGGGTGTCACAGAATGCAACTTGTGGCGCTACCTGTCCTACACACCACGAAACCCCTCCAAGTCTGAAGTTGCACCAGGGCAGGTTTAGGCTAGACATCAGGAAAAATTTCTTCACAGAAAGGGCTGTCAGGCTCTGGAATGGGCTGCCCAGGGAGGTGGTCGAGTCCCCATCCCTGGAGGTATTTAAAAGAAGGGTAGATGAGGTGCTTAGGGCCAGGGTTTAGTGGTGGGATGGCAGTGCTAGGTTAACAGTTGGATGTGATGATCTTAAAGGTCTTTTCCAACCTAGATGATTCTATGATCCCACGTGCTTACATCTGAAATCAGACAAGCCCTGCAAAGACAGCAACCTGATACAGCGCGTGCCAAGGACGAGGCATCCAAAGGAGACTTCTCCTGACCCTTTTCCCACCTTAAATATGTGCTAGCATGTGGAAAATATGAAAAGGTTATAGCAATACTGGAAAGGTTTGAAACCCTCTGTTCCCTCCTTTGCCAGCCTGAGCTGGAAGGAGAGATTTGGTGGGGAATGAAGATCCCATTCTCTACACACTGTCTTTGTATTTCTCTATATAAGTTTATATACACACAATATCCCTGACGCTGAGGAGTTCATAAGATGTTTGAGAATAACCACTCACACAACCTGCAGCTATTCATGGGAAAGAGGAAAAAATAACAAAAAAAAGCAGGAAGATTTGTTGCTGTGAGAAATGCCTCCACCTCTCCAGTAAAACGCATGGGGAAAGCTGGAGCTTCACCATTGACAGCAGAATATTTATCAGCACGTTCTTGAACCTGTCCTTGCTCCAAGCACAAGTCATTCAGAGGGTGGAAACGTTCCATCAATAAACACCCCTAAATGTGTCCTAGCCTATACACATCTTTTCTTCCCATCTGGGACAACCTCATCTTTTGCTACATCTTCTCAAGCAGTTTCCATACATAAATGTTTCCTTGATGCTTTGAAGAGTTCATTTGTGTTAAATGCAGGTATAAGGAGTTTGCCCTAGGGAAATTATAGGGGAACATGGTATTCCTGCTTGATGCATCGGTGTAGAAACCAAAGCACATTACAGTACGCGATCCACCTCCCCACAGGAGCTGCAAGCTCAGGTCCTCTGCCACGTACCATAGAAAAAGACCGTAACATTTTTGAGAGGCAATGAGTTGTATGAGGGAATTGAAGCCCTAATGCTGAAATATTAAAAGACATTTGCTTTCCAGTTCAAGAAGAAGAAATGCACTGGAGGAAGAACCGTGCCACGCACCAATATGCTGGGAGCCTGTATTGGGTCGGGCTGAGATGGAGCTGGTCTTCCCCATAGCAGCCCTCATAGCGCTGTGCTTTGTATTGGTACCTAGAAAGGTGCTGATAACCCAGTGGTGGTTTGAGGACTGCTGAGCAGGGCTCACACAGCATCAAGGCTGTGTCTCCAACATCTCTCCCTCCCACCAGTAGGCTGGGACTGAGCAAGATCTTGGGAGGGGACGTAGCCAAGACAGCTGACCCAAACTGATCAAAGGGATATTCCATACCATATGATGTCAGCTCAGAAATAAAAGCTAAGAGAAAGGAGGAGGAAGGGAGGGCATTTGTTATTTATGACATCTGTCTTCTGGAGCAACCGAACAAAAGCTAAGAGAAAGGAAGAGGAAGGGAGGGCATGTTATTTATGACATCTGTCTTCTGGAGCAACCGCTACAGGTACAGAAGCCCTGCTTCCTGGGAGGTGGCTGGACATCGCCTGCTGATGGGAAGTAGAGAATAAAACCTTTGTTTTCCTTTTGCCTCCATGCATGGCTTTTGCTTTTATTAAACTGCCTTTATCTTGACCCACGAGTGTTTTTTCTTTTCTTTCCCATCTCATTTTCTCCCCGCCTGTAAACCTGCTGAAGAGGGGAGAGATAGAGCAGCTTGGTAGCATCCAGCCAAGGTCAACCTACTACAGGGACACTCAGCTGGAAAGCAGCTTGGCAGAAAAGGACTTTGGGCTGCTGGTGGACACCAGGCTGAACATGAGCCAGCAACGTGGCCTTGCTGCAAAGGAGAACGATACCCTCGGCTGTATTAAAGTACTGCTATCAGGCCAAGGCAGGCGATTCTTCCCCTTTATCCAGCACTGGTGAGGCCACTCCTGGAGTGCTGTGGCCAGTTCTGGGCCCCTCAGTACAAGGAAGTCATGGGCTTACTGGAGAGAGTCCAATGGAGGGCTACAAGGATGATTAAGGGTCTGGAGCATCTCTTCTATGAGGAAAGGCTGAGAGAGCTGGGACTATTTAGCCCAGAGAAGAGAAGGCTCAGAGGGATCTTATCAATTTATATAAACATGTGAAGGGAGGGTGCAGAGAAGATGGAGCCAGGCTCTTTTCAGCAGTGCCCAGTGACAGGACCAGATGCAACAGGCACGAACTGAAACACAGGAGGTTTCCTCTGAACTTCAGGAAAAGGTTTTGGTTTTTTATTTTGTTTTGGGGTTTGGGTTTTTTTTACAGTAAGGGTGACTGAGCAATGGAATGGGTTGCCCAGGGAGGCTGTGGGGTCTCCATCCTTGCAGATATTCAAAAACCATGTAGACACAGTCCTGGGCAACTGGCTGTAGGTGGCCTGACTTGAACAGGAGGGTTGGACCAGGTGACCTCCAGAGGTCCCTTCCAGCCTCAGCCAGCTGGTGATTCTGTGGTTCCACATATGTTTTCATTGTTAACATATGCACAGCAGTTATTCTGCACTAGAGTTAGCATCCAGACAGCTGCATGGGACAGACACATCAGATGTAGCAGGCACAAAGCACAAGCAGCAAGGCTTAGAGAGAGCACACAGAGGAGCTGCTCACACCCTGTGCTGATGAAGGGCTAACCAGCATCACAAGCAGCAAGTAAGTACCTACAAGTCAGAAATGGGTCATTATTTTCAATGAACAATTTAATTCATTAAACACAGCATTTCCCTTTCTGTCACTGAACGCGCTGCGATCAGATGATGATGCTTTTAAACATGATTGCTGTTTACGATTGTCCAGAAAGCCTGTTGCTCCTGCACTCCACATTTCTCATTATTTTCCCCAGGCAGGAGTCACTTACTGGGCAGGGTTGTTTTTCCCCAGCTGCATATTTTGAGGAAGAGGGTTTGTAAAGTGCCAAAGACTAGCAATTATGAGTAATTGTAAGGACCTGTTCTAGACCTAAGGTATAATAAGAGCTGCAAAAATGGCCATAAAAACATATTCAAAATGATGCCTCCTGTGTTATTAAAAGGGCTTTTCTGCAACAGAAAACATCCCTCACCTGAGGTGTATTTTCTGGGGTGGTTTTGCTCCTAGCACAGCACAGGGTAAGGCAGCCCAGGGACTAAGGAGGGAGGTGGCAGAGATGGCTTAGAGATGGGGATGAAGAGCTTGTGCCACGCTCGGTGAGCTTGAGCTGAGGGATGTACGTCCATGAGAAGATAACAGAGAGAGGGGCAAGGACTTGACAGGAACAGGGAGACAAGCCTGGCCTACAGAGATAGTTAGGTGAAACATCTGTGTTAAGAGATCTAAAGTTCACTGGAGAATCATAATGAACTCATAACTGGAGATCAGGAACACAGCTCTCTGAAGACGGAGGAGAAAGATGAGAACTTGTAGAGTCTCAGAGGTATCTGAAAGGCAGAAAGGAAACTGGGAAAGTTTCCTGAAAGTAAGGAACACATTTCAAGAATGACAAAGCCCATGCCTTGTGGTCAATCAGGATCTCTCAGTGCTAGGTACTGCAAGGGCTGTCAGAGCTGAGGCAATTCTTGTGCTTTTAGGGTTTTCCGCAGAGTCCCAGACCCAGGTATCACCTCATGCATAGAGGATCTCCATTGAGCTGGGCCAATGAGCAGACTGACCATAGCTGAAAGCGTCCTGTAAAAGCAATCCAAGTGCACTCCAAAGAAAATAAGAAAGCTCTGACATTTATACGGTGACTTTTTTTTAAAATCCCATTGTTTTCAAAGCAAAGTAGTGACCCAGACAGCCTGAGTAGATCCCAAATGAAAATTTGAACAAGAATTGAATTCAAAAATGTAATTAATTAATGGGGATCTTCTGGATTTCTTCAGCTTCTTTGGATTTCAGAGAACATATGCTTGTACAAAGAATTCATAAATCAAAGTGAAGGTTCCAAGTACAAAATACCTCTGTCCTCAGCATGTCACCTGTGTCAGGGACAGCCAGGCTGGTGACAGACACCAGACCCTATCAACTCCAATCCTTTTAAGGGATGGTTCTTTGCAAATTATATCAGATATCCTAGGGGACTGTATGATGAGTAGCCTACCTTAGCAGGGCGCAGGGCTCTGACTCAGGAGGTCATTTCCGCTAATTTATCTTTTACATTAAGCCAATTAATCATCCATTAAGAACTGCAGTTGCCTGCAAGTTGAAAGCACATAGAAAATACTGTGGGCAACACAGTCTTTAAAAGCACACAGGGAGAGCTGAGCTGAAGCTCAGCGCAGGGGCTGAAGAGCAACATCATTTTTTGATGAGTGGTGTTAAACACCGCACTACCAATTTGGTGGATTTGGGGTAGGGGAGCAACAGGACAGGATAGCCCTGCGGGTGCCCTTCACATGGTAGAAGCAAGTTCATCCCTCCATATCCAGAGAAGCAAATGAGCTCAGCCACGTAAGCAAGAGATAATTATCACTTTAGAGGCTTTGCAGGCTCCAGTCCTTGGACAAGACTAAAAGGAAAAGTTTCGTAGCTCATTTTCAGCTAAGGGTGAGAAGTTGTACACTGGAAACAATCAAGCCCTACACTAGATTTCTACATAATCATTTTTAATTATCATTTCATAACAGCCACCTTGCAAAACAGGCCCATCATCCCATCCAAGCACATAAATGTTCCGGTAATGAAGCTAAAATTAAGACCCTTAATCTGTTTCTTCCTCTTCTCACTGCTTCCCACCCTGTCCCTACCAGGGCTGGAAGTCTGCAGGAGCAGAGGAGCCAGAGCATTTCATGGCAGTCTGTCACTTCCTGCTAATCTTCCAACGCTGAAAATCATTTTAAATCCATTCCTGTCTTTTTGCATTTGCATAACTGTCTAGAAAGAAAACTCTAAAAAGGCAGAGCCTGATTTAGTGTGAATGAACATGTCATAAAACGTTTCCAACTCTGCCGCGCTCGTGTAAATCTTTCATGATTTAAAAGTTGCCAAGTTACCGATGCCACGAGTATTACAAAGTACAGGGCTACATGCTCAGTGTACACACAAAAGACAATGTCAAGTTAGGCTTCACTTCTCAGGAGCCAGGTTTCCTTCTGAAAGCAAAGATGTTATACGCTGAAATTATTTATCTTCAATGCCAAAATAGGTTTGGAGAAGGTTAAACATCTGCTGACAGTTTTGGTGAAGAATAAGGATGTTCAAAGTATTTTTCTGTTTGGAGGGGAATTAAGGCTAAAACCCCCTTATTTTCTTTTGATGCTTTTAGATCATTTTAAAAATGTGTCTACACTTTCCTCAGCTGAGCACCCACATGGAGTCCCCTCAGCTGCTTAACCCATGTGGGCTGCCCAGTCTAAGGATGGGGTCACAGCCAGCTGCTGGCCATCACGAGAAGGACCCAAAGCTCTCCTCAACTACAGATGTCAAAAAAAATTTCCAACTACAAACTAGCATGCAACATCTGTGAATCCCAGCTTGGCTTCCCCTATTTACCAGGGTCAAGACCCTAGCGGTGTGCTGCACAGCATGCAGAAGACCCATGCTGCAAGCAAAGCTGGAGGAATTTATATGATCAGAAGATCTCCTTGCACGTACCTATGGATTCTAAACACTGAGCAACCCTCACCCTGCAGCAAACCGCACTGGTACCCATTAAAAGCCTCAGTACTGGCACAGAGTGCTATGCATAGAGCAAAACTCAACTTTTTGCCTCTAGCAGAGGCAAACTTTCCAGCAACAGGCACCTGCCCATGCCGAACATCGCACGCGAGGACCATCCAGAGGCACTGCACGCGGTGAACAAGGGGAGCTGCTTCACACCACCCCCAAAACCAAACCCATCTCTGCCCCGAAAGCTTCTAAAAAACACATTGGCAAAGGAGCTCCCTCCCCACCTGGAGGCCAGGAGCAGCCAATTTGCCCAAAACAAGAGCTTTAATCATTCTCCCTATAAACAGAACCACTCAATATGCTGCTTTATTTCCTACCACTCTCTGCATTATAGAGCATTTTTTTCATTTCTCCAAGTACGAGTCATCTTCCACGACATTCCTCACATTCAGATACTTGCCACAGGATTTATTTATCAGAAGTATTCTTATCCTTCAAACTGGCAGAACACCTCTGGCAGAAAAGCTGAGAGATCTCAGAAATTGATTTTTCAATGAGATTTTTCCATAGCAAGAAATACCTCTGCTCCTGAATAAGAGATGATCATGGTCCCCAAAGTTTCTCTTAGCACTTGCAGCGTGAGTGATAATAGCAGAGTAATATCAAGAAAATCACTGTAGTCCCCTCTAAAAGAAAAACGTAAACTGCCAGCACTATTTGTTTCCATTAGCTCCTGAACCTTGTCATCGTAGGTCCATCAAGCCCCATCACTGTTTTCTAACCCAAGCGGTGTTACAGCCTCAAAATCCCCGCTCTTTGCCCAACACGCATTGAGATGAGCAGAATATCTGCTGTATCCCTCAAAAGATTTATTGGACACACAAGGTTTTCAGAAAGAAGCAGTACCTTGGATTTAATCAGCGGGATGCAGCTGAAAGTATAATGAGCACAGGCAGAGGAGCTGCTTTTCAAGCGCGACACACAAACTGCAAACCTCAAGCTAAGCACAGATTAAGAACAATTGCTCCAGGTTTAAGTTAATTATATTGACTAATTAGACAATCTGAGGGGAAAATGCACCTGTAGAGCACAGAAATGGTGATCACACTTTTTGTGTTACAGAAAGGCAAGAAGTCAGCATAGGTGAGGGGTAGCAAAAAGCATGCAGTGGGGAAAAAAAGAATTGTCTCTCAAAGCCAATATCTCACTTGAATTTAGGACTTTTTATATTCAGAGCTATAAATTTTTACCTTTCTGGCTGCCGTGAGAAGGTTTTATAGATAGTCTTTGAAGAATGAGTTGCAAGTTCTAGTGTTTGTCTTTCTCTTGTAGGTATCCAGGCTGAATCGGGGTCATTGGGAGGTTTAGTTTAATTTTTATCATACTGGATTCCAGCACTGTACTGAAGGGAGTCTCTAAATGATGATTCTCTAAGCCTGCTCTTAACAACCTCCCAGCACCTCAGGGGAGCGATAGGAGCCCAGTTGACCATACCATGGCGTAGGAGGATGGACCAGAAGACTCCATGCCCCTTCAAGCGCTTCCCGTTTGCGGGTTTTAGTACTCAGCTGAGAATAGCCACAAATTTGTTTACTACATGAGTGTATGCCTCAAATCAGTGTGGTTTAAATATAACCTATAATGCATTTTTTTTTCCCCACCTGCTGTCAACCTAACAAAGTTCTGTGAAATTCTCCAGGGATTTCTCTTATTATAAGTTTATTGACTTCATGCCAGAAACGCCAGGGAAAACAGAGAGCAGGGTCTGTAAGTGAGACAAATTTCACAGCAGAGCTGCTAAAAATAAAACCCAGAATATGAAACTGGAGTGTTCTTTTCAAAAAGGAATAGGCTTGCTATAAGTATTTCTGAAGGAGGATCCTCTTCACAGCCTGCACTTCTCCCGCTACCCAGGAGACCAGTTGCAGCATGGACCGGGCGGTTGTTCAGCCCTACAAGGGATGACTCCGCACGAGCAGAGTGCTCCATGGAACACAGCAGCAGTGGCTGCTGCATTTACTCTGATGGTACCTACTCCCTGAACGGGCTATGGATACCCTAACCCTGCAGAGCAGGGCTCGCTCTTGTAAGTCACCTTTACGTTTTTTTGACGGTATTGCATTATTCACTTTAAAAAGCCATGGACTCTAATGCAACAATATAGGCAACTACTTCAGCATGCATAGACAGGACTTGATTTCCCGTAGCATCCCCATCAAGGGCTACATTAAAGAGATATTTCCCAGAGCATCACGGCAAGTAAAATATGCATTCACTCTCATTTGCATGTCCTGCTGTCCAACACAATTGGATTTTAGCAAATTGGGGCTCTGCTAGGATGTTGCAAAACCAGCCTCAGGCGTGTGCCAGCTCTGTCCTCAATATATGTGTATTTTTATACGCAGACACAGTCCTGTTCGTGTTCCCTGTGTGCTCCCCTGGTCCCATCACACAAACAGGATCCAGGCTAAACCCATCCCAGCTGCAGACAGGCAGGACACCACAGACCATGTGGCTGCCCTGAGGAGGTGCCAGCCATCCTTATAGAATCATAGAATGGTTTGGGTTGGAAGGGACCCCTAGAGGTCACCCAGCCCAACCCCCCTGCAGGAGCAGGGACACCTTGAACCACATCAGGTTGCTCACAGCCCCATCCAACCTGGCCTGGAATGTTCCCAGGGATGGGGCCTCCACCCCCTCTCTGGGCAACCTGTTCCAGTGTTTCACCACCCTCATTGTAAAGAATTTCTTTCTTAGATCCAGTCTAAACCTACCCTGCTTCAGTTTAAAACCATTACCCCTTGTCCTGTCCCAGCTGGCCCTGCTAAAAAGATTTTCCCCATCTTTCCGATAGGCTCCATGGCCAGCTTCTTGTGATGGGTGGGAAAACATTAGGGTTGAAACCCTGGGCTCAACAGCACAAGCTCAGCATTTCCCCATCCTTTCCAACACCAGAACGGTGCACCACCTCTGATGCAATACAAGAAAAAGTAAAAAAGGCATTCAGTGGAACTAGGAAAGGTCAGAATCTAACATACAATTCTGGTTTCCTTTTGTAGCTCACAGAAACCAGCGTAAGATCAATAATGATATGCACTGGCTTAAAGACAGCAGAGTATCATATATCTTCCCCTCTCTCAGAAGGTGCCAGTGTCAAAGCTGAGTGGCTGCTGGTCCTTCAAAGCACCACAGATGCTTTCACAGGTCTCTCCCCCCACCCTAATCCTCCCCAAAGTCTGGCTGCTGCCCAGTTCTCTTCCTTCAGATGTTCCCTTGCTGCTGACCTTGCCATCCTCTTTTCTCACGAGTCTCCTTGCAGATGCCCCAATAAGCACTGACCCTTCCCAGTTCCCAAACCTCCCAAGGACCACCCTCACTTCCAGCTCATAATCTGTTCTGCCACCACCATAAATTTAATCTTGTTGCCCAAAAAATCTCAATTGGACAAAATGGAATTTCCTAATGCTGAGAAAAAACCTTGAACTGACTCTGAACATATGACCCAATACTATGAGATTCCCAAGACAGGAACAACCTGGGGTTTAGATATGCCCACACAACAAGTTAATATGGTACCATTGCGTGTTGCATTAACAACTTAGTTACAAACACAGAATTTGGCAAAGGTTTGAATTAGCTTCCCTGATTAAGAACTGCAAAGGAAAAAAAGAAAAGAAGCCATTTTTCCAGATAAAGGGCATTAACCAATGCCTGTACTTTCAGAGTAGGCCTGCTTCTTGTTATATTACATTACTATAGTTGCATGTTGAGACATGTCACATTATATTAAAAACAACAAAACCTGCATTCTCTTTCCAGATCAGACATCAATAAAAACAACCGTAACAATCAGCACTCCAGGTACCTGTGAGAAAATTGATAATTTAATACCTCCAAGAGCTCTTTCCATTACACAGACACTGGTAAATAACAAAAACAAACAGCATCTCTGAACATACGTGCTTCTGAAAGCCTTTCACAGTACACAGGGATGAGATCGACTGAATGGGACTGGAGAGATGATGCCAGCCACTGTCCCTGCAAAAGGCACGGCAACCAGTAAGCAAACAAGCTGTAAGAATGATGTTGCATTCTTCCAAGCCATTTCTGAGGGTAGCAGCAGGGAGGTTTTCACTGAACCACCCTACAAACCCCAGTGCAGGTTCCACCCCCACCACCACCATCCAGACCCTGTTGGCCCCAGAAGGACAAAACAGGCTCCTGGGTGGAGGATGTGCCCCATTGTGCCCTGTAAGGGGGACTAGGACAGGCCATGTCAACTGGGTCTACACTGTTAAAGGCAACTAGATAACTAGCCCAGATTCATACACAATATTGCCTGTGCCTAAAGGCAAGTAAAGATGACCTCTGTCCTTCCTCTCAGTCTATCTCCTAAGAAGTACTTTCCTGATCAAATTCACTGCTTTTGGCCCTTCTGCTGCTTAGCGTGCTGGAATGACCATGATGGAGCTACCCAGATGCCAGTTCTCCTCCAGCAAAGAGCTGTGACAGATCAGCATGGCCATACTGACATAGATGCAATATGGGATTAGTGCCCCAAAGAAAAAAAAATAAAAAGGAAAAAAACACCCAACAAAACCCTGTCAACTCTCAGACTCAGAACCACACTGGAGAATGGTTTTGCAGGAGGTCTCCCATCCACGGGGACCTACCTCCAGGGGACAAAATTACAAAGACAGAGGTTGTCCATTTGATTTGCTGCCTCAAATCAGTACGGCTCTTGAGAGAGAACATGAACATGTAGCAATGACACTGCTGCTCATTGCGATCTGTTCCCCAGCTGGCCTTCCCACTGAACCTTCCCTCTTTCAAAGCCATGCAACTCAAGACACTGGGCTTTTCCACACTGTTAGTATACTCCAGGGGGTTCCTTTGCAAGTTGGCTTCGCATACGCGGCAACAATAAAGCCCAATACCTTGTTGTAAAAGTGTTTCGGCAAGGCTCACCATGCCCCCATACTCTTGTTCTCTTTCCATTACATCCTGATGGGAGAGCTGAAACCTGAACCATGGATAAGAAATTATCCCCAATAAGACATGGAATGGCTTCTCTCCAGGAACCTCCACACCAATACTTTGAGAAAAGCAGCCTTCCTCCTCCAAGGACTTACTATCTTCCAGATTTTTGGGCTAGAGGCTAATGAGCTCAGCCTTTGCAATGGCTAGCATGTGAGCTACCCAACGTAGATATCAGGGTAGGGAAAAGTTGACTCGCCTCGCCCAGGAGCAGGTATCTGTGGTCAGCCTCACCACCACCCCTTTGGCTAATGGCTCACCAAGCCCTGTTTTAGCAACTAATTCAAGGCCACGTTTGTGCTAATAGCCCTAACCCCAGACACAGGTTTAATTTGTTTAACATTAAATTTAGGGCTTCGGGGCCCTCTATAATGAATTTCATTAAACAGAAAAATTCTATAATGTAGTATTTTATGATTAATTAACTGCGCATAAAAATGGTAATTATAATTATGCTCATAATTCCACTCTTGTGTCATTATCATAATAATTGATCAAAATGTTTTACCCCACAAGCATTTTAAAAACTGCAGTGCAAGAAAAAAAAAACCTCTTAAGCCCACACCAAACAGCTTTTGCAGGCAATCCCCAGGCGCCGGATCTCCATCCCAGGACCTCTAATGCAGAAGCCTTTTGAACAGCCATCACAACTTTACCAAAAAAACCTGTTTGTTATGAGGGGGAGGGCAGAAAAAAAAAGATAAAAGTCCATTTGTAGATGGAAAAAGCCTATTTCTGATCAGAACACAGTTGAGGAACAGACTGTGGCTTTGCTTTGAAAATGGCCAGCTGCTCTACTTTTCTGCTCTCTGTGCGTGGCTTCTGATCACAGGCTGCATCAAAAGCACCCATCGCCTGGTTTTGAAGATAATGGAGATTAGACTAGCGAGATCAAACAGATTAGAGAGGCAGCTGAATAATTATGCCCCTACCATTCTGCCTGCATCATATCCGAGCCAAGGATTGGGAAGTGCTTTGAAAAGGTGTCAAAGTATTCCTGACCCAAACCACCAGTAGCTCTAGCTCTGGAATAGAGGGATTAGACAACTGCCGATGGCAGCCAAAACCCAAATCTCCTCATTTCAGCTCTCTTTTCCAAGCCACATAAAAGTTAGCGCTCTAACATCTCTGCTACCCCTGCCTTGGTCCTGGCTCTCCTCAGCAGTATTCCTTGACAAGTTGTGATCACTTCATGTTTTCCTTGCGTCCTTTCTTACTTCTGCTGGCATCTCTGCTGCCTCTCTGGATGATTTTACTTGGAAATCCATAATGTTCCCCATCATCCTTCCCGTGGCTTCGGTGGCACAGGTCAGTTGTTCCCTAATTTCCACCAGAGCTCTAGTAACAGAGACGAGGATGCTGTGCTCACTGGTTTAAGTAACCCACAACAGGCAGCAGCACACTGGAAAAATCCAAAAGATGGACATTCACCTGAGACAACCATGAATACACCAGAAAATAGGCCATTTTGATGTCCTGACAGCCACAGCTTGTGGCCCTACTAAAAAGCTTGTCCCCCCCTTTCCTCTGGGCCCCCTTTAAGCCCTGACTGGCCACACTCAGCTCTGCCCGCAGCCTTCTCTTCTCCAGGCTGAACAACCCCAACTCTCTCAGCCTGTCCTCATAAGAGAGGTGCTCCAGCCCTCGGATCATTTTTGTAGCCCTCCTCTGGCCCCGCTCCAACAGGTCCATGTCCTCCTTGTGCTGAGGGCTCCAAAGCCTGGGAGCACCAGCAAATCAGCCAAAACAAACATCAGTGACATCATAAGGCCACTCTGTGGTAGTGGGTGGCATCACAGGAGGAGACCTGTGCCTGTCAAAGGCTTTGAGAGCAGAGGAGGCAGGAGGAGCCGACCCAAAGGAGCCACGCTCTGAGGGTGCCTCAAAAGCCACACAGCTTGGCCAGGCATGCCAGGAAGATGTTACCCTCACAAGCTACCTATTGGCCAGGGAAAATGGGAAAAAAAAACCAAAGCGACATGCAGCAGGACTTCTTTTATCTCATCACATCTTCCTCACTTTGCTTTTCTACTCCTCTCCTTCAGGCATCGGTTCTTCCTCTGACCAGGGCTTTGTATCTCCATCCATCTCAACAGCCAGTTGTGCCAGCCTTGCATTTTCTCCCCATCTCCCCAGATCTTTCCTCCCTTCCTCTTCTCTAAGCACTCTTTTAGGATCACTCAATCATTTTGGGAGTGCAGTGTGAAAGGGCTGTTCACGTTGGTCACCCTTCCAACACCCCTCCAAACCACGTACATGTCTCCCTCTCCCACTGGCTTCCAGCAAGCTCTTGCATCATTGTACGATGCTGTGGCTCTTTCCAAAGCACTGCTGCCCATCCCACACCAAAGAGCAACAAAATTGGTGGGATGAACTTCCTTGCCGACTCCAACACATGGCTGCGGCTTGGGATGGGTTCAGCTGCTGGGATCTCCATGCAGAGCTCATCGGTAAAATCAACCTCTGCAGGCACAGCTCAGAAAAGGCTTCTTCACCTCCACCATTAGCCATGGTCATCAACCTCCCTCATCCCCAGCTAATGCCAAGGCACAGGGTACATTTATATCACTTCTGGGCACAGAGCACGGCTGCCTGCTCAGGAAGGGAGCAAGTCCTCTTCCCAGTGCTAATGTGATTGATGAAGCTGCTCTACAGGCTCCAGCTACGCGTGGATAGGCCCAATTTATATTTTACCTTTGGTTTAGCTTGGGCAGGGAAATATTAACTGCATTGGTGGGACAGAGAGGCTCGGACACACACCGCTGCCCATGCTCAGCGTGACAGGGTGCAAACAGTGCTTTTGTGAAGTGCTGTTCAGGAGTGAGTTCATGGTCCTGGATATCAAACTAAAAGAGCAGCCTGAATTTCAGCAAAAGGACAGCAAGCCCTTTCGCAAGCCCATACCAATGACAGATTTAACAGTTCTTCTCATATCAGCCTTCTCTCTACTTCTGAATTTACCTCTCCCTCGATGCAGAGTCCACCTTTTCAAAAATAGCTCCTAGACACTTATGTGGGCATCCCAGTTAATTTAGGTCCCACTGTAGGATCCTGGCTCCTTCCATCCACATGCTGGAGTTCATGTGAATGCTGAGCACTCCTGAAAAAAATCAGCCTTCCCCCGGCTGGTGAACAGAGGGGAACAACTCCTCAGTCTCCTTACCAGCAATGCTTTCAATCATAATCATAAAAGATCAAGCAATGGGATGTGCCTGGGGAATTGCAGGGCCATGTATGCTCTACTGAGATCAGAGATGCGCTGAGACCCTCCCTGCAATCCCTAGTAGCATCAACTCAGTGCGAGGGGGGCTGTTTCATGTGCATCTAATCTGATATAACCCCCACCGCCCCAGCTGCCTCTTGGGAACTGCACGAGGTGGTAGATTAGCCAGCAAATCTTGCTGCCTCAAGCACACTCTGATATGTCCCAGAATTAAAATATTTTCAAATGCATGGGGATTTCAGCTGAAAGCCAATGCATCTGTCTGCCCCCAGACTTTCTTACCCCTACAAAGCAGTAACCTGCCTTGTACCGGCAGTTTTCTCAGCAGAGAACCAAGTGGAACAACTGGCTGTGAAGCAACAGCAAGCTTGATGATTCAGATCTCTGCTCACGCTTCAGGTCCAGCCCTTCTGGCATGTAAATGGTTGAAGTCCAAAGTCCAGGCTTTGGTTTTCCCAGCTCTGCCTTCAAGACTTTTTGTTTCCCTCTTCCCAGTGGTCACACCATCACCCCAGTCTGGAGGGGGATCTTGAGTGGACTGGGGCAGCCTGCTCATTGGGAGCAGGCTGGGAGTTTCTCCACATCCCCAGGGCCCGTTTGCACCACGGTAGCACCTAATCCTTGGCATCACAGCCCACAAATTACCAGATCAATTAAAAAAGTCTCTATGGAGTTTTAAACTAATCATCAGCACATAGCTGGAAATCAGCAGCAAGGGTCCCTCCTGAGGCTACGCCTGGGGCAGCACCACCGGGTTATATTCATCCATGCTCCAGAAGTCCAAGGCTCAGGCACAGCTTCAGTCAGAGGCAACAATTCTGCATTCAGGCTTTGGCTGAGGCTTCCAATTATTTTCAATTAAAATTTGGGTGATGCAGGTGCACAAGAGATCACAGGAATACACGACTGCTGGCAGCAGTCCACCAGTCCAACACATTTGGCAGCTATGCCCATGAAGCCTTCAACTGTTTGGATGAATAAGGAATCAGCTGGACAGCCAGAGCTGCCCCCTGAATTGCCAGGACAAGCAACGCCTTTCCCCCCTCCCGGGGCAGACCCAAACGCTTACCCACAGAGCTCTAGCACTTCGTTGGACTCCCAGAACAATTCTTTTAAGATGACCAAGACCTTGTTATCCCTGCCCAAATCAAACACCTGTGGTGGGCTGCGTGAAATAAGATATTAATCACTCACCGGGAATAACGAGGATATCCGTCAAGTGGATTGCAAAGGAGCACGGCGTGCCAGGGTGATCAGTTGGTAACGGTAGCAGATGCTATAGCTGTGCTCTGCAAGTGCACCTGGCTATTGCAATCCCCCAGGAGCTGTCGGGTTTTGAGAACTACCCTGCACATTGATCCCAGCCACCATTCGAGGGTATTCAGCAATTTGTTAATATTTTACGTGACAAAGATCCCTGCCCCGCTTGTTCACTGCAAATTCTGAAGTGTGACATATAGTTAAAAAAAAAAAAGACAATTAATACAAAAATAAGAGCCAGAACAGTTTAATAGGACTGCAGAACAACGCTGAAGGCAGCAGTTTTGTGCCTGTAAATGTGCTAGGAAAGCTCGCTGCTCGCATAACAGGAAAGTGGCCCAAAATGCAGATCCTCGTAATCCTTGTAGAGCCCGTACAAAACCAAAAAGGAGCAAAGACGTTCTATTGGCATGAGTTTTCAACCATAAAGTCCTCTTGGTTCGCAAAGGTTTGCTGTGGGCATGTCCAGCATGACCATGACTTTGGCAGGACTGAGCAGTTGGGCACATTCCTGAGCAATGCACAGCTGGGGAGGAAGCTGCAGCATCTTCTCCCTCTTTCCTGAGCAAATTGCTGCTCTTGTTCAGCCCAGAGCTCAGAGTTCTCTCAGGGATCTCGTCAAAATGGGTTCATTTTCGGGGGGAAACTAGGATTTGCTCCTTCCTCATCACTGTGAGCACCCTATGCACAAGGTATGCCAGGGACTGGGCTTTGCCCTGCTCTTTTGGAGCTCTGAACCCTTTCTGCTTCACTTAATTAACCTGGAAGCCTTACACCGAGGGTCAGGCCCAGTGATTTGGGCAGTCATTTAGGTAGGAGGAGACCCTCCCTCTAGTTTCTACATCAATAAATGTCAAAGGAATTAACACGGGGCAAGTCTAAACAGCTCATTTCAGTGTGTGTCTCAGTGCCTCATTCAAGGCGCTGAATTCCCCAGGGTCACAAGGCTGATGAAGAGGCACATCTCCTGCACATCAGGTCCCTGCCTACAAAAGGCAAACCTGTCCTCTCTCTGTGCAGGGTGCCAAGACCGTCATCAAGGAGGGCAAGGCACTTGGACAACCCAGAGCATCTCTGGCAGATAAACGCTGGTTCGAGTCAGACTCCTGGCAAGGCTCAGCCTGCCTGCAGTTGACAGGTCTAATTTCTGTTAATGTCTCACAACTATAGCTCTGGAGGGTATTTAAAGATCCAGGGCCTGAAACTCATCCCTCCTCCAATGCAAAGCTAATGTTAGACACGAGAAACAGGAGCAAGGTGCCCAGTACAGATGGAAGTTGTCCCAAAAGCTCAGTGGGGTACCAGATGGGTGGGAGGGGACAGACACTGAACGTTGAGACTGATGCACATAGCGTCTTCAGTGGGCTTTGATCAGGTGTTTGTAGGAGAGATGCTACACACCACTGTTCTGTGGTGCACAGATTCAACAGCAGCATCATGGGCACATCAAATCCCACTGACGCTAATCTGACATGACTACAGTGCTCAAAGCCAGCAATTCCTCATGCCCGCGTCGTCCCTGGCTAAGTCCCTGGAACGGGAAACCAGCCAGGAGGTGACTGCCACAAGTGTCTCGAACATCGTGAGCTGCAACCTTCAGGTCTTGAAAAAATAAGTTTGTCCTTCAAAATTAGAAAGCTTCTCACTTTTGAGACTGTCTGTTCCAAACAAGCAGCAACACACTCATGTGCTGTGGAGGAAAGCATGATGAAAGCCACAGCAAACACAGCCCAGCCTGGGGAGCCTCACGTCCAGCAAAGAGCTTCCAGCACTGAGTGCACAGAGCCTGAAGCAGATGCTCTATGAAAACTGGGGTTTGCATTGTTAAACATCTTCTAGACCTCCTCATTCTAAGTTAAAAGATCGCCTTCTACCTTACCCTCAAAACGTAAACTGAAATATATCATCTGCAGAGCAAAACACCAAGGAGGGCAGCTTCCAAAATACCTCCTCTGCCCTCCTCACCCTTGCAGGATAAGCAGGAGAAAACATGTGCGTAGGTTGTCAAAGTGTTTTGTTGGCCAACCCAACCTAACTACAGAGAACAGGCAGCAATGGAGTTGTACAACTGAGGGGACAGTTTGACTCCAGGCTGTAGACACCCTATTACATGGGAAGGTACAACCGTTTCCTATCCAGACACAGAGACATCCTACAGAATCTTATCTCAGACTCATTCCATCCATCTGAATTTTTGTACCAGGACTTTTTAGACATTTAGGATACAGTTCTGTGACCTGGGAAAAAAAAACTCTCCTTGTTCTCCAAACTGCCATGAATACTTACTATAACCTCTCTGGAATGAGGATCACCAGCTCCCCACTTGGACAACATGGAGACCAGCTTTCCTTCATGCTGAAGCCACTGGTGGCAGATGAGGCCCAGCTTTGATCTCAGCAAGTAGTAGGCATCCTTGGAAAAGGTGAAGGACTGTCCTACGCAGTGCCTTGCTGTACCGGGATACAGGGGAAGCAGCCTCTGAAAGAGGCCAGCATGCTTTTTAGTCTGCCCGGGGAGACACGAAACAGCTCATATTTTAGATCCAATAACTGAAGATACCATGAAAATCTCTTCTAAGTAACCACAGATAAATTACCATTCTGAAAACATAAACTTTACTACATGTGAGTAAATACACTATTTGACTCATTCCACACGCTACTTTCTGAGTAAAGTCAAGTCCAAAATTGAATTCTTGGAAGAGTAAAGATTTATACACTCTTTTTTCCCCCCTCCATTAGTCTTGCCAACTGTCAAAGCGAGTGACAATTTTAGTGTAGCGCAGTATTTGAAACCTGGATGAGCAATAAAAGCCACCACAGCACTAACACAGCCAGAATTATTCACTTTGAGGCGTTCAGGCCTGAAAGTCATCCCGGACTACAGCTATAGATTCTCTGGGACTTAGTAGCCCCTGCCAAGCTGAAAACAAACAAAAGAAACCTCATAAATGTTAACACGTCCACGCTCATCACTGCTGCTGCATTCCTTCAGCTGCCAGCTTTTCAAGCCAGAGAGAAGCTGTCAAATCTCACAGTCCAACATTGATCACATTAGAGATTAATTGGCTCGTTTTGGTTTACTTTTGGTTTGTAGGCTGTTAGAGCTCCTCTGCTCAGGGCAGGCGCCGACACCAGATGCTGGTGCTCCCAGGGAACGTGTGGGAGCAGACGCCTGGGTTTTTGTAATCACTGTGAGTCCGATTGTTTGAAAGGGATTTATTTATATCCTATAGTCAATGTATTTCCTGAAACGGGCAGAGGCTGGGGAACAGCGTTGTCTCAACCAGCAACTCTGATCAAACACAGACACTTTGTTTGAGAAGTACTTGAACTTTAAGAAACCTCTGAAAGACATTTTGGCAGCATCGTTAAGCAACAGGACATTGCCTCTGCTTCTGCCTCGTGTGCAGGAGAGAGCTGGCCAGGAGAGACCATTAGAGAGGACCACAGCAACTCAAGTCTGTGTGTCTCAGATCAAAAGAAGTGCAATATTTTACTTGAATACCTGATTCTGTGCTTAATGAGATATTATTTATTGAGATGCCACAAAGTCTCACCTCTGCCTCATTTTAACTAAAAACCACCACAAATATTTCCATCGCTTTTCATTATGAAACAGTCTCAATAAGCTCAAACCACCACTAACAGGGAAAAAAAAAAAACCAAAAAACCTCGTATATTTAAAGTATAGAGATTCTGGCATAAAAACAAATGGGACAAAAATGCCTGAATACAGCTAGGATGGAGATTAAAAGGAAGTTTCCAACCGTGAAAGCAGTGAAAATCCAGAACAGCCTTTCTGTGAAGAGTAGTAGAGCCTTAAACTATAGAGCTTGGTATTTTTCTGAAAAGGATTATGTGACACCATCTCCTTGGCAGAGATACTGCAGCCGGTGATCCAGAAGGGAGGAACGTTCCCATGACTTCCCTCCGAATCCCTCCACAGGCAAACGCCAGGTTGACGATAACCATAGGACTGATAGCTGTGTTAAGGCTGCCCATCAGCCCTACACACTGCACGTAAGTAGATATACACAGTATATTGTATTTACATTGTATATCTAACCAGAAGCAGCATCTGGTATTGCTACCCACTTCTCCACTGCCTGGGGGGGGGTTGTGTGTCAGTGGCACCTACTTTTCCCTTCTCCATAGCAATGGAAGCCCTGGATGCCTAGCCCATATGTGGTCTCTAAACCACAGTCCTCTAGAGCCAAGGGAGTCCTCCACCAGTATCCAAAGGCTTCAGGGACATTTCTGTGCTTCCTGAGGGGTTTGCAAGGCGCCGGCCTGCAAGTGTCAAATTCAATCAGTCATTTTTCATGGGAAGCGCAGAAATCCTGGGGCAGGTATTATAACTTTGGATCCACGAGTAATTTAAGTGAATAAGGTTGCGCAATACATTTTTGTACGTAGCATACTGTCGTGGTTCAACCCCAGCCGGCAGCTCAGCCCCCACTGATGGGAGTGAGCGAGTGGCTGGGGGGGATGGGGGAGAGAATCGGAAGGGTAAGAGTGAGAAGACTTGTGGGCTGAGATAAAGACAGTTTAATAGGGAAAGCAAAAGCCACGTGCACAAGCAAAGCAACACAAGGAATTCATTCCCTGCTTCCCGTGGCAGGCGGGTGCTCAGCCATCCCCAGGACAGCCGGGCCCAATCACGCGTAACGGTGACTTGGGTAGACAAAAGCCATCACTCCCAATGTCCCCCTCTTCCTTCTTCTTCCCCAGCTCTATGTGCTGAGCATGCCATCACACGGTATGCAATAGCCCTTGGGTCACCTGTCCTGGCTGTGCCCCTCCCAACTTCTTGTCCCCCCCCAGCCTATTCCTGGTGGAGTGAGGAACGAAAAAAGCCTTGACTATGTAAGCCCTGTGCAGCAATAACTAACACATCCCTGTGTTATCAGCACTTTCAGCACAAATCCAAAGCAGCCCCAGACTAGCTACTGGGAAGAAAATGAACTATCCCTGCCAAAACCAGCACACCTGCAAAAGGGAATCCTTTCAAAATTTACTTATATAGTGTCATCCGTTCTTCACTTCCAAACGTCTTTAAGATGAGCTAACAAAGTTTCTTGAACAATCCCTAAAAGTCACAAAGACTGTGCAGAAGGGCCCAGCGGGCATCTACTTGAAATTAATTATGCTTCTACAATATTCTGATTTCTCACTGAGTTGTCAAAGGGAGCAAAAGCACAGACTGCAAGACACAAACGGCATGGGAAAACATCACCCCCAACTTCATTCACAGTGCTGTTTGGTCTGGCCACATGTCACACATGGCAAATCACTCCATGCTTCTTGAGCGTCCTTGAAGAAAAGGGTACATAGAACAAGATTAAGCTGGTCAAGATCTTCCATTTGACCTGGAATCACAAACTGGTGGGAAGAGCCTATTCCATTTCCTTGAGGACAGCTGTTATTTACAGAGCACGATCGGCAGCTCTTTCTCCAAAAAGCAAATGTATTTTAAAGAATGTATTATTTGAAGTAGGCAACTGAAAGCTTCCTGGCTCTTTTCCTTTCTGCAAATGCTCTGGATATTCTTGCACATTACGGCAAGGGAGCATGCACTTAATAAAATGACAGATTGGGGAGCCAGAGACCCCTGGGTTCACTCCTAGGGCTCTCGCACCCGCGATATGCAGACTGGAGGAGCAGCAGACCATGGACCTCCCCCTCCTGAACAGCAGTAACGGAACTGGACTTTCTCCACTCCCCCTCCTAAGAAAAGAGACACCAGAGTCACTTCCCCCTGCTATGGCTTTGACATATTATCCACTGTAGAGGCACAACACTGCGAATACGCCTGAAAACTGAGCCGTCTAGACAGTCTAGTCTGAGCGACAATGATTCCAAAGGGAAAGGCCATAAACACTCTCATCCTAGAAGAAACCATTACTGCAGAAATAAACCCATTCCATATAAATTGGGCCCAATTCTAAACCATCTTGTGCTCCAAACTGCAAAGCTCTTCAGACTGAGTAATAACATCCCTATTCAGGGAACGCTGAAACAAAGCACTCCGAACAAAACCACTTTGGCAGCTCGACTGTGGAAAAGCTGTTCGCCACTATTCCCTGGTGGGACCCCCCCCTCTCTGCAGAGAGGCTCTGTACATTAAGCTGAGCTGCAGAAAGCACTCTCGGCGCACCAGCTCGCTAGCAAGATGCTGCAAGTGGTTTATTCCAGCTGCTAACAGCAGCTGCGTTGTCAAAGTGATGCATTAAATCCCAGGGCTTCTGCAGATCAACGCTGTGCGGCCAATGCCATTTGTACCAAAGCCTCCCCACTTCATTCATGCAAGGGTATCCTCAGCATTAGCAAGAGCTGTCCCCATGTGTCCCCAAGCTTTTCCTCCAGAATCGGCAGTCAAAATGCGGGAAAGGACTTATTCTAAACTACTGAATATTTATTGCTCATAAATGATTGGGAAAATCTGACTGCATCCTACCTTTCAATGTGCAAATCTGGTACTTCGGTAGGCTTCGTTTTACTAGTGTGCCATTTAGATTTTAATGAGCCAGATCTCAGGCATTAGCTTCTGGGAATGTATATGAAGTCATTATGTGTATGGATTGTACATAGAGTCATTGAAGCCAGCCAGCCACTGTAAAGCAAATTGCTCTTCCATGTTGTTTGACCTCCAGCAGGGGCAAGACGGGACATGTGTGACAGCTGGGAAAGTATCCTGTTCTCAGCCGCTTGGGGCTTCACAGGACTGAGGCCATTCCATTTCAGGACACACCCTCACACCCTTCAGGTGCTGGACAGTGAGCATGTGGCAGAAGCCTTCTCCTACACTGGAATTGCCCTATGATCTCCCACCTAATACCACCAGATTTAACTTTCTCTACCAGTATTTCCTATCTCCAGCTTTTATCTACTGGTCAGTGAAAATCCATGCTGGCCTCTTTGTCATCCCTTGGTTTTCCTTCAAGGGGAAGAATATTCTCTACTGGATAGAGGAATATTCTCTACTGATAGAGAGCTGAACTGCAAGCTACAAGTCCTGGATTTTGCCCCTGACTAAACTACTGACCTTGGCCAAGTCTGACTCCTTCCAACCTTTTGTCTTTTTGTCTATGTAGACTATTCGTTAACATGTCAAAATTTGGGTGCTCATTCTAAAAAAACTCTCCAAAACACCTTTTTCCATGGGGAGAGAAAGATAATTCCATAAGATAACTCATGTTCTCCATAGGATAACTCACGTTCTCCTGAGAACTATTCTCTGTGTGTTCTCTTGTCTCCACAAGGAGATTAATGGTTGGTTTGCACTAAAACCTAAACTAAACATGGGCAAGATGAGTAGCATCCTTCTTGAGTACTTTTATGGTAGCTGCCCTAACTGGAGTTCCCATTTCAGTTGAAACCTCTGGCTGCTACTGGAGCACGATAACGAATGCAAAATTCTGGTACTCAGCTCTGCCTTCCGGCAACCTGTGGAAGCTGCTCTACACAGCAAGACCTCCTCTGCCTCCACATCATTTCCCCAGTGATTTCACTACATATGCCGCTGAGATGTATGCGTTGTAGAGCTCTTTTGTATTAAAAACATTTTAAAAAAATGTGTATTTCTGTTTCCTCTCTCCCAAGCCATGGGAAAGCCTCAGCATCCAGAGGTTCTGAAAATCAGTTCCTAACTCTAGGAAAGTTAAAAGTTTGCTGATGTTTGCTCCAGAAGTGCAGTAGGCACGTTGAAAGTCAGGAATCAGGAAATGTGCTCTTCGGAGACTACCTCACCAAGAGCAAAGGCTGTCTGTTCATTGAGATGGCTTGTCTGGATGCAAATCTCTACTTTTTGAAGATGCTTGGGCGCCTGCTTCCTCAGGCAGCACAAAGCCATTCCCCTTTGAAACAGCATCCAAAGCTGCATTTCACAAGACTTCTATTACACATTTCCTTTTCATCACCAAGACTCAGTTATCTGAGTCTTCTTATGAATACCAAAAGTGGAATAGGGCTGAAGGGTGAGTTGAGAGACAAGTGGCTACTAGATTGGCTATGAAATGAGGACATTGCAAAAGAAACTACAAGGCTTATGGAAAAGGCAAATACACATGGGAAAACAACGGAGAGAATGGAAGAGGGAGATGCACTAGACAAAGGGAAGGGAGAGGGGAGGAAAGCTTTGAAACGACTGGAAAGTAAAGACAGGATGTTTGGAAGCGTGATGGAAGGAGGCAGCAGCAGAACATATTAACATTGTCACTGGGAAGCAGCAAAGGCATCACAAGAAGTGGATCAGATAGGAGGGGAACACACCAGCAGCCACAACACAGCAGCATAGGGGGACTGCAGTAAAAAAGGAGAGGAGGAACATGATGGGAGGGAGACCAGATCTGGATCCTCCTACAGTCAGGATGGGAAAGCAAGAAAGGGCACTTGAGGTCAAAAAGGAAAAAAAAAAAAAAAAAACATAATCAAATGAGGAAGGCAAGGAGGGTTTAGGAGGCAACATTTAGCCAAGCTCAGTGCACCCTTCTGCAGCATTTTCAGACAAGTCTTGAGATGCGCTATAGGAAGAGACAGTTCAGTAAGGCAAATAAACAAGTGTTTGGCACAAGAACTTAGCAACATGAAGGGATAAGATGTCCCCCCAGGACAGGGTTAGAGAGAAAATAGTGGGCCTTATGTGTTTGTGTGTGAGTGGACATATATATGCACATATACATATGTATGTATATACATGTGTTTGTGTCTGTATGAGAAACTTTAAGCATGTAAAATTTGAACAATATATAGTATATAATAATTTTTATATATTAAATATTTAAAATCCTGAAGCCAGACAATCTGGGAAGAATTTTGCAGTACAGTCAGCAAGGTCAGGATTTTCCTCACCTGGATACCACACCAGGTTGTTCCCTCCTCCAGGCCTTCTCCAAAAGAGAACTAGCCTACATAAAAACAACATGTGGGAAGCACTTTGAAAGTCAACACCCGTTGAGATCTTCCACCTTCATGTTTCAAGAAATAGCCCCTGGGTGAGCACACCCAGCCTTTCCACACAGCTTTGCCCCCCTTCAGCTCAGAGCCTTTAGCCCATGGCAGGTTTGCTGCATCATGTGGACATGTTGGTTCTGCCCACTCCACCCACCTCCAGGCCAGCATGATCACTATGGGCTATGGTCACATCCCCTTTTCTTAGCCCTCGCAGGAATATACTCCTGAAGTGTTGGTGCCAGATACTTGAATACAGACTATTTGGTGTGTATCCATCACCCAAAACACTGAGGCAGCCTGATTCCTCCTCTTGTGCACTTACTTTCGTATTCTTTGACAGATCTGCACTTAGAGCAACCTGACCGTCCCATTTAGACATCTGCTGCAAGCTACAGATTAAAAATCTCTTGAATATTGCACAGTAATTCGGATCAAGTATGAATACCAGGGCAACGAGCAGTTTAAGGCAACCTGATCTTTCCTTACGGTTGGCACCCTCTGCCCAGCCATCCAGAAGAGGAGATCAGGAGAGGTCATCTCTATGCATATGCAGCCTTAGCAAGGGGGATTCCTTCTCATTAGAGAGGAAGGGATTTATCTATCTTTTTTGAGAAATATGGAAATAACTTTTTTTTTTTAGCATCTCCAGAGGGATGAAACCTATTACAGTGATAATGACTTCTGAGAATGGGTAGTGAATGCTTATCAACATTTAAGGGGTTAAAAAAGTTGTTTGGTTAATTTTGCATCCTTCACCACTCTTTGGGTGTTATTGGGAAGAGTTTCTGGTTTTCTGCTGTGCAGGGATGAGGGAGCCAGGTAGGCTGCTCCACACAAACCCCAGGCACCGCTCCAAGGCTTCCAGGGGAACATAAAAATACCACGCGGGCCTATTTGGTGAACTGATATTCTTAAAAAGAAATTTCATTCGTCATCATTGACTAAAAATGAAATCTCCAGAGGCCACAGAGCCTAATAGGCAATATTTAGAAACTGAGGCTGAAAATTAAGGCTGTCATGTGGAAATTATTTCCACATGGCTTTAACATATTTCTTCATGAAATTTAATGTCACCTATAAGGGCATTCAGTGACTAGATTTTGTTATTATTTACAGCCCATTATCTAAAGTACAACACACATAATAGCTTCATACAGAATATGAGTATTTAACAGTAGTCAATGAATAAAACTGTCAGCTCACCGTGCCTTACCAACATCGGTGTCTTCGCAGAATAATGGGACATCACGAGGTACAAAAACATTGAGCTTCATTACCCAAAAGGAGAACGCTTTGAACTCGGCAAGCGATAAAGTGAAAAGTATGATGGTATAAATAACCCTGCTTAATACTACCGTCATAAAACACACCGCCCTAATTAACACCACTGCCAGTCCCGCCTGAGCAGCAGCGGCTGTGCTGCATGCTGGGGGTGAGTTCCCAGGTTCGAGCGAGGCCAGTGGTGAGCAAGATTTGCTTCATATATAGCACATCTGCTCTTGTTATCATCGCACTTTTAGCCGTCATGTTCTTTTGAACCTTTATAAAACTTACCCTTGCTTGATACCATCCAGTTCCCCTGTCCCTTCCCCTGTCGAATCCTGCAACCTGGTCCTTTTCTAAACCTATTCTCACCAGTGGAGAGTCTCCACATCTCCCATTTCACGTACAGATGTGTATGTACATACAAGCTCCTCCACCCAGCCCCTTCCACATCTTCGACTCCCATGCAGTTATGTCTTCACCAGTCTTCCCTATAAAGCTCTGGTATTCAAAAAACCCAAGCAACGCAAAGCACAGAACAGAGAGGGTAATCCATGACAAATCTGAACCAGAGCCCAAGCAGATCTGAGGGAAGCTTTCCAGCAGCAGCACGGAGTAAGCACGGCTTTCTCCCTCCTCAGATGTTATGACTGTTCCATACACAAACACCTCCGATTGCCCTCTGCTTGCAAAAAGGTGAAACTTGTCATGAGAGAGTGTGTCGCGGATGGAGTGAGAGGGAGGCAAAAATAATGTGGTTTATTGGCGTAAAACAGTGAGTTAACAAAGTTCAGTGGTAACTGCGACAATAGTTTGAGATTCAATGGCAAGGTACACTTGGTTATTTACTGCACAGAGGACAGGGTCAGACAAAGCTGTCAGGGAGACCCTCCCGTTGGGTCAGGAGGTTTAGAAAAGATCCCCTTGCTTTCTAAACTCCCTCAGAGAGGAGTCTAGGTGCGGCTCGATCCAATCCTAGTCCCAGA
>NW_009258668.1:1128967-1136387 GCF_000687185.1 Egretta garzetta
GGGGGTCAGAGACGAGGGGGGAGCACACCGCCACAGAGAGAAAGCAGCACAGCCCCATACCTGCGCGTGGTTGAAGCTGTGCAGGATGCACAGCCCTGCCTACAAGAGGAAACTCACTTTCACTCCTTCAACATTTTTTGCAAATTCATTAAAGCTCCTACCTACAGGCAGAAAGGCATCTTGACAGAACCAGAGTGACAACAAGTAGCATTAGCTCCACAGATGAGTTTGGATGTTTCAAGAATAAAGGAAATTGTAAAAGTCACATTCATAGGAAAGTGTCAACATTTCTTTTCTTCCATGGTTCCAGCAAAGAATGTGAATATTTAAGTTGAAGTGGAAGTCAGGTTTTTTCCCCCCACATTGAGCTGCAACTTCCCTTCCATATCCAATTGTGGTTGCCATCGTGGCAGGGGTTTTTTTTCCCCCCTCCCATCTCATGACATTTTTCAGGGGGTTCCTTAAACAGTTCACATAGGCTGCTGTTCTCAGCGGGCTCCATTTAACAAAGAATGGAAGAAACCTCCTCTTAAACACCATTTTCATTCTTCTGCGGTAGTGGATATAGTAAAATTGGCTACTGCGTTGCCCAACAGTCTAAACTAAGAGGGTTTTGAACACATTTGCCCTTTCCTGGCCCATCTAAAACAAAAAGTGAGCTGCTCTTGAATCTGTGATTTTCCTTAAAATTACATGTCCTTCCATTTTACTGAAAAATCTAAAATTTCTTGGTGAGATCCTGCTACCAGTCATTAGTCTGGAGGATCACACTAGTCCTGGCAAACAGAGAAACTGAAGAACAATTTTAGCTGTTGTGGTCTAGTATATAAATAAGTCTGCCTAAGGATATATAAGCAAAAACATCCTTTAAAAATAATCTGAATCAGTGTCTTCTCTGAGTAGCTGATGTTTAAACCCACAGACGCCCAAACACAAGACTCAGGTGTGAATCCCTTGTGCTTCCAAAATGAAGAGTAGAGACGAACTGGGGTATTTATGGGAAAGCTCATGAAAATTTCACATGCGTTCCCTCCTTCCCTCATTTCTCAGGTGGCACAGATCAACGCCTTTCTTGATACAAGAGACCTAGCTGAAGAGCTAGACTGGTAGTACCTTCCCTCTTTTGTTTTAAATTACGTGGTTTATTCATCAGGGAGGGAAGGGATTTCAATCCTTCAGCAAGTAATTGTTTTGCTTGCACATACCCTTATTTTGCAATTTCTAGCTCCATTCAAGCATTCCAACTCTGTCTTACCAAGGATTCGCATTCAGTCTGGGGGAAAAAAAAGTTCTCACAGCCCGGAATAGTTTAGATTAATCAGATCATCATTTCTCTATGCTTACTGATTCTTTGAAATTAAACTATTATTTGCTGACTCGCTAACTAAAAGTAGGAAAACTGTTTCTAGAGAACAGAAAATTTGCCGAAGGATGCCATTAGAAACTATCAGAAAACTGAACTTGAATTTACTAACACAATAAAAAAAATTTACTACGTATTTTCAGATCGCAAAAAGTAATAGGGGAAGGACTCAAGCCCTTCCAACACAAAGGTGTTGACAACAGCCACCATAAACCCCAGCCCTAGATCCAATAATTTTCTCACTGAACTGCTTTGTCCAGATTAAGGAAACAAAACCTAATTCCAGCCTCTGTGGTGATTTCCCTGTCCCATCCCGCCCCCAACTCCTACTTTTCCCCCTGTCCAAGGCACTTTCCTCCTCCTCCTTCCTTGGCTACCAGGAGCTCGGGGTGTAGGTGCAGGCAGTTTCCATCCTACTTGCAGGAAACAACCCCTGCTTGAGGGGTCGCATTCTGTGCAAGACAGTCCTACAGACACTCACCCCCATATCCCAGCTGGAATGACTGTTCAGTTCAGGGCCAGCAGAAGAGGCTGAGCATGCACAAGCTCACCAGGTATTTTTGTGCAGCAGTTGGAGCCCCAGCCTGGCACGCAGGGACTCAGCTTGGCACAGACAGCAAAGTGACTTGAAGAAGCATCCACAACATCTGGGTGAATGGCTCTTGCTGCTAAAACACCCTGGCTAAGGATTTGTCCTTTGACCACCCGCTAACTTTAGTATTCTTGATACTTTATTAATATTTTTTAATCTGCTCAAAACAAAGCACTTTTTTTATCTGCTGTATGGAAGGATGTCCTGGTTTCAGCTGGAACAGAGTTAATTTTCTTCCTAGCAGCTGGCATAGTGCTGTGGTTTGGATTTAGTACCAGAAGAATGTTGATATAACACTGATGGCTCCGTTGTTGCTGAGCAGGGCTTTCACCAGGCAAGGACTTCTCAGCTCTCAGCTGTGCCAGGGGCACAAGGAGCTGGGAGGGGGCACGGCCAGGACAGCCGACCCCAGCTGGCCCCAGGGCTATTCCAGACCATGGGGCGTCATGCCCAGTATAGAAACTGGGGGAAGAAGGAGGAAAGGGGGAACGTTGGGAGCGATGACGTTTGTCTGCCCCAGTCACCGTTATGCATGATGGAGCCCGGCTGTGCTGGGGATGGCTGAGCCCCCTCCTGCCATGGGAAGAGGGGAACAAATTCCTTGCTTTGCTTGCATGCGCGGCTTTTGCTTCCCCTATTAAACTGTCTTTATCTCAACCCACGAGCTTTCTCACTTTTACTCTTCCAATTCTCTCCCCCATCCCATTGTGGGGGGGTGAGCGAGTGGCTGGGATTAAACCACAACAAAGGATTACATGAAATCAATGCTTCTTCCCCCCTCCCCCCTATAAAGTCATTTAAAGGAAAAAGGTGATCTAAACTAGCTGGGTCCTAAAACTGATCTTGATGTATTTCACCTTTTCCAAAATGGAAAACTATACCTGAGCAGCAAGCTCCGATCCCTGTGCTCACTGGCACACATTGCCATCAATGGTGCTGCACGTGTACACAAGACACAGCTTCTAATCCCAGGCTTTATTTCAACAAGCCTGCCCTGTTCAGAAAGTTAAGTGAATTCCATCCTATCGCTCTTCACTGATAAATTTTGTGCTCAAGGTCCTGATCTTGCCAAGAAAAATCTATATGTACACACACTCCGATAATATTTTAAATGCAGATAGTAGATACAGATGTCTGTATTAAGCAGCCTTAGATCCAAAGCCTAAGCACAGGAAACAAAAACAGCAAACCCAGGGGGAGCACAACAGAGCACAGAAGGTGAAAAATAAAGATGTGAGTACCTGGACCATGAAGATGCCCCTGAAGTGAAGAAGATGCTACAGGGAAAAAGTAGAAGTCTTAGGCAACTCTAAACACAAGACCTGATATTTCTGTCCTGCTAATTTGACAGACTCAGAGCCCCTGGGAAACTTCAGGCTGAACTCTGTCTCAGCATTTTCTTGCTCCATCTTGTTTATAACCAGAAGCAATGCATGACTGGTGTGTGTAATTAGTCATGGTCACAGCAAGATAGTCCCATAGATACATCAAGATGGAGAACATGTGTACAAACTGATTAAAAACAGCCACTATAATACCTCCACCTTAGGCTGCATGTAACCAATTATCTTTTTTGTAAGTATGACTTCTTTAAGTTGTTTGGGTTTTTTTTTCTAATTTTTTCATTTTGCTGTATATTTGCCAAGCCCCAAGTGATAAAAATGTAACAGTAGCTGCTCATTAATCCTAAAGAACAACAGCACACGCATCGTATAGCCTGGCATCACTTAAAGCACTAATTGAGGGAAAAAATTGGTTTGAATATACCATGTGCTTTTCTCTCTGGCACCTTCCTCAAAAGTTATTCAGCTTTTTTCTCCTAACCCACCCCACGCTCACGTTGAGCTTTCCATAGCCGCTGGGCCAGGTACTCTGTCGATGCAAATTGGTGCAGCACCCGTGAAGCTCTGCCAGCGTGCACCGGCAGAAGATGTGGCCTTCTGCTCTTCCTCTGACTGTCATCCAGGAGAAGATGTCACTCACTCGCTGGGGCCAGAGAGGAGTTGGGGATTTTTTTTATAACTCCAGAGAAAGGAAATTTAATGATTCACCAGAATAATGATTCCAGCTGGTAAAAGTTCACATGGCATATTTATGCCTGGAAGGGTGACAGCAGAGAAACCTTAATGTGTGTGTTTCTTATCCTCATTACACCAGCCACAGTCAGAGGTAAACAGCGGCATTTAAAATTTAAGACTGTTACAAGAAATTATGGTGTCCATTAATGACATTAACTTTTATATCGCCACAACTGCCATCTAGATTTTATCTACATACATGGAAAGAAAGAGAGCATTAAGTGCTTCCAGGCAGGTACGTGGACTCAAATCTCTTCAATGCTACTGGTGAAGCTGAATTTTCCAATAGCATTTCTATTAATTTCTCAATTCCAGCCAGTTTATACAGGACAACTCACTGCCCGACCTGTATGTGTCCCAGTAAATCTGTCGCATGCGCTCCAGGATTTAAAACCTCCTCTGTTTTGACTATGGCATTTGATATACAATTATTGTTTAACGTTCATATCAAATCTCTTATGTGGGCAAGACAAAAAAAATAATGTCCTTTCAGATACAGCTGTGTTCACACCACAGCTATTTGCATTTGAAAACCTTGATCCCGTTACCACAAAAGCAGTTCACCTCCATATTAGATCCCATCAATATCTTGTAGCCGAACACCGAATGCAGCAAATACTCCTTATAGCCAAGAAGGCCTGATAAACAACCCCTGCCCAGACTGGTTTTAAACGATTGCCATGCAGAGATCTCCTTAGGCTGCCTCGTTAGTAATTCGCAGGTTATTATATTCCCAAATTATGGTGGCCTCGAGTTTGCAGCAAAAGCTGAATTTCGCAAAGATGATGATTGTGTCATAAAAGTGATCAATGAAAATTAGTATTAGACCATGAGAACTGCATCTCACAACAGCTCAAGTGCTTTAAATTCTGTTTGCTTAACAGGCAATATCACATTGCTATAAATGTATAATAGAAATGCATTTCCAGTTGGACCCTTATCACTAAGGCTTTAAATCTTCGTGACATTTATTTGACATTGAGCCTGATAAGAAGTCAGAGAGTCACCGAGGTGGGTTTGGTGCTCACCTGCACTTTGTCTGAAGCCACTGCCAACGACACAAGAAAACTTCAGTCCCGCAGTTTGCTGTTTCTTCCTTCCTGCACATCTGTGTCGAGTTGTTTGATACCAGCAAAGGCTTCCCCAATTCACAGCTCAAACACAATTTTCATATCCATCACGTTCATAATTCACAAATCCATCACGTTCATAATTATTATGGCATACTGTATCTGACAGCCATTGTTTTAACCTCCACTTTATTTCAAGAATGTCACAAGCAAACACACGCTTGAAAGAAAACACGAGTTCTCTTTGTCTCTATTAATACATAGATTTTTGTGAATTGCCTCAAATGCCATCTTAAGATTTTTTTCAAGTCAGAAAGCTATTTTTCTCTACTTGGAACACGTTGTTCTAGATGTTGTAAAATAACATATGCTCCTACAAGCAACATTTACATTTTCGTATTGTCTTTACCCGGAAATCTGGGATTTAGCATTTAAAGATCAGCACCCCCATTACGTGAATAGCTAGTATAAAGTTAATGAACACATTTCTTACTCAAGTCCTGTTTTCGGGACTTTAATTAAAGCACCACATAAGTTTTACCATACAGCAAATACATCGAAACGTAAAAGCAAAGTTGTTCCCAAGCCCTATATTCCCTCACAATATATATTTCTCCTACCCCCTACCTTTCATCTGTTAGTGTTTCCTAATGAGCTTGCTAAAACAGCGGTATCTGGTGCATGTATCATTCCTGGCGTAATGGATCCCTATTTTGACAGGACTCGTGCAATCTAAGTAATGGATGCATTTCATAATCATCCTCGGCACAATTAGATAAAACGGTTCTCCAGGAGGCTTTCACTTAGCAGGTGCAATACGCTCTAGGAAAGCATTTCAGAAGCAATCACAACAGCTCTTGTGGTACAGATCCATTCGTCAACTTGAATTCTTGAAATTAAAAGACATCACTTTCAGGACAAGATGCTGAATCTTGACTCCTGTGTTATCCTTTCCTATCAATAGGATTCCTGCCAAAGCATTCAAGCAAATCAACACACGAATTGATTTCAGTGACCTAGGTCACAGACGTAGGGTTACACATGTTTCTGGGACCCTTCCTGGCACAAATATCCAAGAAATATGTGCATACACTGATGAAAAACTGGAACAGATGCTGGGCACCAGTTTTTCCCCGGGCATAATTAGTACTAAGTTTAAAAAAATGTATGAAGTTATTTTTATCCCCTTGGTATTTGCTTGTCAAAAAATCCACTTTTCAGGACTGCATCTCTAGAAAAAAAGAGGCTTTTTTTCCCCCCAGACATGTTAAATACTGCTATCACATCCATGGAGTGTTCACTAACGATAAACCCCAGGCTGATGCACCCAGAGTAATAATAGCAACTGTAACCTCCACATGTCCAGAAAGGACACTGCTAGTTTGCTGATACAGGAATATCTTGGCTGGAAAACACCATGGATCCATTTCACACAATATTGACATATTTTGTGTCATGAGGCCACTGGTGCAGTTCTTTTCTCTTCTGATTTGTTATGATGGGATCATTCTGCTGAGCTGTAGGCTACGGATACGTTGCGCCGACTACTGACACTCCCTACAGACAGCCCAAAAATGCATACAGAAAGTCTACTTTGAGAAAGAGAGCCAAGTTCTGCCTTAATTTACAACAGCACCAGTGGGTACTGAGATACCAGAGGGAGTGCAGGGAAAGGGATAATTGAGCCCTTGAGTCTTTTTACCTTTGAATGCTCCAAGGTCATTGGATCCATCCCTTTTCCCTGCCCCATCCATCATTGCTAGTTTATAGTGATCATCAGCAATTAGCCTGTCATGATACTACACCGTAATATATGCTGCTGCATGATGAATATTTTGAGCTCCAAGCCTCAATTTCCTGCTTAAATCTTAAAAATTAAACTAAAAAACCTCAAACCCCAGAATACAAGGACTTAACTAACTTTTTTTCTTGGTCATCACAAGGAAACACATCTCAAACTTTCATTTAACTTTTTATCTTATTAAGTTTTCATTCAACATTGTGTGTGGGCTTTGGAAAATTCAGTTCACAAGAAAAATGCTTCAGAGTCTGTTAACTGGAAATAACAAGAAAGAGCCCCCAGTAACTGTCTTTGACAGAAGCATTGACCATGCCCATCCTTCCTAGATCACATGTGACCTCAGCCGGTCTCCTTTCCAAACAACTAATCTACTGCCTTAAATAGCTTTAATATCATGTAGAAGCTCAACTTGTTTTGCTGGATGTCATCCAGCCCCTCTGGCAACTTTTTGGGGTGCAATTCCACGACAGAGGTGGCCATCTGACCACATCTGGGTGGGATTGTCCAAGTGATCCT
>NW_009258668.1:1136404-1146033 GCF_000687185.1 Egretta garzetta
CCCAGCTCTGGAGGCTACAATGCAGAGGCAGTGGCTTAGATGCTCCATAAACCTTCCCAGAGTGTTCGGAAAATAAAATATGATTTTATTGTCCTCGGGCTTCTTGTCAGCACTTAGCAGCAAGGTGCGATGGCACTGTTACTTGCACCTTGTGTTTCACACAAGCCAAGCCAGGTCTTTTGTCAGCTCTGTGCAGGGACTAACTCCTTCCTTTCTCCCACAAATAGGTTTCTTGGCCACCTACCAGAACAAGCAATTGTACTATAATATCAGCCTTAGCACTGAAACAGGTTTAAACAGCTGGGCTGATGCTAGACTTTGGCCTTCTCCCTTAAATTTACAAAGGGAATATGTACAAATACAGAAAACATTAGTGAAGAAAACAGTGTAGGAACATGAGTGTCAGCAGTGGCTGGGTGATTTAAAAGCATGCTCAGAGCTGAACGGTGACTTTCAAAGCCCATCTTAAGGTCAGGTGCCGTTTTCTTTCAGCTCTATCATCACAAGTCTGAGTCCAAGCATCAGGCAACCACCGTCAGCCAGCAAGGGAAAGGCAAGCCATCCTCTTAAGAGGAGCTCTCAGGGATACACGTGGAGCTGCGTAGAGTAAGCGGGGATAGGCAGTCCCTGGTAGCACCATCTTGGCTACCTGCCATCTTGGGAACCTGAAGATGCTCCACTGAAGGGGTAAACTTGGTTCTTGTTTGCTCCAAGCAAAGGATCCCCCATAATAATCTTCCTAGTTCTTTGTCTGAGGCTGGTAATGCCTCTACTTACTCATCACCCAGCTGTTACACTCTTTTCTTTATCTCCTGTATTGCTTAGGAATTTGAATTACTCCACAGCCGCTAATCAACTCATTCCTTGTTTCGCTCTGGGCTCAATCACAGGTTACTCATGCTAACTGTTGCTTATCTCAATTATAAGCTAGGCAGCCCACGGACCAAATCTGGTTGAGACAAAAAATGAAAGTTCCTACCAAGAGAGAAAAACACTTCGCTGACAAAGCCTACAGAGAACACATAAAAGGAGTTTTGTAGAAAGAGGTTTTGACAGGTTGGCTTTTTTTTTTTTAAATAATGCTATAAACTTCTGTTGGTGCAAAATGCAATGACATCTGTGATATTTATGGAATTTACGCGACGGGTAGGATATATCTCACCTAATTTCACATGGCCAATAGTTATACAACTAACTTGGCTGCTCTTCCTTACTCTTGGCGTTCAGAGATAGACATATACAAGGAGTGATTCATCTGACTTACCTCAGACATCTGCCAGAAGAGGAGATGAATCACACTTTGAAGGCAAATGTTTCACTCCATTGGCTCTAAATGAGCCCAGGGTGACTAGCCTACACAGAGAAACTAAAAAACTTACCTAAGGCAGGGTTGGTGAATCCCATTCCATCTAAGGATTTAGCCCTATTCACAGAGAAGTTGAGCCAGGAGGTCTAGGGATGAGGTAAGGCTTCTCTTGTCCACATTCAATGGAAAGCTAATTAGGAACACTTAAAACGGTTCTGTCCAGCTGGGGTGCTGGGACACTCACAGCACACACACACATCCACATAACTGCATTTCACTTTGTCTCCTTCCCCTACCACCAAAACCACACAGGGGACCTGAGGCCTGGTTTCCACATTTCATACTCTTAGCCAGAAAAAGACCCAGACTACTTATCACATGTTAGAGTCTTTTACATTTTTACGGAGATTTTGTCAGTTTGAGCTACGCACAGAATATATCAAAAATGCTTTTAACAAAAAGCAGATGTGATACTTTCATATATATGATGCAAAATTGTTGCAGACATCAGACCATCACCTCCAAAGGGACCATCATGATGCTTTTCAGAGGGTATTTCTGCACAGCAACATCAAATTAAGCTTGCTCAAAGTCCTCCAACTTCTGCACAGCTGACTTGACAGCACTCAGCCCTTCTTTAGTCTGGTTGAACAGCCTCTAGTTTGCACTTAACCAGGCCCAGACCCAAGGGAGATGTCAGTACCCTTTGCTAGCATACATCTGAAGCCACTCTAGAAAGGACCACCAGACCACATGGCACATTTGCTGCTAAGTGGGGCCTCAGCACAGCCCTGTCCCAAGCCACCCCAGCAAGCAAGAATGGGTTGATGCTGAGGTGCCTGAGCGGCTCTGTACTTCCAGCAAGCTCCAGAGCCAGAGGACTGGCCACCTCCCACTGCAGGCTTTGGGAACAGCCAAGGCTGCTCTTGGGTACGTACTCAAATTGCTGTTTAACAGGCACTGCAGGTACCTCCAAAGAAAAATGACACATCCTCCATCTTTCTGAAGTGGCAATAGATACCAATAAATCCCAGTTTGCCTGTGCTTTACCAAAAACAATTCCATTTTACCGGGCTCAGCCACAACTGACCCGAGTTTAAGCTACCATATAGCTACTGAGCTAGGGTGATTTTTCTCATAAGCAGTGTTGACCAATATCACATGAAAAATAACACCATTGAGCTTATTCTGCACTAACAGATAATTAAGTGGTATTATTTTGATTTTGCTGCAGAGTACGAACATGCATATAGGCCATTATTGTACCTCAGGTGATGTTTGGTAGTAGGTTACATTATGCTAACAGTATTTTGCCCATGTCTTGGGTGCATTACATCCTCTAGAAAATTAGCAGGGGCTCCTTTTCCATGCAGAACATCATAAAATCAGCAATACACTTTGCTGAAAGAGAATCATAGAATCATAGAATGTTTTGGGTTGGAAGGGACCCCTAGAGGTCATCTAGTCCAACCCCCCCGCAGGAGCAGGGACACCGCTAACTAGATCAGGCTGCTCAGAGCCCCATCCAACCTGGCCTTGGCCACTGGCCTGCTGAAGAAGTCACTCAGCCTTCCTCAAGAACAAAAAAAAAAAAAAAAAGATGACCCATCCTGTCCCCCACAACTAAAAGCTTGGCTGCTAAACTACCACTTGGTGTATAGCAGAGGCTGGATCAGAACATCTACCTGTAGATCAGCCACGGCCCTTTACTTCCTGCAGGATTCAACTCCGGATCTACACAAGTCCAGACAGAAGATGCCACGTGGCTGTCTACATTTTCAGCCATTTCCCAGGCTTGTGCATGTCTGGTTTAAAATGACCATCCTCATACTGCTGATCATCATATATGCTTCACAGAGTTCAGACAGGATCACTGACGTTGGAAGTGACAACTTGGGATCGCCTTGTCCAACCCCCTGCTCAAGCAGGAGCAGGTAGAGCAGATCCCCGAAGAGGGATCCACATGCAATCTTCTTTTTTGTGTCCATATGTGTCACATACCCCATTTCTCCCTCCCCCAGGATTTTCCAGGGCCAGCTCCGAATAGAGCAGAGCACTCAGCATAGTCATACACAGATTCCCACCTAGGATGATGCGAAGGATGAGAAATGAGAAGCACCATTGCTCTCAAACAAGGTTATTTACAGCACGCAACAGGAGGTGGGGGCATGAACTCTCCAGAAGTGCTGAAATATAGATCTGACTCTGGGCGTTGTAGTGCCTCACCAACAGTGCACTCAATCAAAATCAAATAAGAAAGATTTCACACCACTGCTGCTGCTGTTGCTTCTATTTTACAGTGGCATTACTACCTGGCCTGGAGCCTACAAGAAAAATATCTCTGCTGTGAACTCTCAGGTAGCAAAGAGTTAAGAAGATAATCTCCAAACACCAAAAAGCTTTCCTGAAATGGAAAACCAGTGGGGCTTGCAAGGTCAGTAGCCATACTTTTAAAGTGGAAAGTCTGATAGCAAAACAGCTGAATCCAAGGCAAACACTCCGTATAACCCCGGGGGGCATCCCCATCACTTGGCTGACTGCACTGACCTTGGATGGCCCCCAAGACCCCTCACTGTCCAGATGTGACACTGCTCATCACATGCTAAGGGATGCTCTTCGCCAGCTGTGAGAGCGCTGCTGGCAATGGCTGTTGGATCATGGGTTATCCCAAGGAGTGACCCACAGCAAAGATGAGAGACACAGATGAATCCAAAGGAAGGTGAAAGCTTTGGCTGGGTAAGAGAAGCTTTTTCCAAGCCTGATCCTGCTGGAGTGCTGGCGTTATGGATTTTGTCAGTCGCCTCTTTGCACAGACCTGCGGGTCCCTGGCGGAAACTCCTGTGCCAGGTGAAGTTTCCAACTGCTCTTGGGATTGATGTTGCTCTTTCTAGTACATGTAGCAGGAAGACACACAAACCCTCATCTCCAGCCTTCTGGGTCTCAGAGAGGAATTACTTAAAATAGCCCTCCTCTTCTGAGACTGCTCTATTACCAGCACAAATTTGTCTTTCAGCAAACTGCACTTTTCACCCAAGATATTCTTCTAGAAGAGTTAGAACAGTGTTAGGGTGAAGGTGCTGATATTGTATGTGATGGTTAGTATGACTTGTAAAATGCAGAATACATGCAGAAAAAGTGATTAAGCCTCCCTAAAAGAGTTGCCAGCTGAAGGCAGAATTAGGCAAAGTGATCAGGAGCTCATTTCTGGCTTTGAACACATCGTCCCAAGAGAGAGGACAGGGTAAAACAGAGCAGGGTGTCATAGAATCATAGAATTGTTTAGGTTGGAAAAGCCCTTTAAGATCATCAAGCCCAACCGTTCCCCTAACCCTGCCATCCCACCACTAAATCCTGGCCCTAAGCACCTTGTCTGCCCAGCTTTTAAATACCTCCAGGGTCCCACTGCTGGGCCACAGAGACACAGCCTTTCTGAGTCAGGGAAGGGTGACAGGAGATCTCTGACTCCACAGGGGTGTGTTAGCCAGGGAACCAGGCTCACAAATGCAGGTCTGCAGCTGGTAACCACGAGTTTGCTCAGACACAGCCAGCTCTGAGCCGAGACCAAGATGTTCAGGTCCCTCTGCCCCATACGTGTTGTCACATGCCTCTTGCCCAGCCTGCCACAACCCATAACCCAAGTGAGATAATGTAAGCCATGCACTTTGGAAGTATAGCCATCCTTTATTACACCAGGATTCGGTCAAAGTTCAGAAAAGAAATAAAAAATCCAACAGATTCCTTTCTTCAGAGAAAGATCTCCTACTGGTCTCTTTTCTTGTCCACCATGGACTTTCCCATTCAGCAGTAAAAACTTACTAAATCCAAAGCGTCATTCTGCAGCAGTAACAAAACCAAAACTGTCCCATAACCAAGATTTGTTACTGAGGACCCTCAAGATCCTCCTCCTCCAAGCAAAACCAGCATCCAGTCATGGTCTGAGCTTCTGGATACTTGGAGTTGGAGATCATGAGACATTCCCTTCCTTCTGTAACAGCAGGAACCACCAGAACACCACAGAAAAAGCCATTTTAACATATTGAACTAAACACTTCACAGTCCTGAACACCTTCTACACTATCTGGCTGAAAGACCACTGAGCACATAAGCGCAAGATGAACAGAGTTTCCTCTGGCGTTTTCCAGGCCACAAGAAAAACAGCCTTGAAGCTAGTTATTACCCCATGTCTTATACCCAACTCAAGCCAACACAAGGAGCATTTAAGGCCCTGCACTTCAGTTCAGCTGGTAGAAGTCCCTAAATCAGCTTGCAAACAAGTGGACTTCAGAGCAGCTTTATTCTCTCATTCATCCTCACATCACCACCTACACAGGAGCCAAGGATGCATCACCTGCCTCCAGCTCACGTTAGGAAATCCAGGTTCTTTCTCCTTCTTTCTCCTTCTACAACGCACTTTTGCCAAACAGGGCTGGTTATGCTGTCAAGCAACACACCAGCAGAAGGGCAGCCTTTTGATCAGAGTTCACACAAATACATCGTTGAAGCTCTAGCGATCCACAGGCTGCTTTTTCTAATGATGTATTAATGTAATACATCATCAGGATGCGATTTGGGAATGATGAATTAGCGGGATATGCCATCAGAGCTCTGTTGTCATAGGGACTCATTACTCTCCAGCAGGCCCTGGCAAGTCCAAAAGTGCTGCAAATAATGTTTGAAAAGATTTTCTTTAAAGACACATAAATGAGATGTGTGCCACTGAGAGCAAACTGCACTTAGAGTCAATAATATGCCTGAGGATCCCATATGCCTTTTGTTCCATATTAAGCACCAGCATCTCTCAGCTCTGTTCTAATATGAGGCTGGCGAGAGATTGCAATAATTTGATCTGCTTCTGTTAATACCCAGCCTGGCCTTGCCATTGGAGCTGCTGAGCATGGGCTTGGTTGCAAACCTCAAAAGGGAGCTTTGCTTTCCAACCATCACCTCCTCACAGAGCTAATAGTGAATCTCAGGGATGGCTTAGCATTTTCACATAATTACTCATTTTTATTTCACCAATGAAGCCCTCTCTCTCGGTGCTATGTGGCGGCAGCCCCGGGCTGTTATCCTTTAACGCATCAGCAGCAGGAAGGAGGGCAGCACCACCCCACCAGCATCTCACAGCTGTACTGCCAGATGCTGACTGGGTCCAAAATGGGAAATGTTTACCCACAGGTGGATGCCTGGTGTTATAACATGTTTCTGGCCCAGATCTAAGTGGCATGTATCAGAAAATCTGTTTCTGCTAGGACAATGCACAAGTGTTCTAGACTCCTGAGCCTCCAAGCTGCAGGGAGTTATCCGATGGGACCCAGCTCCCAGTCAGGCCCCACTGGAGCAGCAAGAAGAGCCAGCCAGAGGAGATTCTGGCAGCAGGACAGAGGGATCTTTATTATCACAGTTGTTACTCAAGTCACAGTCCCACCACCTGCTTTTCTGCAACCAAGGCAGCAGTCTCCTGTCGGAGACCAGGATGGGCCACACCATCAGGCAACAAGATGCAATCGCTCCCCGGGAGGCAGACTCATCCCCATGGGGCTGACAGACCCCTGAGAGAACAAGGAAGAGCCCATGATCCCAGGACTCACACAGAATGGGGAAATCAAGCAACCCGTCCTGTCCTGGTGATACCCTAAGGGTCAAAAAGACCCCAAATGTAAAACGGCTTACATGCATAAGATTTAGGCCTTATTGTCTAGCTTGCTGTTACTTTGCTAAAATTAGTATTGTCTAGTTTGCTGTTGCTTTGTTATTAGCTTTGTCTAGCTTGCGGTTGCTTTGTTAAAGTCAGTAGTGTCTAGCTTAGATTTTTTTGTTCTTCTTAAAGTCTGTAGTATAGTTACTTAGTGAATTTAGAACCCTATTCAAGGACGGGGAGAATCGGGAGGGGATGAAGCAAAAGATAATAATGGTTTGCCAAGGTTGCCAGACTAGAAGGAATGAGAACTAATTGATGTAGAAAGATTTGTGGCTCCTTACAAAGGACAGTTTTTTGATAAGAACCAGGTGTTTACCTCAAGAGCTGGTCTACACCGACCCTGCAGTTTGGGCAAGAGCCAAGGAGCAACTGAGTCTGTGCAAGAACAAGAGGTTACTAGCGGTGACGAAGAGGGGCCATCGGCCTTCATCCCCACGACCCCCGACGACCACCACCAGGAGGCACTGAGCAGGCGCAGTGGGGAGGGACTTATGGAAATGACCTCCTGAAGCTAATTTTAATACAAAGCGAAGACAGGTTATGCATATGTATAGGCATATCGGAAAAATTCATACATATGTAATACTTTGCTACATATAAACGGACAAGTTGCCACTTGATGGTATGCACGTTAGGTGGAGCGATCCCCCGTGCATCCGGCACCGTGAATAAAGAATGCCTGCCTTCTAACACTACATTGGTGTTATGAAGTTCATTCTTCCCGATTTCGGTGACACTGGGATGCTCTCACATGACTGGGAGCCCATTTGGGGTCCAGACACAGCTGATGGGCATGATCAGCCATGGCCATGTTATGTCAGTACCCCAAATACTACCAAGACTTAGATAAAAACCAGGGGAAAAGTGAAAATGCAGGAAGCGCCCTGATAAAATGATTTATGTCAAAAAATTATTTAAAATAAGCTTTAAGAGGGCAGGTACAAAAACTTCAAGATAAAGCTGAGCATCCCCCCCCTCACCCCACCCAAATCTTGTTCCAGCTCTCCCAGCACTGAAACTGTCACCATCTTCATCCCTGAGAGGTATCATAAACAGAAAGGAAATCCCTGCCCAAACTTTTGATGATCAATTCTCTATTTGATGCTGCCCACCAGAAATCAAGAGAGCTACAGAGATTTTTGTCCACCCTTCATTTCACTTTGATGCCAGTGTCCATCACACTTATGGATGTAACATGAGCTGCGGAGGCACTCACAGCGTTCCAGCTTAACACACCACCTCTCGAGCACTTCATTTAATTCCCATTGAAGAGAAATTAGAGTGAAATCATTTTAAAGATTCAGATTACTCACATAGCATTTCTGTCTTAAGCCCATGCCAAGCTCAGCCTTGTTAATTGCTTATTTGGCCATTATTATTAGAGCTGATAATCATAATCACATATTAAATGAGTTGACAAAGAGTGTGTATCATATTATAAGCCTGCCAAGACTGAGCTTGTTTTCTGAATTTCTGAGCCATCCTTCTATGTGAAACCGGAGTTGATTTTTAAGTTGTGATTTTCACAATAGGTTAACATTTATGGTACTCAATGACTTCATACACAGGCAGAGGAGAGGGAACATTGCTTGTACCACAAAGCAGATTTCCTAATTAATCTCTCATTGTCATGTAGGACATGCTGGCACCTGTGAGCACAACATTCACAGCTCCGTAATTAAGTTCCTTCTCCAATGGAACAAAGCAAAACACCCATTTTTACAGCTGAGTATGGTAATAATTAGAGATCATCACTACAAGACCACGTGTGAAATATCATCTGGTGCTCTAGCTGTTTCTACGGGGAAAAAAAGGAGATATTCCACTACACACTGCAATTTGGGTGACCGTGCATTCTTTAGGAATTAGGAAGTCATGAGGAACCAAGTAGAGACTATCCCCTCCCCATAGCAGAGCAGCTCACCAGACAGGGAGCTTCAGGAGCCAATTAAATGAGCAGGAGACATTTATTCTTCCAGTTCAAGTCAATATATCCTCATCTCTGTTAATGGAAAGTACTTTAGTTTGAAATCCAGGAACACAGCAGTCAGCACCACTGTCCTCTGATCAAGTCAGACTAAAATTAGTGGCTTAATAGTGCACAGCCGCTAGTGGAATCGGACTACTATAATTTATTGCCCGCTCTGCTCTCTTAGTATGCTTCTCCAATGACAGCAGTGCAGCTCAGGCCTCTTCCTTCTAGGCAGTACCAGTTGGTTTCAGCATTGAAAGAACTGAAATTGTTGATGGAATCACATAGTCAATGCCATCGACAGGGTACTGATGGACTCAGGGGCTATGCCTAATTAACTACCACCCCGTGATCTACTTTTTGTGTTCCTTCAAAGCTTGCAACCTAGACTGCTTCCCATAACACTTGCGCTGCCTCCAGCTCTGTTGGGGTTTTACCACATGCCTTCCAAGACGATTACTTTGCAAAACAGAAGTTGCAAGCCAGAGACGTGCGAGAAACTTTCCCCCAAAGCTTATTCAGGGGGAGAATTAATCCAATGAAGTTTTTCCTAATGTCCAACCTAAACCTGCCCTGGCACAACTTCAGACCATTCCCCTCGTCCTGTTGCCCGTTCTCTGGGAGCAGAGCCCGACCCCCCCCCCGCCCCCCCC
>NW_009258668.1:1146184-1152139 GCF_000687185.1 Egretta garzetta
ACGCAACGTCTTTCTTGTAGTGAGGGGCCCAAAACTGAACACAGTATTCGCGGTGCGGCCTCACCAGCACCGAGTACAGGGGCACGGTCCCTGCCCTGCTCCTGCTGGCCACACCAGTCCTGATACAAGCCAGGATGTCATTGGCCTTCTTGGCCACCTGGGCCGAAGCCTTTTTCCAGCAGAAAACACTTTTTCTACAAAGGCAGGATAAGTCCAATATCAATTACATTTTGCTCCACAAGGGGAAACCACAAAATATTACCTTCAAAAGAACTAGTGTCCCGTCTTCTGGTCTCTCCTTTTAAGTGGCATATATAAAATAAACATTTCATAAGACATTTGAAAAATGGATCAGTGATAAAAGACATAAACCAAACATATTTCACTGATAAATTTTTGCACCTCAATTTCTGTAAAGTCTTTTCATTTCCCATTTTAATTGTTATTGACAAAGCAGCCAAATTTCAGAACTCCCTCTCCCCTCCAAAAACCTTTCACAAAGCTGAACCTCTGCTCTCTGCACAGCTTCAGGCTAGGATTCTAAGTTTCCCTTATCTCCCCTTCAATTAATGGAAAATTATTAACCCTCATGAATCAGCCATGTAAAGCTGATAGAAGCCCTTATAGCCACAGCTATGCCTGGAGTTGGGCATGAAACACCCACACCGCAGCTGATTCCAATATAACCCAGGTATTTGTTTAGTGATGACCCTTGATGGGTTAAACTGGGATCTGCAAAGGTGAGACAGGGCAGGGGAAAACATCTGGAAGAGAGCAGAATTATTTCCAAACCCAAAGCAGTCACAAAACACCAAATTATCCCATCCTTCCTCCAAAATATATTCAAAGCCATAGCGGCGAGATGCAAGGAAGCTGAAACCGTTTCGCTGAGCCCGAGAGCTACTCAGCTCGTTAAATATGCAATCTACAATAAAGAAATATAGCCCCCATACATCGAATCGTAGCCAGATACAGCATGCAACTATTTCAAAGGAGTATCTGATACCAGAATAAGGGTCTGCTTCAGAAAGCGATGAGTGCCCTTGTTTCATAGGATTGAAGAGCACTTCTGAAGAGAGCATGCTGTGAGCATAGGAGGATGTCATGTATAATAAAGCAGCCTGCTGCTGGTGGTGATCTGCTGAATTACCAGACCTTTGATGTGGTAAGAAAACAAAAAAAAAAAAAAAAAAAAGAGCACTTCATATCTCCCACGAAACACTGAAGCGTTCGTAAAGAAAGCACCCGTTTGAGAAGCACAGCTGATAAAACACTGGGGTTTTGTGCGGCAAGGTTGTTATCATACATGAAATAAAAGACCCGCACAAATACCCATCATGGAGTAGGTGGAGCAGAGGGAAAGTAGTTACAGCTGATCTCGAAAGAGGATTTGAGTAAGCTGCTGACTCTGGCTAGGAAATATCTCCAAGGCCAAGCGATTTTATAATCTCACACTTATAGCCTCAAATCTTATCTGGCCAAACAAGAAGTTAATCTCAAGTACTGGGAAAGCCACGTGATAAGGGTATTTCTGGAGCCATACCTGTCAGAAACAGGAATTAGCACGAGACATCTGCTTCAAATCTCAGACCAAGAAAAGCTATTTCCCCCATACTCTCCCAGGTACACTGACCCAGAGCCACATCTGCAGCCACGTTGTGCAGAAAACACCTCAATAATGGGTTGAAATTAGGTCCCACAGGCAGCATCCACTCCCTCACCTACGCTGCTTTAGGGTTGGGGTGCCCAAGCTGTGCTTTGCCCTTTGCTCTGTCCCAGGAGAGATTTGTTTGTTGTTTTGCAAACAAATATCTTCCCTGGAGAAACACTTTTTTGTGTTAACTTTCCCATTAACTTCCCTCCACCCTCTGCTATCACCATCTCTCTCACATGCCTTCCCTCGTTATCCAGTAATACATCCAGTCTCATCCCAGCAAAACAACCCAGCTGCAGCAATGCCTCTCTGCAAGTCATCATTCCACCCCTATAATTCAGCATCACCCAGAACTGGCCAGTATCCTTCCCAGATGGCCCAGTAAGTCCCACCAGAGGGGCACGCAATTGTCCTTAGCCACAGAAGCTGGAGTCATTCTGACAAACAATACAAATAAAAAAAAAATCTACTCTTCAAACGTGCAACTTGGCAAGAAGCATTACCAATGGCCATCTTTCATTCTTTGCTGTCCTGTATAATGCATTTTCCACTGGAACTGGGGAGTTGGTTTGGGGAATATTTTGCATGGGATTGCATTAGAGTAGAAACCAAACCCCGGTTTCTTTATTCTGGCAACAACAAAATTTTGAGGGGCTGATAACGATGTTCAAATGCCCTGCCTAGGCCTTCCCCACTGTAAATAGGGATAGTAAAACTGATCACAGAATCAGCCCGAGATATGATCGGCTTTCTGGGCTGTAAGCACACATTGCCGGCTCATAGCCAATTTTTCATCCACCAGTACCCCCAAGTCCCTCTCTTCAGGGCTGCTCTCAATCCCTTCGTCCCCCAGCCTGTATGGATACTGATGAATGCCCTGACCCAGGTGCAGGATCTTGCACTTGGCCTTGTTGAGCTTCATGAGGTTTGCATGGGCCCACTTCTCAAGCGTGTCAGAGCCCCTCTGGATGGCACCCCTTCCCTCCAGCGTATTGACTGCACCACTCGGCTCAGTGTCGTACCCAGCCTTGCACTCAACCCAACTACGTCATTAATAAAGATATTTAACAGTACTGGTCCCAATACAGACACTTGAGGGACACTATTTGATACTGATCTCCATTTGGATGCTGAGCCATTGCCTGCAAGTCTTTGGATATGGCCATCAAGCCAATTCCTTATCCATCAAATAGCCCATCCATATCTCTCCAATCTAGCGACAAGGATGTTGTGTGGGCCATGTCAAAGACCCTACAGAAGTCAAGCTAGAGGACATCAGCAGCTCTTTCTTTACTGGCCCACACAGTCACCCTGTTGTAGAAGGCCATCAGATTTACCCTTTGTAAAGCCATGTTGGCCATCTCAAATCACCTCCCTGTCATCCACATGCCTTGCTTGATGTCCTTTATCAAGTACTTTGGAACTGTCAAAATGAAAAGCAGTAACAGGGGACAAGGCAGGAATCATCACTAACAAAAACCAGGACACATTCAGGACTGGTCAGGGCATGGGCTCTGGTGGCCAAGGCAATGCTGAAAGCAAACAGCAGTGCCCAGTAGGAGGGGAGCTCCTATCATATCAGGGAGTTTTCATTTTAGGCAATTCCCAAATTCTTACAAGATATAGCTAAAAAGATATAGAAAGTTCACAGAGGAATTGAAAATCTAATTTTAACTTGTCCTCAGATAAACAGCAGTGTTGAGAAAAATTGCTAAGACTTGTTTGGCAAGGAAATCTATGTTCTTATTCAAGTCTGTTAGTGCAGCCCTCCATTACAAGAGGGCATAAAATTCATACGCTAGAAAAATAGATCCTCTTGACTGTGCGTATCAAATCCTTTTTCACAAGATATGGCATATTCAACATAGCATTACACTTGTCCATGTTTAACCTGCACAGCGATAGCTTGTACTTCTGCTTGAAACAAGACTTGAAAAGAAGCCTTCAGATAGCTTGAAAAAATTTGAGTTTTAAGCAATTCCCAGTAAAGAAGCTATTGCAATATAGAGCCACAAGACACCATGATCCCCAGACTAACAGGCTTAAGGAAATATAATAAAGTTGTTATCACAATCAGACTCTGGTCTGCATTCAAAGCTCTGAAATTACACCACAGTTCAAGGAAAGCAAGGCTGGGCACCCACAATTAAAACCTCGTCACAGAAGGGGCCTTTTGTCCTTTCTGCAAAAACAGAGCAACACCAGAGGTTTTGGTTCACACCAGCCCATGCAGCACAGAGGTATCACCAAGGGAGATGTGGGGCTTAACCCCTGCACCCCCCTTACACCAGCACAGCACCAGACACCTCTGCACAGAGCCCACAGGCACCCACAGCGACACTTCAGGACCCCCCAAGCTTTGCAGCAGACACCTGGAACATCTCTTTATAAGGAATCCCAAAATTAAAAGCAGGTTTTATCAGAATATCAGCAAGGATAGGTAACACTTAAAGAAGCACTAAACAACTGGGTCAACCACAAGAGATATGCAAAGGGTTTATAAATCAGTGTTCTCCTACCGTGTGTCTCTGCAGGGGACCTTCTTGCTTGTAGGCTTGGTTTCTAGCATCTCTGTAGCTTCCCAAGATGCAGTAAAGCCTGTACAGACATCACTTGCTCCAGAAAAATGCCCTGATTTCCCCCTCCTAGCAACCACCAGGGGCAGATAACCCACCCTGGGGGGTAAGCACACCCACCCACCCCCACAAAAGCAGCCCAGCTGGGGAAACCCATACCTGCAGCTCAGGCAGAGAACACACCAGCCACAACAAGCTCCTAACCAGATAGGAAAGCCCTGAAACCAATTTATACTTTCCCAGTGGGCTGATCCAGAGCCATTTTGCACCTGTGTTTGGGGCACAAAAGCCCTTTAGGTCGTTTTCCTGGTAGCACTAAATACATGTTTGGGTGGGTGCTATTTTCTACCTTTTGCTCACCATCATCTACAAATACCAAGAAACTGGAGTAATAACGCTTCCATCTCTTTTTTGGTCTTTTATCACAAGAATATGTTTTTCCCCCGTGTGTCCTGTTCTCTGTGTGGTGTGCCAGGTAAAAGAATATGAATTAATAAACAAAAACAGCGAACCAGCTTCTAAGCCAGCAGCCCACGCTTTGAGTCTGCTCAGGACACGACATGTAACTGGTTTATTCCACAAGCTTATTCACTGTTGTTTTCTCTCCTTACAGGCTGCTCTTTCCTTACCGAAGTGCTAAACATGATTTTTGCACTCTAATGCTGCACTTTTCCCTGCTTTCACATGCTTAATTCCCTGTTATACCCAAAGAGAGTCTCAGAGGAGAGAAAATGGTGAAGAAGTAGAAGTAGTCCAACCCAAAAAGCATTACTCCTGGATTTATTGCTTCTCAAGCGAGAAAGCTGGTAATGATACTGGAAGCTCTCCACGCCTTACCAGCCATGTCCTCATACGTTATTTTGCTGGCGTTATATCACACATTTCAGCATACAAGCAATCCTGTTGTAAATGCATCAGGCATCGAAATACAGAAATCCTCATCAGTGGCAAATTGCAGCACTGTCTCCCCGTTCTCGACTTTCTTCTCTAACATTTAATAGTAACTAATGAAATACAGATATTGGCCCAATAGCAACTGGCAGTATCGGACAAGTTGCCTCCTTTAAATTTGTTAAACTACAAACCTTTTGCAGACTATTGTACTGCTTTTATTATTTTGTCGTGTGTGAGGTTGGGGTTTTTTCTGTCCTTCCAGTGGTGTGTTTAAGAATAAGCTTTGATATTTTAGAACAAACACAGAATGTCCCTAATGAACTCTTCACACTTACCAACTGCTTGGTGCAGATATATCAGCACTGATTGAGAAAAGGGGACCATCCCAGCATCTTAGACTGGATCTAAGGAAGAAATTCTTTACAATGAGGGTGGTGAAACACTGGAACAGGTTGCCCAGGGAGGTCGTGGAGGCCCCATCCCTGGAAGCATTCAAGGCCAGGTCGGACGGGGCTCTGAGCAACCTGATCTGGTTAGCGGTGTCCCTGCTCTTGCAGGGGGCTTGGACTAGATGACCTCTAGGGGTCCCTTCCAACCCAAAACTATGATTCTATGATTCTATGATCTTACATTTATATAATTAACATGTCCAACTGGGGGTTGGGCTAGATGACCTCTAGGGGTCCCTTCCAACCCAAAACTTTCTATGATTCTATGAACTTCATAAAAGAAAGGCAGAGTCCTCCTGATGATCCTGACAGCTGCGGGAAGATGCACGGCTACCTTAGGTATAAAACCCTGGAGGTGGCCCTGATTAAAGCAAAAAGGAAA
>NW_009258668.1:1152157-1156818 GCF_000687185.1 Egretta garzetta
AAGAGTGCAATTTTTTTATTACAATCTAGCTTTTTTTTTTTCCTAGCCTTGAAATGAACAGCAGCTGCAGCCATCCGGCGTGCTTCTCCTTAAAACTAGACTGACACTCAGCGTTAAAAAAAGGAGTGCAAATCCCTAGGAAGACTGGATTAGGGAGACATTCAAGTAGGCTGAGCACAATTTAAAGTAATTCTCTGTGCTTTGGATGCTTTAAAATACTCAGAAGCCCACACTGTGTTCAGCAATATCCGTTTCAGACCTTGGAGACTGACTTCACCGTGCAATGAAAGAGTCACTGGAACTGCTGTTTTCTCCATCATTGCATGGTCATAAACGTAGCAGAAAAGAGTCAAAAAATCTTAAATTCCTTCCATTTCACAAAATTTGCAAATAGACCGATGTATCTGGGGGGAAAAAAAAATATCCTTTTCTTTAAGGAAAAAAGCCCACATGCCACAAATCTGTGGGAGAAATACAAAAAGAACCATTTCTGATAGACGTTTCAATAAAATCTTATGAGCGATTCACAAAAGAAAATATTCCTTAAATAGCAGCTTGATTGTAATTAGAAGAGTCTGGTATTTTTCCAAATTTCCTCCTTGAGAGACGGAGGCTAAAATATTCCTGTTGTTCCACGGGGGAATATGCAATCTCAGATGGGGGCTTTGACTATAGACCTTATGTCAGTTCTTCCACGTTGCTGCTTCACCAATAAAATCCAATAAAGGATGAACTAAGAAGGACAGGTGTGTGGGAGGACATGGTCATGGTCACGCCATGCCGTGGCCTTTCCCAGGGTCCTCCCTAAGAGCTCCCAAAGGGACCATGGCACTGGGTGCATAAGCCAGGGAAAATCTCACTCCAAGTGGGGCTCACAAAGAGAAATGGCGCCGCAGGCAAGGGAAGATGAGCTCCTTGGGTGCCCGTATGCAGGACCAGGCAAAGCCACCAGCTTGGGGCAGCAAAACACCCTTCATCTTGCTCTCCAGTTTGCACCCGCACCCGGTTAGAGAGCAGGATTGGATCGATGGGGACAGACTGCTGTCTTCCTCCACATTATTTGAGCTCAGGGCCCCTTGAGTCACTTTTGGTCTGCCTCCTCCATCCAAGGAGACGGTTTTTAGACTTACCTCTGCCCAGCCACCCCCTCCTGCCTTAGCACCCCTCAGGCGTACGGCATGACACCCTCAGCCTGGAACAACCCTCCGAGAGCACCAGGGCTACCGTCCGTTATTGCCAGAGGTAATGAGATTTCTTCCTGAAAGAAGAAAATGACTTGTCAGCTCAGACCTGACAATATCTGTTTAGCTCCAGAGTGAATATAAGTCACTTCAGTGATATCAGCAAGAATGTCATTTTCTGACAATGCACACCAAGAACAATCATTTCAATTACTGACGGAAAGGCTGCTGCCACCTAAAACCAGATGTCAATCTGCCCAAGTACAAATTGGCTTTCTTTGACACGATAATTATGACTGGCTCAATAATGCATCAACATGGGCTGGCAAACAGCACGGTGAACCAGGTCAGCACTGCCCTGCTCGGGATCATCCTGCTTAGAAAACCTTGAGTGATTTATGCTGTCATCTCACCCAGTGCTTCAGTAAGTGGTAGATTTACGTAGCAGCTTCAAAGGCTTGACCTACCTGTGCCAGCAGAGGAGGCACCATGGCAGGATGGTTTGGGTTGCGTTTGCTCCGGGACTGGCACCCTGGATCTGGAGCTGCCTTGGGCAGGGTGCTACCGGATGATTCTGGGAGGGTGACCCACTTCTGAAACACGTGTAGTTTAAAGATGGAATTGATCTTATGCTACCTTAGACATTTAAAGGTAGACTTTTAAACTAAACCCGTTGCCTCTGCTTGCTCCATGGTCAACAGTGTGAGATAACACCTCAAAAGACAACTGCATCTGTCTGAGATGCCTGAGATGCACAAGAAAATATCAGTGTAGGTGGGCTTGAGTATAAGGGAATTAACACCATTTTGTGCTAAAGACTCCATTTTGCATAAATGAGATCATGTGCTGCAGTCTCTCCCTCGCTTATGTTCCCCTTTAATCAGCAACACAAAGAAAGGTAGATTAAATCAGATCCTTGATTACTGTGGATGGGATACTGTAAACAAACAGGCACAAAGCGATGCCAAACACTGCTGTGATAAACACACTGCCAAACAAGAGAGAAGGAGCTCAGGATGCAGAATTTCATCAGAGGAGAAGTTCAACATAAGAGTAAATATAAACCAGCTTTACTTGGATCCCTACATGACAAAGACATTCGATAGTGGTCAGTTAGATGTTAATGATCTTGCAGTTTGGAAGCAAAAACCCAGTGCAATGAGAAGCTGAGCGCAAGCAAGACAAACCATCCTGTGCGTTGTAGGAGTGAGCCTTGTCTTGAAACTGGAAGCCTGGCCAGGAGCTCAGGGACATGGAGATGCTTATGTTGTATATGAATTTGATTTAATCCAGCTGTAAATCAGTACACCCCATATAACCAACAAGATTGGGGTTCCTAGTAACATCTTCTGTATATGCAGCTACAGGTTTTGGTACAACAATAAGCTGGAATAAACCTGCTTTGCACGTGTCTTTTCACCACCTCATGTTGGAGACCCCAGAGGAGCAACACAGGCAAGACAACAACGTAGTCTTCATTTTGTTGATGAGAGATAAGCCACCCTCATGTCAACTTTGTGTTTGACATGAATTACATCATTGCTGTGTCCTTACCAGACAGGTACTGGTTAAGAGTCCCAGTGCTCTCATCCACCTTTACCTTAACTTCTTACAGAGCTATAAAAATCACCTTGCAAAATTGTAGAGAATTTCTCCCCCCGCCACTTACCGAGCCCATGAAGGACTGAATCCGGTGTGCACACCAAGCTGTTTGTACACATCTTCGTTTCAGACTTGAACAGATATTTAGTTCCAAATATTACCCAGAAAGACGATGAACAAACTGTAAACTGTTCCACGCTAAGCGTAAGGGATGCTTTCATGTCTAATAAATCTATCTGCACACTGATGAATCAGATCCTAGGAAAATTATCAACAGGGAGAAAGTATTTGTAGAGACTGTAAATCTACATTAAATTAAGTCTAGCCATTTAAAAATCCCCTCTGAGAGCCGCTGTTTTTCCAAACTCAGGCTGCAGTGGAAAACACCTTTGAGCTCCCCCAGGGCTAAGCCTCAGAAACCACCACCCAGCTGTACCCGGACACGGCTCATCCCATTTCTTTTTTTTTTCTTGGGATGCAGTAATGACTATCGGCTGCAGCAGCATCAAACCACCCCTTTCCATGCTGACTGCTCTGCCAGTTAATGGTCTGCAAAATCTCACCCAGCTGCCCGGGGATGCCCCGGTGCTGTTTTGTGTACCGGAGCCTTGCAGCCCGAGGCCGCCGCATCTTTAGGAAGAGGTGGGCATGTTTTATTTGTCTGCATGGGATGCATCATTTGAATCACAATCCACCCCAAGATAAGTTTTGTATTCAAAGAATTGCTCACAACTGGATTTTTTTAAAGATCTATTATTTGGATCAAGCCAGTCTGCGCTTCTTTAATGTTCCTCCACCACGGTCTGCTGCTGTATCCATTAGTTACACCAAGACAAAAATATAAATGGATGCAGTAGCAGAAATCATTTTATACAGTCAAATCTTTTTACATAAATAAGTTCCCCACACTCGGGTCTGCTCTGAAGATATTAGCTGGCTCCTTTTGCAGATATTTCTGGAAGCCAGGAGTTGCAGGTCTCTGCAATACCCTTTGAGGAGCAGGTTCGTTTGTTTTTTTTTTAAAAAAAAGCCCCATGAGTGTGTCTATATGTGTGTGTCTGTGTGAAGGAACAAGTTATCTAGTTGACTAAAATTCCAATATGAGTTGACAAAGGATTGACTGCTTGTGTATTTAAAACCATGACAACCCTGACATTTTATAAGTTTTTTGCTCCAGGCATAAGATAATTTACATTACAATTTTAATATTTTGAGAAATGAAGGCCTGAGAGGTTTTCCTGTTCAATTATTTTGTTCAAAGTATCTCGGAAGAAACTTGATAGGCTGTGATCATATTTCTTCTACAAAGATCTTGCTCCTGTTTTGTAAAGACGATGCAATGAACTTTGATCCTGGCTCAGGGTGCAATTCCCCACCCTCTCAATGACTGATGGGGCTGGAACAAGTGCTTTCATTGGCCTTATAGGCATTACCTTCCTGCGAAATTCAGCTGTTCTGATTAACTACATCTTTAATGTACCTGGAGATGAGTTTCCAGCAGAGCTTGCAGGAGCCGTAAGCTCTTCGAGGCTCAGCTTGCTCACAGGTCTGTGCCGCACCAGATGCAACGAGCCCTTCGTCCCGAGGGCTGTCTCTGGCACAACCTCACTCAATGCGCTAATAAACAAGCTCAAAAAGGACTATGCCATGCAAGTCTTAGCACTGGCACTTTTTCTCTTTCACAGAAACCCAGAATCCCAGAGTGGCAGGGGTTGGAAGGGCCCTCTGGAGCTCACCCAGTGCCACCCCCCTGCTCTCAAGCAGGCTCACCCAGAGCAGGGGGCACAGGACAGCGTCCAGGCGGGGGTTGAAGATCTCCAGAGAAGGGGACTCCACAGCCCCCCTGGGCAGCCTGTTCCAGTGCTCTGTCACTCTCAA
>NW_009258668.1:1158747-1170152 GCF_000687185.1 Egretta garzetta
GTTGAAGATCTCCAGAGAAGGAGACTCCACAGCCCCCCTGGGCAGCCTGGGCCAGGGCTCGGGCACCCTCAAAGTCAACAAGTTCTTCCTCACATTCAACTGGAACCTCTTCTGCTTCAGTTTGTGCCCATGGCCCCTTGTCCTGGCGCTGGGCACCACTGAGAAGAGTCTGGCTCCATCCTCGTGACACGCACCCTTAAGATACTTGCAAGTATTTATAAGATCCCCTCTTGGTCTTCTCTTTTTCAGGCTAAACAAGTCCAGCTCCCTCAGCCTTTCCTCATAGGAGAGATGTTCGAGTCCCCTCATCATCTTTGTTGCCCTCCTCTGGACTCTCTCTGGGAGTTCCTCATCTTTCTTGAACCGGGGAGCCCAGAACTGGACCCAGTGCTCCAGGTGGGGTCTCAGCAGGGCAGAGTAGAGGGGGAGGAGAACCTCCCTCACCCTGCTGGCCACGCTCCTCTTAATGCACCCCAGGATGCCATTGGCCCTCTTGGCAATAAGGGCACCCTGCTGGCTCATGGTCACACTGCTGTAAACTACAGAGCTGCTGACCTGCACAAGTGTGCAGCTGTAATGCACTTGGAGTAAACAAGTACTGCACAGAAGAGTTCATGAGGACTGGTTTTAGATGGATTTACTTCCTCCAGGATCAGCATCTCCCACGCCGCACAACCACGTCATCTCCTGCACCATGCCCAAGACATGGGCAGCAGATGAGGCTGTGCCTGCCCATCCTCCCTGCCCCTGTTAGAAATAGGGTGCTGAGGTTTTTATCATTATAGACATATGTATACCTTTTGCACATTTCTGGGTGCTGAACTGGAATGCTTAAAGTCAGCTCAGGTACCTCTACCATGCCCTGTAGCAGGGGCTGTAGACATTCGCTCATAAGGTTTGGTGGGGCTGAGACTTCAATAACAGCAGCAATGCCGCCGGGTAGGATGTGGGTAGCACATTACACCCCACAGCCTCAGTGCATGTCCAGCTTCAGATACTTCATGTTGCATTTTAACTTCTTCATTCAGTTCATTTTCAGTAATAAACAGATTTCAGAAGTATGCACCTACAAGTTTGCTCCATCTCTTGGAAAACCTGCAGTGAGCTGCTCTTGCTCTAGGTTTTGTTGTACCTTCCTGTCGATAAGGACAGATGTGAAGACAATGAAAGATGCAACACCAGGATGAAACACATGTTTAGAAAATAACACTGGCTTTGTGAAGGGATACAGGGAAAACAGACCCAGCCTAACCTTTTGGAACACATTAGTTTTACCTGCTGTGATACCAGACACAGAAACCTGCTGAGTGTTAGGGCTTTTGGTTACTTACTTGTTATACCATGAAATGTCTGAAAACGGCATTGAACCAAACATCAGAAAAAGAGCACTGAAATAATGGATCAAGGACTTGCTGTGCAGTTTCATTTATGATTAAAGTCAAACAAGCAGTGGGCAGTTTTGTGACACGCATGGATCTCAAGAACATCCAAAGAAAAGGACATTTTTCACCTAGCATCAATGAAAAGCAGTTGGAGCAAAGACTGGAACAAAACAGTTCTCTAAATAGAAGGCTCCAGATGGATGCTGGCTAATAGCAGGAGAGAATTTTCACAAGAAACACAAGAATTTGGACATTCCTACTCCTGACACCCTCCTGTCCGGTATTCCTCTCCTGGGTCATCTCCAAGGGCTGTTGCTGCCCTCTGCATCGGTGTGACCGGGACTCACCATGGGGAAATGAGGCTGGAGGCTGCATATGGTGTCATCCAACTCATCCAGCGAGAAAAGCACCACAGAAATGAACCAGCATCTTATAAAGTAATTTGAAATGCCCAGCAATATCTGCCTCAAACAAATAAAAGCAGAAAGTAAATGAAATGCCATGACTGTGCTACCTAGTCAATGTGCTCCAAAAGACAACAGCTCAGTGAGACAATTCAACACCATCACTTGGTTCTCCCCTGGAGAGAGAGCAGAAGAGGTTCAACAGCAGCAGCATGAAATTGCTCACTGACAGCCACACATAGCACCCTGGCCCCAGACCCAGGGAACTGTGCCAGAGCATCACCACAACCCAACATTATTGAGGTAGGACCATGGGGCCTCAAAACCTCGGGCACAATCTGGCTGTGAAGACACAGCGAAAACTCCTCTGTGACTACTGTGATTCCTCAAGTGCTTCCAAAAATATGATCCAAAACTGGAACATAGCCCAGACAATTGCTGTGGCAGACACCTTGGCAGGGTGACCTCTGCCTGACTGAGCCCAAGCACAAAATAAGCAAGAATAAAAAATGTGTGTGTGTTAAACAGTTACAACCGTAGCAAAAATGCTGTTATGGGATGTTGAATATTAGCAGAAAATGACACCAGAAAGGGTAAAAGTGGCTATTGCTGGGAAGCAGCAGCAGGAAGGCTGGGCCTGTCCACAACACAGCTAAACACTGGAAGTGGCATCTTGTAGGCTTGAGGTTGCTAAACCCACCCAAGCCTCTCACACTGGTAATCCAATCTTCCTAGCACCAAAAGAGAAGGTATGTGCAGAACACCATAATGGCTGAATTACTGCCAATGGCCTGAAGAGATGATCCAAAGATTTTGCCAAGAGTGACTTTCAGCATCAGTTGCGGACGCAATTTCTGGTACCACGTTCCCTGCTTCCCATGGCAGGTGGGTGCTCAGCCATCCCCAGGACAGCCAGGCTCCATCACACGTAAGGGTGACTGAGGAAGACAAACGCCATCGCTCCCAACGTCCCCCCCTTCCTTCTTCTTCCCCCAGCTCTATGTGCTGATTATGATGCCCTATGGTCTGGAATAGCCCTGGGGCCAGTTGGGGTCGGCTGAAAAGACCTTGGCTCTGTGCAAGCCCTGCTCAGCTGGAACAAAAACATCCCTGGGTTATCCACCCTGTTTCCAGCACAAATCCAAACCGTAGCCCCATATCAGCTACTGTGAAGAAATTAACTCTATCCCAGCCCAAACCAGAAGAGCCATTCACTATAAGGTAAAAACCCCACTGAAAAAAAGAAAAGAAGCCAAAGAGCAGGAGTGAATAAAATGAATGAATCGGCAGTTCTGTGAATTTTCATATAGTAATTATTTCCCTGGTATGCTGCATTTGATTGAATGACGTATTTCATGTCTACAAGCCACCACGGCAGGACCAAAGCACTCCAGGCCCCTTGCCCAGCCCCCAGAGCAGCCACATCCCACAGCTGCAAGAAATCCCTGGAGCATCGCGAAGTTTTGAAATGTATCTCAATTTCTCCTCCATGGGAAACCCAGGTTTCTTTGGGGAAGAACACCTCACATAAGCAAATCACCCCAGATACATGGAAAAGTCTCATTTTTGCAGAAATTGGAAAACCCATGTCTCGCTGCAGTCCTCTACTTTGCCCACACCACTTCTAAGGAAAGCACTGCGATGCTGTGCAAAATATGCAAGCCGGCCGCTTTGACGTTGGCCCTTCAGAGCCGTTAGTCTCCCAGGTGAGATCCTTGGGGAAAAAGGCCGGTTCTTGCAACGTGCTTTGATTTTTTTCTCACCTGCATGTAGGAACGGATACGTGTCTTCCAGAAGTGATAATCGCATTCAAGAACGAATAACCGCAGCTACTTTTGGCTGACCAAGACAGCAAAAAAACCTTTATTTCCCATGGCATTGCCCTGTTTATGAAGGTCTTGGAAAAGCAGAGAGCTGTCAGGAGACCAGGATCTCCTCACCTGAGCGCTGCTGGGAATTTAGGGTTAAAAATAAAAATGAAAATTTGGGGAAGAGCTGAGAAATTATCTTTGCGGTAACGTATCGGGCTGCTGATGTTACTGAACATCTTGTTGTTAGCAGAGTTCCTCTGGGCTCTGTTCGAAGCCCTTTTTTATTTTCTATACAAACGAGCTAGACCTACACTTCCAGAGAGTTAATTTGCATTTTTATGGGGATGAAGCCATTTTGTATGCCAGTGGGCCTTCTCCGAATAGCGCTCTGGTTACTTTTTAAAAGGCATTTAACATAATGAAGGGTAGATTGCTGAATATTAAGCCACTGAGTTTAGCGAAGGAAATGTCAGAGAGTGCGTTTCATCTAGATGCATTAAAAATGGCAAATAGCAGCGTACCACCCAGTTCCTTATCAAACAAAATACATGCAGCTTTCCTTTCAAATACGCAGAATATGCAGCCGGGTTTCGAAATTTCAGCCTTTGCAGTGCCTAGGTGTATCGATGTCCTTGCTGAGCAAGAGCTCACCAGCTCCAGACACCCTCATTTATAAATAAACCTCGATGGTATTTAGAGAGGGACAAGAAGAAACGAGCAGAAGGGTGGGGACGTGGCCGTGTGCGGGGCTGTGTGCACGGACGGACTCCCAGCAGTTTTGCAGTTGACTCTGCCACAGCCCTTGACTCCTTAAGGAAGGTTGCCCAAACATAGAATCATAGAATCACAGAATGTTTTGGGTTGGAAGGGACCCCTAGAAGTCACCTAGTCATCTTCAGTGTTGTCCCAGACTGCTGGAGAAAGCAAGTCCAGGGCCTCCAAGGGCATGTCCAAGCACCTCCAATGATCAACCTTGTATGCATATATATATATATATGTATTGCACCCAGTAATGCACTGCACCATTTCAGTAAGCTAAATGACTACAAAAGTGGAGACAAGCTCACAGCTTTTATATTTAAATTGCTATCGCTCTTCAAACTTTTGATCTTTTTAAATAAAAAGTCATTACCATAACCTTTGAGAAAAGATAAACACCACCTACAAAATTCTCTCAAATTTCAATTATGTGGGGGAAAAAATAAAAGGGGGATTAAATAATCAGTATTCTGGACAAAATGGGGCACATGTAATGACAGTTTCCCAGTGCTCAAATCCAAATGAGATGATAACCAGCAAGAAGAAGAAACAAAAGGACTCTATTCTTAAACAGAAAATGGTTTTTTAAAATGTCAAGAAAGCACCACAGAACACAAATAAAGCACATTCCCATTATCCTGGTAGCAGGCAGCTCAGTCCGGCACCAGTAACGGGCCACTGGGCTGTGGTGGCCCAAGCATGGCAAGGGGCCAGATCCCCTCCTTACCCTCCTCAGCAAGCTTAAAGAGAAGAGCCTGCTCGCAAACCCGGGCAGCGAGCAGCCGTGCTGCAGGGAGACCTTGGGAGCAGAGCCACCGCCTGCTTGGGCCCCATCTGCTGCACATCCAGCTAGAGCAAGGGCTGGTGTCCCAGGCCATCACCTCTTTGGTTTTTACCTTCCTAGGTAGGAAGACACCAGAATGCATTTTCTGCATCCATCAGCTCCTGTTGCAAGTAGGTGGTACAAATTGGATGATCACATCTCCTTCAGGGCTCTCAATTACATTCCCCTCGACTGCAGCAGAACCAGTTATTTACTCCGGGGCAGAGGAGAGAGACAAAGACAGCACCAAGAAGCTTTCATTTCTGCCATGTAGCTCATCAGGATTTTAAACCTGGTGAACAAAAGGGGGGATATTTTCCTCCTGTTCATTGTATCTTACTTCCACAGTGCCTCGACGCTCTGAGCCATCACACGTGGGTCCCAACACAGACCCAGGGCCAAAACGTTGCTGTGTACAAGCCACGTCATACCAGCCCCTCTATTCCCCAGGTTCAGCGACACAAATAAGACTGCTGCACTTCACACCTAGAATCTTTATCTCAGGCCATGAGATTGTTAGAGATGCAAGATAAATCAGCAAAGAGCAGAGAGCAGCATGAGCCAGAGCTGGGTGGTGGTTGCTGCTCCAGCCGGGCACATAACGCAGTGGAGTGGCACAACCCGCTGGCAGAAGCAGGTAACAGGTACAAGGCTTTCTCATCTACAGGATTGCTGTGGCACAGTGCAAACGGGGGGCTGGGGGGAGCCCCAGGAGGGCATCACCCCTGGGGAGCCAGAGATGCAACAGGCAGTGGGGTTTGAATATTTGATAGCTAAATATTGGCTGCAGAAACACCTTCTGATGGTGCAGACCAGAGTGATACGGGCAATGGGGAATTATCAGCATGGATCGGTTCACCCGTGCCTGAGCACGCTAAAAAGCCCCCAGGAAACAGACTGTAATAACTAAACAAGTCTTCATTCTTTTAAATTAGCATCGTAGATCGTTCTGTGCAGAGTTAAGCTGGGCATCACCTGCTTCAACTAAGTGCTGGAGGAGCATGGGCACCTCGCCGGGAGAAGCTCACCCCTTGCATTGGGATGGGGTGAAGACTGCATAACCTGTGGGGTTAATAGGTACTGAGTGCCTTCTGCTGGTGCATAGAGATTGGCATCTTCCTCTAGGCACAGAATAAAAAACCAAGTTTGAACTCATAAAATTGCCAGGACATTTTCGCAGAGGTTTTCTTGCTGTTCTTGCTTCGGTTTGGTTTGGTGTTGTTTTGTGGGGGGTTTTTTTATTAAAGAATTTGGGCTGTTGCACATGGCAAGGTAGGATGAGACCAGGAGGACCAGCACCTCTGTTCCTGCATGGGTCCTGCATCAGCAGGTGAAGGGTCTGGAGCACAAGTCTTACGAGGAGCGGCTGAGGGAACAGGGGTTGTTTAGCCTGGAGAAGAGGAGGCTGAGAGGAGACCGGGCTGTCAGGCTCTGGAATGGGTTGCCCAAGGAGGTGGTCGAGTCCCCATCCCTGGGGGTATTTAAAAGAAGCATAGATGAGGTGCTTAGGGCTAGGGGTGGGATGGCAGGGTTAGGTTAAAGGTTGGACTCAATGATCTTAAAGGTCTTTTCCAACCAAAGTGATTCTGTGATTCTGTGAAAAGCCAGGCAGGTGCCTGCCCCATGGTCAGCCTTAAAGCTGACCCAGCCCCTTGAAAATACAGGGCACATTGTATAAAGCAGCCCCGTCAGGAGCAAACCACACGGGTTTCCTACAGTTTGCACTGGGTTTGGGAGTCAGTGGAGTATCCCTGGCTCATGTTCTCAGGCCAGTAGAGGAAAAGGCACTTCTATTTCCAGCTGCATAGCAAACACATGGATGTGCAGTGCCAAGGCGAAAACTGGTACTCGGTGTATGTCCTAGGGACGAAAAGCTTAGCGGCCATGATTTGCTATGCTTTGCGCTTCCACCCTCGCTTCTGTAAAGCATGGGAACTTTATAACAAAGAAAGTCCTCTCCAGGCTGCTGCAAATATTACCACCACACCAAGACATACGTGATGGCGTTGCGGCTCTTCCCAGCAGCCCTGACCGCACTCTGCCTCACGCCCAACCTCACCTAACAGCATAGGCCAAGGAGACATGAAGAGATCTCCTCTGAGTGGGAAGGCAGCACACACCAAAGCTCGTTAAAGGAAAGCCTAATTGGCATCATCGGCTTTGCAGCAGGCTTTGACGTATTGCAGGAGCTCAGGGAGGCCGAAGGGTGGCATCCCATGGAAGGGAGGTGGGAGATCCCCAGTGATGGGTGTCTTCTACCTGCCCCTGACAGCAGCTTTCGGGGTGGAATAGCTGTGGTCCCATGCTCAAGGTCGTGCCTGGAAAGCAGAAAGGGAAGGATTGATGCACAGTGTTAATATTATACACCACCGAGCAGCAGGCAGGGGCCAAGGCAGGCGCAAAGGAGGCCAAGCAGAGGAAGCATGGAAAAGAGAGGCTGAGTGTTGGCTTCCACCACAACACCCGGCAGGGTCCTGTTCCCGGAGTTTTCCTTTACATGGACATCTAAGCTGAGGAAGACAGGTAAAATGTACAAAATATATTGGGCTGTTTCAGCCCAACATTTAAGCAAGAGTTTGGCTTGTCCCAAAGGATGGCCTCAGCCATATCCCAAAAACGCGCATACTACATACCCCAAAAATATAAGTGCCATTAAAATTGAGCAGGTTTTGGGAGCCAGGAGGCAGATACAGCCCCATCTGAGCCCAGAGATGGGGAAACCACCATAGGTATTCAGAGAGGCAGAAACCAGGAGGTGGCGGAGAAGGTTCGCTGCAGGGTTTTGGCGAGGCGGCACTGCACACTGCTCCTCCAGCCGCCAACATGAGGGACCCCGAGACCTGCGGGAGGAGAGGGACCATCCTGGAGAGAGATGCAGGGCTGGACCAGGGGCTGCAGCTTGCCAAGAAGATGCCACCACTGACAAGCTGCAGCTTTGCGAAAGCATTGCAGAGCATTGCCTTTCCATGCATTTCGGCACACCGCTCGTTAATTCTCCTTTCTAATGTAGATCAATGAGCACTGATGTTTCTGCTCTGATGTGTTAATTTCCAGAAAACAGACAAAAGTCTATTTAATTTGAACTCCAGACTTGGTGGATAACTTCTCCGCAAGAACAGAGGAAGGAAGAACACAACAGGAAGCTTCTGGGGGCCTAAAGGTTGTTTGTTTATCTTTGAACTTTGTGCCAAAACAACAAAACACAATTATCCTAATTTTTGCATGCAATTTCCAGCATTGTAAATCCTTTATGTAAGAATACATCAAAACCCTTCTGCCTGCCAATCCCCTCTGTTGCTAAGGAACAGGCAGGCAGAAACCCTGAGCTGGGAGACTTGAAAGTCCTCATTAAAAGGCTTTGTGCATCGCTATCAGTGAAATGTTAATTCAGTAAGGCTGATTGATACCCCTGTGTTATCAAGTTCCAGTGATGAGGAAGCCGCTCTGGCTCACCTTCAGTCACTGTTGTTAACAGCAAAAAAAAAAAAGGTTTCTCACTTAAGCAACTGGAAACATTTTAATCCTAAAAAGCAAGCAAAGTTTTCGTGTTCTGCCTACCTCATTTCTGCCCAGCACGCACAAGGCTTGGGAAATTATTTACATACATTTTAAATTCACTTAGCAACCCAGGCTGCACCACTTAATTAAAATGTTTCCAGTCATATAATCACAGGACATCCTTTTGAGCATCCTACCAGGCGGATCGGCACTGACACGGAAGGAAAGCTGCTGATCTGGACAGAAACTTTCTACCAAGCCCACAACTCCTTCCTCCAGGGCTCCCAGTCCCAACATCAGTGTAAAATGAATGTTGTTCAGCCATTATTAATTTTTACTTCCATCTCACACCTCTCTCAGAGCTGTCCTGGAGCGGGGCTCTGCATGCACAGGCATTATTGCCACATTGCAAGAAACCGTGTTTCAGCCTCTTCGTTAAACCACCTCCCCTGTTTTAAACCTGGACCACAGCCTTGAATTGCTCTACTTTCAAAGTAAAAACATTCACATATCAAGGAAACACTACTAAAAATCAATCACTTTGCAGAGCAGACAAGGGAGGCGCGGGGGTCCTGCTCTCCATGCACACCTAAGGAAAAGACAATTTACCCCAAGTGCTCATATAAAGGACTTTGTTTTTTTCCACTATAAAAACGAAGGAGCTGCAGCAAGTGGTTTCCAAGCCCAAATATGCCAGCAAGTCAGGATTTATCAGATTTCACATCCTTTTCCACCTCCTTTAGAAACGGGGAGCGACTGTCAGCCTACACCACCCCCCCAAGAGTGACAGCAGCAAATCATCACCAGTCTGTGTGCAATTGGTCATCCCCTTATTAATTTGTAAAGCTAAATTAGGAAGAGAACACTTTGCAGTTTAATCAAAGCTACAACACCACGATTAATGCACTGAAAGGTTGGAAAGGATTGACCCAGAAATTAATTCCCAACAGAGCAGGCACGGCTTCGCACCGAAATTAAATGGAGGGACGTGTCAGGGGGAGGAAACAAGCACATTCAAAAGAGCTCAGGGACATTTTTAAACTGATGAGGTAAAAAATTTCACAGCAATGCAGCCAAACAACCCATATTTCACTATCGTGCCCTGAGCAGAGGAATTCATTGTTTGATCTAGGTTTTAAATGAAGCCATAATTTGACCCAGCTCTCAGTGAAAGCGGAGCATTATAGAGCAATTTATCCAGGATTTTCTCAGGCAGTTCAGCTCATCCAGCCAACCTCATAGCCATCCCCGCGTCTCTTCTTCGAGCGGCACAAGGACTCTCCTGCCACATAGAGACTGACATCAGACGCACCAGCTTTGTTAGGGAGGTATCCCTTATTTAAGGGGCAGCAAAGCCATGACCAAGCCATCTTTCTTCCCTGCCAAGATGTCCAATGAGTTTTCACTCTGGTTTCTATCACAGAGATGCTGTCCAAGCTCTCACCAAACCCCTCACAGGAGCTCGTTGCCATCTGCAGCATGGGCACGTGCTATATGAGGTTAAGTAGGGTTTGGGTTTCTATTGAGGTTTCTGCTTGGGGTTTTGGTGATGGGGAATTGAACTCGGAGTTGGCCATGTTGGAAGTGGTCCTTAGATCAGCCCAGATCACCTTATCTCCTCCTCTTTTCAGGGGCACTTAAGGTGAGATTGAGTTGGGAAGGGGGACTGTCTACTGCAAACATCACTGAGAGAATGGATGTGGTGCTGCCATACCCCAGGGGATGCCAGGGACCCGCTTGGCAGGGGGAGGAGGAGAAGCACCCCTGTGGCAAAGCTGCTGGAAAGCACTTCTCCTGGCCCTCACCGTCACCCAGGGAGTCTTCTCCGTCCCACTGGTGCTTTCCACCACTTTGCATCCAGCTAATGCAGGAAATACGCGGTTTGCACTGTAGTCTAGGTAATCAGAGTCATGTCAAGCTGCGGAGATGTCCAGATGATGTCCAAACCTCCTGCCCACCCACAGCTACTCCCCCTCATCCAAAACCCCATGGCAGCACCCGGGGGAGCTGCATCACCCCCAGCATAGAGGGGAGGGGAAGGATTCCTGGCACCACACTGCCTGATGCCACGCTGCTTCAAACTGTTAAGGTTTATTAATATTGCTATTTACCCTGGGTTTTTCCATCATCAGTTCATGCAAAAAGATTAATATTTACCTTGGTGTAAAACCCAGAAAGCTGTTTACAGAGCTCTTAATGCACAGCAATAGTTCAGCTGGGAACTGATCTCGGGCGCCGTGCATATGTATCTGGGCTGTTCTCCATACACCCGGTGACAGTAGTTTGAGAGGAACAATAAAAAAAAAAAAGCAGAGGCAAATATTGCCAGCCAACGGCTCGCCGGAGTCATCTGCTGGAGCTGCAAGTGCCACTGAGCAAATTGCTCATTAGCAACACACACAAAAGGAGGGTTTATTTGAGGCAATTAAACAACAACAGCAGTTGTGCAGCTCAGGGCCTCGAAATACATTTCATTAAACATTTTTATGTGTAAGGAAAAATCAGGTCAAGCAAATACGGGCACAATTCAGAACTGTTACCAGATTTTGGAAGTTTCTCGGTGACCCACTTTTTCGCAGCGCAGACTTGTTGGATAGTTCTTGGGGCTTTTGGCTGTGGGGAGAGAACAAGAGAGAAATGGGGACCTCAATCCATTTATTTCCCTTAAACTAAAATGTAGTTTTGAAATCACTCTGATTGCAATGGAAGGGTTAGAAAACAGCAGGAA
>NW_009258668.1:1170290-1179990 GCF_000687185.1 Egretta garzetta
TTTGTCAGCTTTGTGAATTTTTACGAACTCCCAGGACGCGGGCATGGCAAGGAACCCATTGGAGACCCTGCACAGGGCAGACATCTCATGGACATTGCCCCAAGAGCTTCCAGTTGTGGAAATTCCTTCCCTGAGGACCAAGCTGCGTCTTTCAGTGAGCCAGCATATGGCCCATTTTAAGACTCCAGGTAGCAATGCATTTACCACTTCACTTATAAAGTGATCCATGTGATTAATTACTCCCACTTTTTAACTGTTGCCTCCTAACGCCAGGTTCAATTTATCTAACTTCAGCTTCCACCTGCTGGAGCGTGCCACATCCCTCCTGTCTAAATGAAGGAGTAACATCATTAGACATGAAGTTACTTTAAAATGCCATCAAGTGAATAACCTCACTGATGAAGCCATTGCATTTTGCCGTGCTGTTCCCCTTCGCAGCGGGAAGCCCTTGCACTCAGCAAAGAAGCTCGAGCACGTCTGAAGGCTGCAATGAGGTTCAATGCAGAGGAACCCCAAAACACTGTGGCCTCGGGAACTGCACCAGGCTGCTCTGGCTCCAGGTAGGTTAACGGGATGCAACGTTGCATTAACGTTGCAGTGCGGTTTCAGGACCAGCATCCTGCATGACACATCTCTGGATGTTTTCATTTTTTCATCTTGACATATTTCTCAGGATAAAGCATCCAGAACTCGCTAGTGCCTGAGCTGTGGCATGACCTGCAGTCTGGCCCTGCTGGTCTGATTACTAAGGACTCACTCAGGCACGTGAAAATTTTATATATCTATAAATATATATATATGGAATACGGTGCACTTTTCCAAAGCGGGGCAATTTAGTCTAACAAAAATATAGTGATTGGTCCAACTGCCACAGAAAAAAAAAAAAGTCATGTTCACTAACCTGTGACCATCAGGGGACTGCCTTATAAATGCTGAAGCCCAGCTAGCTGTGAGACCCCGCAACAACCTACCCTCACTCCCTCCGCTGAAAAAAAAATCAGATGGCAAAGTATAAAATGTGAATGTCATAAGGAGAGTAACGTATCCATTAACCAGTTCAAAATCCCCGGAAATAAATGGCTGCCTGCCCGCTAATTGCAGTGACCCTGAACCAAATCCAAAGACTAAAACTGGCTCATGCACAGGGTCCCCAAGAGACCATACCCTCTCACACACCCCCTCCCATACCCCAGACTGAGCAAGTTCAGCTCTCACTGTTATCAGGCACATTTCTTTCCAGTATATTCTAGAAATAAAAATTTAAAAAAGCCTCGTAATCATAACCAGACTCAAACATCAGATCTGAACTCCCTTTGCATTTCCCTCCCTATGGCAGCTCACCATGAACCTAGGGATTAAGAAACCAATTTTGGAAAGAAATACAACAGTACTGAAAAAGCTGAATAGTTTGACCAAAAGGGGATGGGCAGGGATTAAATATTCTTTTAAATTAAATATTCTTCCTTACCTTGTTCCTCTTTTCTTCAGGAGCAGAGTCATGGGACTGATCCTAGCTGGCACCAACAAGCTGGACCTCTCACAGCAGTCCTCAAGGTCCTCCCAACCTCCGCCATAAACGCAGCTCATTGGAACCCTCACAGCGTTTTCGGAGCAGCCAGAGAAGTTTGCACAGATTAATGTCGTGGGAGGATAATTCTTCACCTCATGTGAATGTCTTGCTTCCAAACCAAATAATATACAATGTAGTCTCAGAAAATGGAAATGGTGATTTTAAATCACCATTTAAATTTTAAATCTGCTTGGTAGAGTACTATGGGATAAAGCCCAGGAGGGAAGAAAGGCCCAAGAAAGCTGGTTAATGTTCAAGGATCACCTCCTCCAAGCTCAGGAGCGATGCATCCCAACAAAGAGAAAGTCGGGCAAAAATGCCAGGAGGCCTACGTGGAACAAAGAGCTCCTGGACAAACTCAAACACAAAAAAGAAGTCTACAGAGGGTGGAAATAAGGACAGGTAGCCCAGGAGGAATACAGAGAAATTGTCTGAGAAGCCAGGATCAGGTTAGGAAAGCTAAAGTCCTGATAGAACTACATCTGGGCAACAAGAAAAGCTTCTCTAGGTACATCAGTGATAAAAGGAAGACTAGGGAAAATGTGGCCCCTCTCTGGAAGGTATCGGGAGACCTGGTTACCCAGGATATGGAGAAAGCTGAGGTACTCAATGACTTTTTTACCTCAGTCATCACCAGCACTCAGTCTTCACTTGGTGGATAAGGTCACACTCAAAGAGTTGTGGTCAACAGCTCAATGTCCAAGTGGATATCAGTGACAAGTGGTGTTCCTCAGGAGTTGGTTTTGGGACCAGTGCTGCTTAACATCTTTGTCAGCAACATGGACAGTGGGATTGAGGGCACCCTCAGCAAGTTTGCTGACGCCACCAAGCTGTGTGGGGCGGTGTGGGAAGGGATGCCATCCAGAGGGATCTTGACAGGCTTAAGAGTTGGGCCCGTGAGAACCCATTCGACAAGGCCAAGTGCAAGGTCCTGCACATGGCTCAGGGCAATCCCAACCACAAACACAGGCTGCGTGGAGAATGGACTGAGAGCAGCCCTGAGGAGAAGGACTTGGCCATGTTGGTTGATGAAAAGCTCAACATAAGCCAGCAACGTGCGCTTGCAGCCCAGAAAGACAACCATATCCTGGACTGCATCACCAGCAGCATGGCCAGCAGGGCGAGGGAGGGGATTCTCCCCCTCTACTCCACTCTCATGACACCCCACCTGGAGTCCTGTGTTCAGCTCTGGGGCCCCCATCATAAGGAGGACTTGGACCTGTTGGAGAGAGTCCAGAGGAAGGTCATGAAGATGATCAGAGGGCTGGAGCACCTCTTCTGTGAAGACAGGCTGAGAGAGTTGGGATTGTTCAGCCTGGAGAAGAGAAGGCTCTGGGGAGACCTTATAGCAGCCTTCCAGTACCTGAAGGGGGCCTACAAGAAAACTGGAGAGGGACTTTTTATAAGGGCATGCAGTGATAGGTCAAGGGGCAGTGGTTTGAAACTGAAAGAGGGTGAATTTCAACTAGGTGTAAGGAAGAAATTCTTCACTCTGAGGATGGTGAGGCACAGGCACAGGTTGCCAGGAGAAGTTATGGCTACCCCATGCTTGGAAGTGTTCAAGGCCAGGTTGGACAGAGCTTTGAGCAACCTGGCCTGGTGGAAGGTGTCCCTGCCCATGGCAGGGGGTTGGAACGAGATGATCTTGAAGGTCCCTTCCAACCCAAACCATTCTATGATTCTATGACTCTATGATAAATCCAGGTACTGGAACACAATGAGAATCATGAGGTTGAAGTTATTTTACAACACTGGCTGAATAAAATTTTGAGAAGGGACTTGCCTATTTCTCAAGTCTGTCTGACATTCTCTGTGGAAGAGAAATTACGGCAATGACCACCAGGAGCTGTTCATGAGGCATTTGATACTGAGTTAAACAGCAAATTAATATTTTCCCACTTTTCAAAAATTTAGCCTGCTATAATCAGTCTTGCTTCAACTATAAAGGCGGCTCAGGCATTCATTTGCTTCCAATGCAATATATATTTCAGTTTTCCTACTTGAATAGTTAAGTGTCTCAATAGTAAAACTCAAGGAATTTATGGTTGTTTAAAAGCCTGTGTAGAATAAGGCAAGAGTCCAGAGCCACAAAGCTTTATTTAGCTAGCTATAGCTTTATTTCCTAGCTATTAAGAAGTCATTCATTATACTCAGCATTATTCTAACGTATAGATTTTTCACTAACCTATTTGCAAAGTCACTCTGGAGCCTAAATTTCAAGATGAATTCAAGCAATAAGAAAAGGACGTTCCTGCAGCAGTCAGGCAAAGTACCTGAGAAAGTCCTTAAGATCATGTCCCATTTCCCCAAACCCCTGTTTTTCACCCAGCCATGAGCAGTTATAATTTAATGAGCTGTTTAGCAAATTCTCCATGCTGGAGAGTTTGCCTACCAACCCATTCCCCAGCTGGGGGATGCTGCAGTTATGGGGCAGCTTGCAGGAGGAGCACTGTCGGGCTGAGTTGGGGGTCCTCACTGCCTACAGCAAGACCTGTGTGCTCAGTGGGTTGGGTTTATTCCTTGATAAGCAAAATAAAATGAAGTGTAATGAGAGGTAGATGGTGTTCAAAGAGGCATTAGCGACTTCCTAAAGCTTACAACTCCCCCTTGGTGCAGCAGGTTCTGCAGAGGTTACTGCCAACGTGCAGAGAAGTGCGGTTACTCAGCAATTGCAAGTATTTTTCATCTTCAGCGCTATTTATCAGTGTCACCTTCTTAATCCTCATGCCATAAATATTCCCAGTTTATTAATGGGAAGCTGACACAGTGCAGTTGTGAATATTCTCTGCTTGAAGCAGAGAGTCTGTAAGAATACTGGCACCAACCCCCAGCTGCATTGGCTCTCGGGGGGAACCAACGTTTCCTTTGCTAGTAAATTAGAAAGCAGAGTGATCAGAGAATGCAGAAATGGAAGAAATTGGGGGCAGGGGATCAGCCTTGTGTCTCAGGTTTTCATTTTCAGCGTGAATATTTTTCTCAGCTTTTTGGTTAATTGAATATTTCATCCACTTTTCCTCCAAAATTTGTTTACGTATATTTTCAAACTGATATGTCAGAAATCCCCCCAGCTCTTATTAAAAGGCTTTTCTACAACTTCAACAGTGTCAAAAGCCAATGCCTATCAGTGATTAAACCACGTGCCCTCCTGTTAGAGAGGCTCCTGTCAAAAATCCCAGCCTTTACTAATTTACAAGCACTCCCGGTCTTTTCTAAATCCTCTCTCAGGTATACAGCTAAGACCACACAGCCAAAAGAGACATCATCCCAGAGAGGCCAGAGTCTCCCCCCTTGCAGGACACATTGAGGACACAAGCACAGGGCTCCCCACCAACAACAGCAGAAAACCCCATCAGAATGCGGCTACGGTGATAGCAACAGGACTATAAATGGACACCGTATAGAGCCTTAATTACTGCACCGTGAGTCAGCCCACCGTCTTTCATCTGAGTTTAAGTGTCTATAAATTGCTATATCTCTTAATGAACACGCCAAGTGAGTGACCACCCAAACGCAGGCCTGAGCTTATGGTTGTCTCACGGTTAGGTTCATCAGGAGCAGAGAAGTAAATCGTATTACGCAAGGTGAGTATTTATGACATTAAATTTAGTAATAAAGAAAGAACTCAATAATATCCTCACAGGCTCTCTTTTAAATTGACTAGTTAATGGATTATTAGATATTTTTTATAGACACTGGAAGATCTGCCAAAAGCATGCGGATTGTTCGAGTCATGCAAGATGAATGCTTAGTGTCTGTTAAACCTTCAAAGAAATTACGCAAGCTTTTGGGTAACATGTAATTAGACACGTTAGCATAAGAGACGTTGTTTCATCTGATAATAGCCGTAAATTCCCAATACTTAAAAAAAACCTATTGCATGTTGGGCAGTGACTTTCCTGTTTGTAGACTCCCAGCTGTGCGCTTCCACCGTGCCAGGCCCCAGCGACTGCAGATGTGTACCAAGAGCAAAGCCCTACCAGCCCAGCTGAACTAATGCATTTGTCTCCTGAAATTTGGCATGAAAATGGATCATTGAAGTAAGAGGGAGAGACAGGAAAATTACAGGTTTTCAATGACACTTTGCACAATGGCTTTCTAATCCACCGTGCAGTCTTTTCAGCCTGAATGCCGTAAAGTCCATTTAGCTGGAATGGGAGCATTAAATCCTTAATTTTACAGGGAAGCTGCGATCGGATCAAAATATCATGTTTGAACAGAACTTTTAAATTATGTACTTGAACTGGTTGATTTGTTTAATAAAGGTTGCTCAGCACCAAGAAGGCAGGTTTGGAGATTTGACAAAGGTGAATTACTGTCAGCGGTGCGGAGTGGGCTGCTGCCGAGCATCCCACAAGCCACCGGCTGCAGGAAACTCACGCTTATTAAAATGGCTGAAGTGACACATTAATTACTCAGGCAAATTTGAACTGCAAGGAAGCGTGTCGTGGCTGGAGCTGGTCCCCGTGCCTTGCCCACACAGTCAAGCAGCACCCAGCCCCAGCGGCAGGATGCACCCCACAACCACAGCCCCCCCAGCTAAAACCATGCACCGCCGCCTTCCCCAGCTCCAGCAGGCTCTGAAGCAAATACGCAGCAATTATTATCCCATTTCATCCTGGGTTTATGCCGTATTTTGCATCCCAGCATCAGCGTGTCCAGACCTACACAGTTCATGAGTGATGCACCTCCACTTAGTTCTCATGTGTCCCAAAGGGGAGTGAACTGCAGTTCAGAATTTCGGGGAAAATGTGGTTTCGCTTTTTCTCCTTTGCTCTTCTCCTCTTTAATGTATTTTGCGCCTCCTAACAGGACCACATGACCGACACCGTTCAGTACGATACCCAGAAGACCAAATTACCAGCTATGCAAAAAGAGCAGCAGGCTACCAACCAGTAGGCGGAAAATTATTCATCAAAAGTAGCTGGCAGTTGCTTTCAAATAACAAATGAGCACACGCAAATTATCAACCCTATGAGGCAGCTATTTCCAAATAACAGAAGAGCATGCAGAAATCTGCTAATCAGAGAGGTCCCTGGGAAATGGCTGCAATAAGTCATTCAAATACGTACACAGGTTGCTCAGCACGTTATTAAATGTGTATATGATGGCAGCATATGCAGCCAGTAACCAGAGGTGAAATCCATGTGTGCTACAATGTTCCAACATCATCACCACATTACAGATAATTTTAAGACCTTGCAAAACTTCAAGTTTATTGCAAGGGTTCAGATCCCCTGCTTTTGAGTTTTTGAGCCACACTCATTCAGTGCTGTGTGATTTACTGAGCTTAGCCCCTGCCCCACGAATCCAGGGTCTCAGCCTTCAGCGGCAATGCACGTTGCATCGTGTTTTGTGTTCAGGAATGCAAGTGTGGAGCAAAGGAGGGTTGCAAAGCTCAGGCCTCTGCATCTGATTTTGGATAGGAATCACATTCAGCCATCTCAGTCCAAAGTACTAGCTCCTCGGGTGCCAAGGACATTGCTTAAAAATTGCTTAGTACAAGCACTGCAAGACCGAAAGAAAGAAAACCTTTGGGGGGCGGGGACGGACAACTTCTATAAAGAATATAGTGAAGATTAATCCAAACTTTTTTAAGACAAAAGGGAAACAGATTCCTTGGACCTGAAGATTCAGCTTTACTCCCAAGCACACAGGCAAAGCCTTATTTCATCAATAAAACATGGCAAGCGTCCGTGCCTTTAGCACTTCATCCATCACTCATGGGAGAGCATGGGAACCTCTTCCTTGGGAAGCCCAGCCCTGAACTTCCCCCAGAAAGCAGCACTGGGTGAGGAACATCCCCCTCTTAGAAGATTTCATCTCCAGGCAGTGAGAATGCGTCAGCCATTGAGAGTTAATGGAGAAGTTATTTAGGAAGTACAAATTACTAATGTGCCAAAAAGTAATCTTTCTGTAGGGCGTCTCTTTTGCTCTGATGTAAAACCCGAGCTGGCCTTCCTGCTCTAGCCACAGTCACGCGATGTGAGCTGCAGGACATGCCAACAAGGCCAGGCAATGGCAACGGGGTGACCACAAGCCACAGGTGGGCTGGCACTGCAACAATGCATTCTGTGGTCCTACCCTGCTCCTGGATGAGACCTAAATCCAGACTAGATTAAGAAAGAAATTATTTACAATGAGGTTGTTGAGACACTGGAAGAGGTGCGACGCTACCACAGAGGTGGTGGATGCCTCATCCCTGGAAACATTCAAGGTCATGTTGGACAGGGCTCTGAGCAACCTGGTCCAGTTGAAGATGCCCCTGCTCATGGCAGGGGGGTTGGACTAGGTGGCCTTTAAAGGTCCCTTCCAGCCCGAACCATTCTATGATTCTATGAAGTAAAGCTGTCAGTCAAATTCAATCCCCAAGCCCCAAAACCAGCTGGGAACTTTAAAAGACAAAAATAACACAGATAACAAAGTTTTAAATAAATGCAAATTACTCCAGCTTGTCTGGACTTAACAGAGAGCTGCTGTCATTGTGTTTGTTTGTTTGCATGCTTTTAGGGGAGAACAAGGTAACTTCGAGACATAAAGAAGAGGTGACTGGAGAGACTGAACAGCAGGAAAACACTTCCCTATCCTCCCAAGCCTTCCAAAACACAGCCCTTGAGATCTCTCTTCAGCTGAGGGTCAGATGAATCTGATGGATGTGAAGGTTTAATAAGCAGCATCTGCTGCACACAAATCCCAAGTGCCAGGACATAGGGCAGCTATTCCTGCACAACACTCCTCAGGCAAGAGCACCTTGAAGGCAGAAAACCAGGAGCAAAATCCCCAGTGGGATTTAACAGAGGGCAGTACGGATGCCCTGTGTGCAGAAATTCTGCTTTGCCACCATGCCACACCAACAAAATTAACTGATGAGCTCCTGGGAGCTGTCACATCTGGGAGCAGCACCAAGGTGTCTGGCCTCAAAAGGAAACGCTGACAGCTCTTCTCCTCCAGGTCAATGCTTTCTCAATGCTTCCTCTTCTGCGGGCACACCTTCCCTTGGGACAACCTGGACATGGGAGCTGGTTGCACGCCTTTCCAGTTCACTTCTCTTGTATGCAGCTGGGGCTGCTGTGGGCAAGCACAGCAGTTGCCCCTGGAGCTGGAGTTTAAGGGGAACAAGGACCCCCAGTCCTTGGTGAGGACTGCTGTCCAGGACTGTGGATCATGGGACCCTGGGTACTGGAGCTCTTCTAATCAAGGGCAGTGATGGAGTCCCAAATCTCCTTCCTTACTTTCTGACCTTCCAACATTCAGGGCAAGACCTACCAGCATGAAGCTTCTCGGTGTTCCCCCTCTGTGCCCAAAGCCATATATTTCCAGCAACAGGGAAAAGGCAGCTGCCCTCCTTTCTGCAAAGTGGAGAAAAATTACTCTATTTCTGCTGCATTAGAGACCAGGACCTCTGAATTATCCTATAGCAGAGGAACGATAAGCTAAACCAACACAGGCAGCAGGAGGCTTGTCACGTCCCAAACATGACTCCAAAAGCTAAGAAAATTATTGTAAAGGCAAAATTATTCAATTATTTTAAAACTAAAGCTGTGTGACCCTGGATATAAAAACCCATATGTAAAGAGCTTCAAGCAAATCAATAATGCAAGAATTTGCCTACTAAAAGAGCAAAGAAAATTAATATAAAAACACTGAAATTTACACCCTGGGACCACTCTCAGAGGACTACTAAGTGGTAAAGAGCTCCTCCAGTCCCATTTCTGATCTTCCTTCCCTGCCTATCAGCCAGAGAAAGATGCACAGCCATCCAGGAAAATGATGTTCCTATGGGCTTGTTTAGCCTGAAGAAGAGAAGACTGGAAGGGGATCTCATCAACACCTACAAATATCTCAAGGGTGGGGGTCATGAGGACGGAGCCAGACTCTTCTCAGTGGTGCCCAGCGCCAGGACAAGGGGCCATGGGCACAAAGTGAAGCAGAAGAGGCTCCAGTTGAATGTGAGGAAGAACTTGTTGACTGTGAGGGTGCCTGAGCCCTGGCCCAGGCTGCCCGGGGGGGCTGTGGAGTCTCCTTCTCTGGAGATCTTCAACCCCCGCCTGGACGCTGTCCTGTGCCCCCTGCTCTGGGTGAGCCTGCTTGGGTAGGGGGGTGGGAGTGGGTGAGCTCCAGAGGGCCCTTCCA
>NW_009258668.1:1180027-1181225 GCF_000687185.1 Egretta garzetta
GAGGGGTGGAGCCCCGGGGGCCCCTTCCACCCCCTGCCATTCTGTGATTCTGTGTTAAAAACAAGGGCTTGTCTATATGAGTCATCCCAAATCAGCAAGGATATTCATCTAAAGCACAAAATTATTGCAGCTTATTTTTCCAAGCAACAGGCTAATGCCTCAGCGCCAGCCCCTTCGGCCGGCTCGACATGCAGATGCGTTGGACATTGCCTGGGATTAGTCATTGCAAGCAGTGTATGAGCTCTTAGTCTTAGGACTATGCTCAGATATAGTACATTACCCAAGACTGATTGAAAACAATTCCCTGTCCTGAATGTGTTGATGACCTAATATGTCACACAAGCTTTGCTTGCGAGCAGCCTCGTGGACTTTCTCTTATCCAAGCGGACACATCCATAATGGCACTGTTCTGCTAGAAAAGTCATCCAAGTAAGGAGATTAGGCTGGGATGTTTTACAGCCAGCAGAACGTGAAGCCGCCGCTCAGTCACGCCGGGTGTGATGAGCTATCACCTCTCCCCGCCTCCTCTGCCCCCGCTCACGCTAGCAAGATCCACAACACTGAAGGGAATAAATGAGAAACAGCAAATGTTTGTGAAATCCATTTGCAACCAGAAAGACAGCAGAGAAATGATGTTTATACCTGTGGTGGGTTGAACCTGGCTGGATGCCAGGGTCCCACCAAAGCTGCTCTGTCACTGCCCTCCTCGGCTGGACAGGGGAGAGAAAATATAACGAAAGGCTCGTGGGTCGAGATAAGGACAGGGAGATCACTCACCAGTTATCGTCATGGGCAAAACAGACTCGACTTGGGGAAATTAGCTTAATTTATTACCAATCAAGTCAGAGTATGGAAATGAGAAATAAATCTAAATCTTAAAACCACCTTCCCTCTACCCCTCCCTTCTTCCCGGGCTCAACTTCATTCCCAATTTCTCTCCCTCCTACCTGCCAGTGGCACAGGGGGATGGGGAATGGGGTTGGGGTCAGTCCATCACACGTTGTCGCTCCTCAGGGCAGGACTCCTCACACTCCTCCCTGGTCCAGCCTGGTGTCCCCCAACAACAGACAGCCCCCACGCACTGCTCTAGCGTGGGTCCCCGTGAGGTCACCAGCCTGGCCAGCAAACCTGCCCCAGCCTGGGCTCCTCTCCCCACAGGGCCACAGGTCCTGCCAGGAGCCTGCTCCAGCACAGGCTT
>NW_009258668.1:1181274-1190043 GCF_000687185.1 Egretta garzetta
CTCCGGCGCCTGGAGCACCTCCTGCCCTCCTGCTGCACCCACCTGGGGGGCTGCAGGGCTCACACATCCCCACTCCTCTCTCCAGCTGAAGTTATGCAGTTTTTTTTCTTTCCCCTTCTTAACTGCATTATCCCAGAGGCGCTGCCATCATTGCTGATGGGCTTGGCCTTGGCCAGCAGTGGGTCCATCTTGGAGCCGGCTGGTGTTGACTCTGTTGAGCATGGGGGAAGTTTCTGGCAGCTTCTCACAGAAGCCACCCCTGCAGCCCCCCTGCTACCAAAACCTTGCCACGCAAACCCAATACAACCCGCTACCTTCTGCAATGTAGTTAGGATTTGTGCATCATTAATGGCTTCCTGTAATCACGGCAGGGGGAATCAGGTACATCTTTAATTTACTAATGTCACGGATGGAGTGAGAGGGAGGCAAAAATAATGTGGTTTATTGGTGTAAAACAGTGAGTTAATGAAGTTCAGTGGTAAATGCGACAATAGTTTGAGATTCGATGGCAAGGGACACTTTGTTTTTTACTGCACAGAGGACAGGGTCAGACAAAGCTGTCAGGGAGACCCTCCCGTTGGGTCAGGAGGTTCAGCAAAGATCCCCTGGCTTTCTAAACTCCTTCCTCAGAGAGGAGTCTGGGTGCAGCTGGATCCAATCCTAGTCCCAGACTTGGTCAACGGTTTAAAAAAAAAAGCAGCCGCTGCCATGCAGGAGAGCTCCAAGGGCTCTGGGGCTGCTCACTATTGATGGGGGTAAGGTAATTGGCTCATGGGCATATTTGCATCCTGACCACTGTGCTCAGGTGGGCACATTCCACAACAGCCTGTGGCTATTGTATTGTTATCTGTCTTCCCCCCACATCCACTGGGTGCATCCTTCAGGACCAGACACAGACCAGACACATCTATCACCACCGCCACGGGTGGTTATCACTGGAAAAAGGTCAAAGGAGGGGGAGTCAGAGACGAGGGGGGAGCACACCACCACAACTAAAAATTGCGATCATTGTACTGTCTCTCTGTATGGGCTCATAGAATCATAGAATGTTTTGGGTTGGAAGGGACCCCTAGAGGTCATCTCGTCCAACCCCCCTGCAGGGAGCAGGGACACCGCTAACTGGATCAGGTTGCTCACAGCCCCATCCAACCTGGCCTTACTCGTCCACTGGCCCAGCAGCCTGCTATTGAAATTGCCTTTAGACAGAGCAGCAGAGGTCCACGCTGCTGATTCTCTTCCTTAGCCACACATAGCACTGAAGGACTGCAAGACTGCTCTTTGGGAATTGGGATCCCCACGACTGAAAGTTTTTCTGAACCAGTCAGACATCCATCAAGATCAGTCCAGGAGCTTTTCTGGGACAGGGTGATGGGTCACACATCTCTCTTCTTTCTGCTGGGGACACGATGGATTTCACTGTGTTCTGTACCACATACTGTATTTTATGTACTTCTACAACACTGTCTCATCAGTCCAGCTCAGGAGGTTCCTTCCTCTACAGTTACAGCAATTTAGCTATTGTGGCTGTGCTTTTAATTCCAAATCCTTGTGCTTGGCAGTTTAAAAGGAGTACTTTTTAAGGGTTTATTATTATTATTATTGAATAACTGCAAAGCTCTGGTTAGCACATGGCCAAGGAAAGGTTGAACAGTCCCAGGGAGGAGGTAGGAACTTTTAGCTGGAAGGCTGAAGGGGTCCAACTCCCAACAGTGCATGCACACACTAACAGTGCGTGCTGATGGACAGACTGGTTTCCAGTATGTATCCCAGCAAGTCTGCAAGGGGAAAGCTTGAAGAAGAAGCTGAGACTGAAGGCAAAAAGGAAGCTCGAAGAGATGAGATTATTTGATTCATCCATAAATCCTCACCCATCTCCAGAGTGAAACCACTATGTTGCCAAATAATACCAGCTCCTTTGTGCAAAGACTTTCTTTCACTGTTTTGGGATATAGTTGTCAAGCTGACAAAAATACCCTTTTAAATATGACATTGGGATACATGTCCAGAAATATTCTTCAGCAAAGAGAACAGCAGAAGGGAAGAGCAGGACCCACAGGCAGCCACCGCTAATACCCAGCCCTCGTTTTCCCCTTTTTCCATCCCTGCACCCTCAAGTTTGGACAGTGGAGAGAGGAATGAGGATCAGCAATTTGCTCCTTGGTGTTATTTTCCTCACTCAGTCTGAGACATCTGTCTAACCTTTCCTTAAAAATCTCCCACTATGGAGATTTTTCTCCTGGCTTAGGCAATCTGTCTTGGTGTTGAACTTCACTAAAGTAACTCCAAGTAGCTCTAGAGTAACTCAAAACTACACCTCTGTTTAAGCCTACTACTTCTTGTCCCCCTTACAGGGGATGTGGAGGATGGACCATTCCCTTCCTCTCTGTAGCTCCCTTGCTTCTTGAGTATGCTGATGTCCCTTCAGTCTTTGCTTCTTTAGATTAAACCATCCCAGGTCTTTCAGGACCTCTGTTTTCTACGTAGAATCATAGAATGTTTGGGGTTGGAAGGGACCTTTAGAGGTCATCTAGTCCAAACCCCTGCAGTGAGCAGTGACACCGTTAACTAGATCAGGCTGCTCAGAGCCCCATCCAGCCTGGTCTTGACATGTTGATCATATTAATCGTCCCCTTCTGCACAGCATCCTTTTGGTCCGTGACTCTCCTGAACCTAATGCCCAAAACTGGGTAAGAGACTTCAGTCGAAGCCCCAGAGCTGAGCAGAGTGAGAGGACTTGATTGCACTCCTTGCAGGGGAGACTCCTGCCTACACATCCCAGGGCACACTTTGCCTTTTTCATAGCACTGGGGCATTACTAATTTGTGTGACTCCCTCACACTCAGGGTCCTTTCTCCAAAACCGCAACCTTGCTGGCTGATCCAGCCCTTGTGTAGGACCTGGCACTTCTCCTTACGGAATTACCCTTTTTTCGAACCGTTTCTCTGGTTTGTCCTATCCATACAGTCTATGCCTATTCAGCCTATGGCAGCATAGTCTCAACTCCAAATATTATAGTCCTTTCTACTCCATCATCCAGCTCATTCTTCAAAATCTCTGAATGCTATTGGAGCCAGGAGAGACCTCTTCAGACTTCCAGTTACTATGTTCACCCTGTTTGACAGTGAAATATCACTAATGAATCCAAGGATGTACTTTGAGTCAGTCTCCACCCACCTCATAACTAGTTTCACTCCATTGTCTGCTCCGCCTCTGTATAAAAATGTCGATCAAGACCTGATGGAAACTCCAACCGTGATAAGTGTCTTCATTCATGTAACATCTCAGTGCTTAAAGGACAAGTTTAAGACGTTGCTGGGCTTCTCAAATGACCACTGGGAAATTAGAAGAGATCCAGCTCAGCTTTAATGACTGCCAAGAAGCATTAACGAAGAAGCAGCAGGAAGTTGGGTGAGGGTCAATTCACCCTACAAGAACACGAGCCACAGAGGTGACACCAAGCAACCATGCCCATGGGGACCACAGTGGTCCCAGAGCTGAGCACAGCTCCCATCCAGCCTCAAGGGGTTCAGGGTGTTTTACCTCTCCTCTACAAGCAACCCTTGACCCAGGATTGTGGTAGGCTGCTTCGATCTTCCTGAATATCACACTTCCTTTGTCTGATATCTCCAGAAGAAGATATAGAAGGAAAAAGCTGCCCTGCTGCCCTCGTCAATCTAGCTGTCTTTCAGCATAATAAATATGATCTGTTCTTATTTAAAATTACTTTGACCTAGAGCTTTTATTTTCTCTCAATGTGCTGCAGCCAAGAGCCTTAAAAACACAATTTCCACTCTTATTACTTTACCTCTTTTCATTATTCCCAGAGATGGAAAATACCCTGGATTAGCATTTTTCCAACTATTTCTGTGTCTCTAAAAGGAGAGGGCTTGTAAAGCCATGAAACCTCCTCAACAGCAGGATGGAGAGGTCACACTTGAGTGCACTTGAAGCGGAGACCACAAAAGGAGGAAGATTGCACAGCTGTGTTCAGTTTTGGGCCCCTCACTGCCAGAAGGACCTGGAGGGGCTGGAGCATGTCCAGAGAAGGGCAGTGGAGCTGGGGAGGGGTCTGGAGCCCCAGGCTGCTGGGGAGCGGCTGGGGGAGCTGGGGGTGTTCAGCCTGGAGCAGAGGAGGCTGAGGGGAGCCCTCATCGCTGCCTACAACTGCCTGAGAGGAGGGGGGAAGCTGAAGGGGGTCAGGCTCTGCTCCCAGGTAACAGGCAATGGGACGAGGGGAAATGGCCTCAAGTTGTGCCAGGGCAGGGTTAGATTGGATATTGGGGAAAATTTCTTCCCTGAAAGGGCTGTCAAGCATTGGAATGGGCTGCCCAGGGAATGGTTTGAGTCCCCATCTCTGGATGGATTTAAAAGCCGGGCAGACGAGGTGCTTAGGGCCAGGGTTTAGTGGTGGGATGGCAGGGTTAGGGGAACGATTGGGCTTGATAATGTTAAAGATCTTTTCCAACCTAAAAGATTCTGTGATTCTATAAGGATTGTTCTTTGGAATTGCCTCCATCCACCCTCATGGGTGTCCTGTGCAGGTGTTCTGGATGATCCCAGCTGCAGAGATGAGAAATCAAGAAAAAGATTTTCAGATGCTTCTGAAGATGAAATAAACAGCTCTAAGTTTCCCCAGGAGTCGATCAAGACCACCATGTCCTACTGAGCACAGAGGCCACTTCTCTCCTGGGAGGGCTGAGGGCGTTTGCTGACCTCCCCCAAACCCAACAGCCCTGAGCACAGCCTAAGCCAGGTGAGCTGGAGAGGCGATGCAAGCCTAAGATGGAAAGGCAATGCAAGAGAAGAGGAGGAGCCCAGCCTAGGTGATGACTTGTCCTTGCCTCACTTTCTCCTCCATGTCAGATTTACTCATCTGCTCTCTGTCTGAGACACGGTCTTGCAGCACAGAGAACAAATTTAGTGCCGCAACAGAAAGTGCTATTTATTAATTTCCACCAGGCACTACATCTGAGCTTCTTTCTTGTTGAGTTACTTATTTTTAGTCCACTTCTGTTTCTCTTACAGGGCAAGTAGATAATTGTTACCTATCTCTCTATAATTGCAGCAAATGCTCATTAATCAATACAACGCTGGGCTGAAATTTCCTGATGAAATCCTCTTTCAGCTGACACCTGGGCCTCCGAATAACTATGAGACAAACCTAATTACCTCCTTGGATAAGAGAAACCACACACTTTAAAAATGACAAGCTCCTTTTTAGATGAGACCATTTTTACAAAGGGAGCTGGCAAGCTGTGCTGAAAGACCCAAACACAACACTTCAGACCATGTCTTGATGCCGTTTTAAGAAGGGAAACCTGGCTTACACGTTTAGCATTTTTAAGCCATAGAATTGTCCAGCACTTCTAGAAAATACCAGATGGGGTAGGTTGATACTTGAGAACTGTTTGATGATATTGATAATACACACAGGAGCCTTCTATTACTTTTCTAAGCATGGGATGCCTGGAAGGATTACGCATGTGTCACATGTTAAGCTGGCGATTACAGGGCCACTGCATTAAAAGGGGAGGGAAGCTGAAGTCCCTACAGCAGGCACAAGTTTGCTTTTTATCCTTTTCCCTCTTTGCTCCCACGCTGGTGCTGGCTCTTGCTGTTCGCCCCCCCAACACGCAGACTGGTCCCCAGTTCACATCCAGGACCTCGACTGATGCTCCTGCCCGGGGCTCGGTCTGGTGCATGCACCTGCCAGGTTCCTGCTTCCAAATCGCCCCTGAGATATCCCAGGGCTATATATAGATAGATAGATAGATAGATAGCTATAGCTCCAACATACCAAGCCCAAAGCCATTGGAGATATCCCAGGGCTATATAGCTATATATATATATAGCTATATATATATATAACTATAGCTCCAACATACCAAGCCCAAAGCCATTGGCGCAGGCAGCTGTAGGTTTTAGGGAAGACAGTTGGAAATCAGTAACAGAAGCCAACAGGCTCATGGATTTGTGGAATTTTTTGAGGATTTAATTATTGTATGATAATAAGGGAGAGGGTGGGACACAGGGAGGAAAGGGAAGAGTTGAAGGGAGAAACCAAGTCTGTGGAGGGACTAAAGTACCAGTGCAGGACTCTGAGGCAACTCCCCTGGGGCAGAGATTAAATTCCCAGACACCGTCTCTCCAGCCAGACACTTACTGAGCTGTTAGTGTGTGATGGTGAAGGCACGAGCACAGATTTGGAGGACAGAGAACAACAGAGCTGCAAAGCGGAGATGAGCCTGTGAGTTCACCCATGTAACATAAACAAGTCTGAGTTCAAGGCAAATGCATCAGTTCCCAGAAGAGCAGTAGGAACCGGAGTTTACGCAGTTTGCTTTTTCGACACGATCTTACAATGATTCATTTAGTGTGCATTACCTGATACAGATTACCGCAAAGCCTTGATTCATTGATCTAGACAAAAGAAATGAAAGAGCTGAGCCATAGGAAGAGATGCACAGTCATTCGTCCTCTGCCGAGCCATGACATGTGAGGACCCATTAGATATGGATGTAGAAAATAGAAGTGATGGAAAGAAGAGGGTGAAGAGGGAGCTCCAAGAAACACATTCATTGGAAGCCCTAGCAACATACAGGTCATTGTTAGCGCACGTAAACTCTCAGTTTGGAGAAGCAGGTATAAATCAATATCGTGCCATTGATTTCAACAGAGATGCAAGCAGCTCTGGACAGCTGAGAGCTGGCTGAGAAGAGTTCGGAGAGCCTGTACCTTCCAGAGGTCTTTTCTAATTGACAAAACAGGAAAAGCAGAGACCAAATAAAAGCGCTTTGCCCACTTCCCAAACTTGGCTCCGAGCTTGAATCCTGGCAACAACAAACCTTCACCAAGGGAAGTCTTTGAGACCAGAGCAAGAGAAGACAGGGTGATCCAGAGGCGCAGAGGTGCCTAAGGCTTGACCTCTGAAATGCCCCCATCCAGACCTCACGGAAGAGAAGGTAGGAAAGACATCAGAAAGCACGTGATATTCCTCATTGTGCAGGATAGGGACTCTCCCTACCTCAGCTCTGCAGAAAGAGTGGTTTGGGGGTGGTATGCAGACTCCATCTTCGCACCCTCTTGTATTTCTAAAAAAAGTGTTCTCCTGATGCAGCCTTCACCATTATAAGCACAGTGGCAATTTCACGTAGACCATCCCAAGACTTGCATAAACCCTAAGCCTTTAACAACAGTAGGAAAGAAGGTTTTCTGGTGCTGAGACCACCTAGACTCTCCTGTCAAAGGGCCTGGCAGTTTTCTCCTGCTTTCCCTCAAGACACATATAGCTGTCAGAACTGTGACCTTCTCAACAGGCTGGTGATTCCTAATGACCGTGCTGCGAGCAGCAAAGCTGAAGGCGTGATGGATAAGCCATGTCACAGACTTTTAGAGCATCTTTCATTTTTACTGGAGGATGGGGTCAGATCAATATGCCTCTGTAGTACACTCTCCAACTGATTTCAAAGGGTTTCAAATGAAACTCACAACAGACAACTGTAAAAGAACAAGCTAAATGCACTTGGAGTACCAGGTTACTTACCCATATGCCTATGGAAGCCATGTACCAAAATAAGATGTCACAGTGATGGAGTGTGGGCAAGACATTCACCACAAAGAACGTCCTTCAGAAAATCACTAATACTCTATGACCACTAAAGTTCAGCATTTCTGTTCATCTCGGCCTTCTTTCTGTGTTAGGAAATAACTATGAAAAACTATCTGAGCAAGCCAGCTAATAATTATATCATCACAGTATATCGATTCTTCACATCCATAGGAGAAACCACAGCAGGCTGCAGTAGCTCTCTGAATGAGGTACCACTTAGTCCTTAGGACAGGAGCTGGCTGGGGTTTCCACGTCCTTGTCCATGCTCTCAGGAAACGGTGCAGCAGAAGCTAGGGAAACACCGTTCTGAGGGAATAACAGGGTCTTCTCCCCACCCCAGAACTGTCTCGTTCCACTCAATAAAGAGAAAAACACAGAAAAGATAAGGACAAAACAGCAGCTGTCAGATGTTCCTGCGGCACCGTAATTATGAAAATACTATTTCATGTTTTGCAATAGTATTTTCCACAAGAGAGACACTTGCTCAGAGCTTTAAAATCTCATCTTATTACAAGAATTTGTGATCGTGATGCACTCCAGGAGATAGATGAATACGTAAGACCCTCCATAATTTTACATCTTAAATATCTTTCTCACTTCTCTCTTGTGTAGCTGTGGAACATTAGAGGGGAGCATCATTACACACAGAAAAGCACCTACACCACATAGCCATTTCTGCTCTGCCTCTTCCTTATCATTTCTCTTTTGTGACATCTAGAGATGTCTATTAGGCACAGAAAACAGTATTCCTCATTACCCAACAAACGAAAAAAAAACCATGACTTTTAAATTACAACCAGATCACAATGAAGAGTCAGAAAGAGCTTATTTGGGATAGCTGACAGCCCGTTTGTCCTTTTCCAAGCCCGCCACATTGCCTGCATGGAGCACAAGAAAGCTGATAGCAGACTAATGACACCTAACATGCACACCTAACTGTTGCATGCAATAGATTTGATGCTCCGAGGAAGAGACTTAAAATACTTGGTACATCAGCATCCTCAGCCTCCACCCAACCCAATGGCAACGTGGTCTCTGCACTGATAGTGAATCACACCATCCAAGCACCCCAGGTGTGCAAACCCCCCCCCCATGTGGAACCTGAATAAACAAACCTTGGTCCAGCCAGAGCAAGAAAGAGGTTTCCAGGCTCTGGTGCT
>NW_009258668.1:1190185-1200197 GCF_000687185.1 Egretta garzetta
CAGCAGGAAAAACAGCCCCAAAGATGCCAGTTCTTGGGAAGACAACTGCAGGACTGAGGCCACAGCTACTCCTGTGCTGGCCACAACTCTTCCCAGCAACACCAGCAGCTTCACTTGGAGCCCAGCAAAGCTCCAACTTCCAGCAAACCTACCTAAGCCTGCAGAAGATGCCAGCTAGGAAGTGAGGGGAAGACCCTCAGCTTACCTGCAAAGCAGACAAGGACAGAAAGGGAGACTGATAGCAGAAGAAATGGAGATACTTGGACAAGGGCACATCTACATAGCCACCGACTGACCGTACATGAGCAGGTAGGATGCAAACAAAATCATTTCTAAAGACCAGCCCCAGCTCATGCCAAGGTTAACATGCCTGGGGAAGAGCAGGGAGGTCAGCTTGGGCCCAGACCCACAGTTCTAGCTGAGCACAGGCAGCTCCCTCTTGGGTCTCCCCAAACCCTACAAGGGCTGCACCCCAGCAGAGAAATGCCACACACAAGATAGCATTAAAGGTGCTTTCCAGCCCAGCGACAACTCCTCCAATAGCAGATCCAAAACAGATATTCCACAAGAAGCCACCCAGCAACAGTTTGGCTCATACATCATATCTCCCACTGTTTTCTGCTGCCTGGGAGAGGCTCTCCTAATGATTACATTGCAAATTCAAGGGTGGGTGGAGAAGATGAAAAAGGTACAAGCAAAAAGGGCAACCATAGTCTGCAAATACCTCCCAACAAGAAATATCCTGGTCCTCACACATTACCTGCCTGTTTTTTGATGGGGTAACCTGACCATAGGGTCACCCTAGGTAGCCAAGGGTACAAAGAACCAAGGTGGGATCCCTCCATATGGTCGTGGAGGACAAAGGTGTACCCTGGGGCCACCTGCCTGTCTTGATTGTGGCTGCACCCATGGATGGAGCCCAGGTGGATCCTCTTCTCATCAGCCATATCAGGACTATTTGTGGCAAGAGGCAAATGGCAAGATAATGAGAGTGACACAATTAGAAATAATTAGCCAAGTGGGAAACCTGTTCCCAGACAATTAATGGTAAGAGGTGAGGACTGTGTGATAACAAGTCAGGACCATATTTAGCTGGTTTTGCTGTATTCTGCTTCCAGTAACAAGAAGGCAAGGGAATAAATTGTTTTTTCATTAAAAATAATTGGATAGCAAGTATCGTACCAGCCATGGAAACCTGAGAGGGGAATTTGACTCGCATTCCTCTGGACAGCACAAAAAAAATGCCCTGAAGTGGCTTGTCCCACAGTACAGGGAAGGGGTGTTTGGAGCAGGGGGCTTCCTTCAGCTGCCTGCAGAGGGAGGGCATGGGTCCCACTGCAGCCTAATTCAGCAACAGGATTTTGACCCTCCTGACTTGCGTTATAAAGCTATAAAAAGATAGCCAGCCTGGTGGCAAAATACTCCCATCAATCACATCCCCAGCAACTGTGAAAGCATATGTTTGGTGAAAGATTCCTGAAACACAGACGTTTCTTAAGACCTTCTTATGGGAGTTAGTTACATCCTACCCTTCAGAGCCTAGCACGGCTTCGTGAGTCTTTGGGTAGCTGATCACCACGAACAGACCTCTGGGATCATCAGCTAAAGCAAGAAGTGCTGCCTCAGAATTGCTTGACATCGGTGTCTTCATGGAGTTCATCATCACAACTGAAGAAGTAAATGCCTTTGTCAAAATACCCAGATATCTTCCTGGATAATTTGCACATGGAAAGAGAGACTAAATTCATCAAATAAATTGTCTACAGGGGACAGTTTCCCCTGAACATGGGTAGAAAAAGCTGCTGGAAACAGAACAAAGTGTCAGCATCTCACTTTGAGATGTGAAACCAGAGCTGACAAAACTGTGATTTATGGAGAACCAAGGCCTATTTGGGGAGAAAACAGTTTACAGGAGCTGTGCCAGCAGAGGTGAAAACATGGGACTCCGCTCTGCTCATCATCCAATTGTGAGGGCTAATATTTTATAAATGTAAGAGATAGGCAATGACCTTCCCCTTCAGAGTCTAAAATTGTTTCTGGGTTGAGCCTTTTAAAAACAAAAAGGTATATATTTGTCCAAGTAGAATATGTCCAAGATCTTATCTACAACCTGGTAATTCACTGGGAGAAGACTTAGGTGAAAAGATTTAAGAGCACTGCTCGCCTTGTATGAGCCTGCACTTACAAATACTCATTTAGGAGCTAAGAGTTCACCTTGACCTAGAATATACAAGCACGATAACAAGAGATTAAATATGAGGCTGCTCCAATACTTTACACAGTGTGCTTCCCCCGTGGATGAGCGTGTTTAATAAAGATATGGCGAATCATCCCACTTGCATGACATATCCCTGAAAATTATAGCCAGTTCCCAAACTCACTAACATCTCCTCCAAGCTACAGCTGTGCCATCACATTGGCTCTGGAGAGGTCCGACGAGAGGGCCCAGACTTTTCTGGGGTAGTCCTGGGGACAAGACTCCCATGAAGACATTAGTGTTGCAATTGCCTCATATTTTCTGTGCCAACCTGTTGTGTTAACCAGCCACGTCCTTCACCAGCATGCTTTATTCCCAGTAGGGGACACAGTGCCTTGACATCACTGAGGCAAAGCAAACCTCATTCAAGTGTAATTTTAGTCTGTCAGCACTGGGGGAGGACTTCGGGGTGAGGAAGTCACAAATCCCACCCAAGGCTTCTTCCAGCTATCAAGGCCCAGAGACTCATCTTGGCTGAGGTGGTCTGGGACACGAGGAACGTTTAAATGCCATGGACTTCACTGGAGGAAACTTATGATCCTGAGCACCTGTGTGGTTGGACTTCATCTGCACAGAACCATGGATGCTGGACTAGCACAAAAATGCTGTTCTGGCTGGCTAAAGCATGCTACTGCAGCAGATACAGCTGTATCTGGGCCAGCTAGTGTCATAGAATCATAGCATCATAAGATCATTTAGGTTGGAAAAGACCTTTAAGATCATCAAGTCCAACCATTACCCTGACCCTGCCATCCCACCACCAAACCCTGTCCCTAAACACCTTGTCTGCCTGGCTTTTAAATATCTCCAGAGAGGGTACTTGTAGGATGGTCCTTATAGGAAGGAAGGAAAGGGGTGTTTAAGCAGCCTCTGGTTCCCCAAGGGTGGGAGTTAAAAATCCCATTGCTGGCTCTTTATGTTTGGCTGCTGAGCAAAAATTCACAGATAATGATTTTTAAAACCTCAGGGTGTACCCATGATTAGTTTGCTGTGGTGGCATTTTCAGTCCCAACTTCCCTCCTGTCCTTCCTGTCCTATTCTCTGCAGCTTCAGTTCTTGGGCAAAGCAAGCATGCTATGAAACATCATGGTATAAAACGTGTAAACCTTGTTCTGGCTCTGCAGAGGGGATTTCTGTTTGACCAGGCTGGGATGAATCAAGTGCTATGGCAGGGTGGATGGCAAAATATCAATGCTGGGTGGAAGAGAGATGTAGGATTTCACATGGCATCACACACCATCACGCACCATGATGACTAAGGGCAGGGTAGTCCCAAATCAGTGGGAGGAAACTCAAATATTCACAGCCCATGGAAAATATATACAAACTAAGGGATATCATGGTGCTCCTGGTAAGATGGTGAGGATGGGCAACATCTCAAAATGTGGGGGGCAGAAAATTGATTTGGCTGTGGTATGTTGTGCTGTCAGGTAGGCAGGGTGCTATGTGGTCCCACTGGATGGTGGCAGGCTCCCACGGTGGCCTGTCCATGGGCCATTTAGGGGACAAGCTCCAGCAAGGTGGAAGAGCCTTGTCTTTGTCCTGTCCAGGCCCCAAGGCTCCTTCTTTTGACCTCACTCTGAGAGGAGGGTGGAAGATCTGGCACTTAGATATTTACAAACCAGCTGGGAAACAGTATCATTGTTTCTGGTTCCTTAATCACTTAAGCAGTGACAAGAGTTAATGGGCCCTGAAGCTTTCCTAGCAAATGTTCCTTGACATGCCATTTTCTGCACATCTCAATGATAGATAGGGAGTGAGAAGTCATTTTATGACAAGCCTTCTCAATTATTTAATAAGGCAGATTCTAATAACTTGGGGAAGTCCCCTAGAGAAATGAAAGAATAAATACAGTTTCCCTTTTGTTCTGTGAATAGCTGGAGAGGAAAATGGATGGTCCCCTTTTCCATTGCCTGTCGGGTTTGCTTCTGGGACAGCGATTTTCTGTATTTCAGTCTCCGTATTTCTGGTTTTTTGAACTGCAAGTGAAAACAGTAGATGAAAATGAGGTTTGGGTGTTGTTTTTTTTTCTATAAACATGGTCAAGAAAAGTTGCTATTGTATCAAGAGCAGAAAGAGGGCTCTGAATAAGGCAAAATGCTGGACCATGAAGGAGGTGGGCTTAGCAAGTCCGATGGACACCTCCTTCCTTTTGGTCTCTTGCTCTTCAGATTATAACTTACTTTTGGATGAGGGTCACTGCTGAGGGTCTGTAAGACTCTGAGCACAAGAGGACTTGCCAGGTGGAAGCTCTTCTGTCCATTGAATTATGCAGAACTGGACCAGCACTATAACCTTTGATAGTCTTCTCATGTAAAACCACTGAGTCACGGAATCATAGAATCCTAGGTTGGAAGGGACCTCAAGGATCATCTGGTCCAACCTTTCTGGGCAAGAGCACAGTCTAGACGAGATGGCCCAGCACCCTGTCCAGCTGCATCTTGAGCGGGTCCAGTGTGGTGGAGTCAATCACTCCCTTGGGGAGATTATTCCAATGGCTAACTGTTCTCATGGGGAAAAATTACCCTCTCGTTTCCAATCGGAATCTCCCCAAGAGCAACTTGTGTCCATTCCCCTTATCCTCTCCATGGGACTCCTTGTTATGTAAAGGACAAGGGGATTTGACTTCATGCCACAAACTTGCACCAGCACTATATACTGCTTTCTCTCACCCACTACGCTGCACCAAAAAACCCATGCTGGATATGGTAGAAGAAGTACTCAGGCACCTCTGTAAGTCGTGCAGGTCTTTATGCAGCTACATAACAAGAGATCTGCTCATTTGTGCTGGGAGTGGGGGTCAGACTTGGGCCAGGGCTATTATACTGCTAGAAACGCACATTTTGCTGTACTTTATTTCTTTTCTCATTTACTTTGGAGTGGGATCCAATTTATGGCAGTAGCACGTGTACAGCAGAGCCACCACTTTTTGCACTGCAAACATACATGCATATACAGAGCAGAGAAAGTGGACTATGATATATGCTGGTCTCAGTCCAACATATCTGTAACATCCCTCTATATCTCTTGAAAGAAACACCAAGCCGGGTGTGCCAAAAGCAGAGAACATAAATTTGAGTGTAACAGAAAGTCACTTGCATTAAACCAAGGACACCTTCAGCCTGTTCCTGATGCCAGTCCAAAAGCCAGTTGCTGCCCAGCCTTCCCCTGCCTATTTAGAAAATAGGAACAGAAGCCGGGAGCATTAAATGGTTAATCCAGACTGTTTGTTGAAGATATGTCTCCACAAATGTTCTACCATCTGGTGCTCTGTGAAAGCTGGAGGAGTGGGTGCTGTATTTTCATAACAATACGCCCTTCTACTCTCATTGATTAATAACATGAAGCTATTTTGTCTTTGTTCTTTTGTATTTTAAAATATTTGTATGAAGGCTTTTCAATGTGAAATCCAGTAATTATCTTAAGAGCTGAGTCAATAGGTTCTTCGGGCAGAGAAATTACACATTAAACGGAACAGTAAAAAAAAGCTCAACAAAAAGCATCTCCACATCAGGGCCAGGATCACCAAAGTCCTTTTTTTTGCCCTGGTACAATTATCCCCATGAGCTTTTTACCATATGACATTTGGAAGGAAGAAGGCTGAATGCCATCATTGAGGAGTTGCTACAGAAAAATGGGTGCACAGTTGGCTCACATCCACCCTAAATCATGGGAAGCTAGCTTACACCATCCCAATGCCCACCCATGCTGAGGCCATGGCCACACCAAACCAAGGTGGGTACATTGCCCTCAGCCAATACCTTTAACCAGCTCCAGGAGGGACAGAAGAGACCCGCTGCTCCGCACCCCTCTGCCTCCTGCCCAAAAACTCCCTTTCCCACTCTACTGTCTTCCCACAGCAGCTGGGGGAGCTGCTGCAAAGCCTGGAGCCATTGGGGATGAAGGGAGATGAAAACATCTACCTTAAGCCTCCTCCTTGGGCTGGTGGCTGCAGAGTTGTCCTCCCAGGAAAAGAGTGTGCCAGAAATGCCAGGGAAGGAAAAGCTGCAGAGCGAACACCACACACGTCCCCAAACCAGGAGATGTCCACCTACTTCCAGTGGTCCCCAGCCAACAAGAGAATGAAAACTCCTGAATTCAGTTATAACGTAAATAAAAAAAAAGCGGGGGGGGGGGTGAAAAAAGGTCATTCCTGATATTAACTGAACTGAGAGTTGATCAACGCAATGCTGAGTGCTTGCAGGTGCGTTATCGCCAGCTCCCCTTTGGCTATCGATAAATGTAAGGTGAGTGAGAGATCTAAACCTAACCGCAGATGCTTCGGTGTCAAAGGCAAAAATCCCTCTTTAATTTAACACCTAGAAGACCCATCGAGCTCATCGAGGCAGAGCCTTTTTAGTTCCACCAGATGAACAGCTTATGAACAGGGAACACAGCTAAAAACGTGCAACTGGAAGATGATTTACATAGTGCAGTTTATAGTGGATACAATTAATAGGCAATTTCTCATAAAGTTCCCTAGGAAATGTATGGTTTTTTCTTGCAGGAAGCTCTATTTCACCAAGTGGTTCCAGTTTTATGCTGGAAATGCTTTCACCCTTCCAAACTTTTTTCAGCAGCTGTAAGAGGGAGAAGTTTAATTTCAATGAAATCAGAGTTTGCCCCACAATTGCCCCGTGCCCCAGCAGAGCCTGGGAAGAAAAGCATCAAATACTGTGAAACCTGTGACAAAATTAAGAGCCACCCCCTACCAGCATAACTCAAAATACGTTTTCACCCCTTCAGCACAAGGCCCCCATTGGATTTAAAACAGAGGGAAGAATTTGTCTCAGAGCAGAACATCCACCATCAAATTTGATCAATCCCTTGGTTTCCCATAAAACATACACCCACCTGCCCCTTCAGCAGCCACCCACCATTTCCCGCCTCGGCTGAATTTTCCCTTTTCTTCAGAGTTTCATCCTCCCTTTTCTACCTGTTGTGTCGTGACGAAGTTTCCAAGTACAAGCGAAGTGACCCTCGTCAAGCCGTAAAGAAACAAATCCTCCAACAGCTATTTCCTATCTGACAGTTGGCGTGTGAACGCTTCGCTGGCTTTACTGTTTAGCCATGAAACCTTCATCATCAGTGTCATTTGGCTTTAACTTTGCAATAAGGTAATTATAGCACCGTGCTTATTAAAAACAGACTCCATCACAGCCGACGTTGACTGATGTTGGTTAGAGTTGGAACTTGACAGCCAAGTAGGATGAGCAAGTGCATCAGGGTGCTAACGACATTATATTGCAAATGCTGTTTATTTTCTGTCAGCTCTAAACTATGTAGTAAATAACACATTATAAAAAAAAAAAAAAAAAAAAAAGAGAGATATCCAGAAATAACATTAGGTTAAAATGGAACCATCAATTATCCCCCTTTCTTCAGCTTTTGGAAGATTTCTCTCTTTTTTTTAATTTTTCTTTTTTTTATCTTGAAGCATTTGTGCAGGTTTTTTTTTTCTTTATTCATTAATTGCTTTCTTCTGACTCCTCTTTTCTGCTTCAGTGCCCATAAATCAATGTAAAAAAGATAAAATGCTACTATTATGAAATGAGTATAAAACCATATTTAAATAATTTTCCTTTTGCACACATTTCCTTCCATGTCGGCTCCAAAAACATCCACTCCCACTGAGAGTGAGACCAGTTTGCCTACCCCAAAGTAGACCCTACCTGTCCCATTTCCAAACCCTCCCAGAGTCATGGTCCCGTAAATTATTTTCTCCTACACAGCCACGAAGGAGGCTCCAGCACCAACTTTCTCCAACATCAAATATTTGATGTACGGTGATGCCCAGAACATCACTACTTGCACCTGGAACCAGAGACAGCCCTAAACATTCCCTACCAAAAAAGTGGTTATTTCCAATCAGGTCTTTCCCGGAAGGACATTTGTTGTTGGAAATTTTTGTGCGATTTTAAATTACAAGAATTTTGGGGGTTGTTTGGGGTTTTTTTTTCCCCACTTTTTAATTTTTCCCCTGTGGGAGATGATGGGGCAGGAGCAGGGAAAACTTGAAAGGAAGGAGTGGTGAAGGTGAAACACCTTCCCTTCTCCCCAGACAGACAGAAAAAGAAAATACAAATTAATTTTAGCTTAAAACCCAAAAGGAAGAGGGTGGGGGTAGAATTTAGTATTAGTTCTCAGAGTTCCGTAAGAAAAAAAAATTAAGACTTTGCAAATTAAAGTGGGGGCAGAGTCCCTCCTTTCGGGCAGCAGGACAGACGTTGCTTGTGGTGAAACTGAGCCAGAAGGTTTGCATCTTGCAGGACCAGGTGCTGGAAGCGTGGGACTGCTTGCAGAGGGAGATGCAAAGCACAAGTACAACAGATTTCCCAGCTTTTAGAGAAGCCTGTGTTTTCTGGAGGAAGAAAAAGGGCATTTTCACAGGTCCGTGGCTCTCTAGGACAGGAGCCCTTGGCTACCCCAGTACCTGATAGTGCAACCACAGCCTCCTGCTGAGCGTACAGACACACACAACTTGCTTTGTGTTAGGAAAAGCTCCACCTTACCACTTGCAACGCCAATATCAGACCTGGGAAAAGAGATCTGTGGATGTCAGGATGTAAATTGAATTAATGTTTTTGCATAATTTATGAAAAGGCAGAAAGGACAGAAGTTGCTTTTGCATGGAGACCTGGAGTTTGAGGGGACCTTTGAAGATCAACATCCACATCACAGATGGGGAAATCAAATATTGCCGACTATCTTAATGCAGACTGGAGCACTTTAGATGCCTCCCTCAACTGCAATTAAAGGATTAAGACAGTCACGAAAACAAATCAGGAAAAATGCACTTGTCACTGGAATTAGCTCTGCCTGGAAATTTTTCAAAGTGCTAGGATGAGCAGTGAGCATTTTCATACAAGTCTGAATGTTTTCAAAACCTCACTAATGTCAGTAATATTTTATTAAGGCAAAAGCACTTCAATAACATTGGTGTTCCCTATTCACCATTTTCAAATTATTCAATTTCTCCTACACACAATTTTTTTAAAACTTAGAATCATAGAATCGTCTAGGTTGGAAAAGCCCTTTAAGATCATCAAGTCCAACCATTCCCCTAACCCTGCCACCCCACCACTAAACCCTGGCCCTAAGCACCTCATCTATCCTTCTTTTAAATCCCTCCAGGGATGGGGACTCGACCACCTCCCTGGGCAGCCCATTCCAGAGCCTGACAGCCCTTTCGGTGAAGAAATTTTTCCTAATGTCCAACCTAAACCTGCCCTGGCGCAACTTCAGACCATTCCCCCTCGTCCCATCGCCCGTTCCTTGGGAGCAGAGCCTGACACACACACACCCCCGGCGTACACCTCCCCAAAAAAAGAGGGCGATAAGGTCTCCTCTCAGCCTCCTCTTCTCCAGGCTGAACCCCCCCAGCTCCCCCAGCCGCTCCCCAGCAGCCTGGGGCTCCAGACCCCTCCCCAGCTTTGTGGCTCTCCTCTAAATGCATTTCCTAAGAAAAAAAATACAAAATTCTAATTTGAAATGAAGCTGTTCAGACCTTCTAAAGCAAATGGCTTCCTGGAATTTGTATCACAAAATGTGACTTTTACTGCCTTTTGTTTCAGAATGAAAATGTTTGAAGCAGCAAAAATTCTTGGCAATTAGTTTTCTGATTGCAATCCAAGTGTAAATTAAATGCCAGCTGATCCCGCTGTCATGAAGACACCAGATCTCTGCCCCGTGAAGATCTCCTATTCATAGTTCAATCAGGATTGCCTTCCTGGGTGCAGGAGACATCAGGAAAGG
>NW_009258668.1:1200211-1204905 GCF_000687185.1 Egretta garzetta
CCTGAGACAAAAATGCAGCTTTGCTAGTTGAAAAGTGAACACGTTCTTCCCCTGCTAAGTGGTCTCCCGGGAATTTACCATTTTGGTAGCAAGGTGCCCCAAGAAGGTTTGCAGAAACTTTGGGGGGTTGGCCCAGCCCTAGCAGCTTCTCCATCCAGTTGTGCCTGTCCAGGGCAAGTTTGTCCTCCTGAAGGGAGCAGAAAAATGGTGTTTAAAGATATACCTCGCTGCACAGGTGCCAGGGAGCATCCTCCTTTGCACATCCATTCTTGGCAAGAAGATGCCAACACCGAGGTACTTCCCGCTGCTTACTTCTCTCCTCTAATGATCAAGATCAAAAGGTCGAGGATGCTAAATATTCATCACAAATCGGGTTTGTTTGCACAGAAAATACAGCCTAGCATGTTTTCAACAATACCTGGCAGCCTTCTTCAGAATGAAAGGATGGGGGGAGGAACCTCTTTGCTGTTAACAATACAGGACAGAAAGGTCAAAAAGAAATCCAGCTGCAAATTACCCACGTGACCACGATATAGACCTTCCTCAAGTTCCCATTTCTACGACTGGCTCATCACCCTCCCCCTCCGTCTATGTTATTTAAGATGAGTCCAGGAGGAGTTAAGGTCAAACTCTCCGACCTGTTGGGGTGGAAGACGGGGAATAGTTAGGCTGGTGTTTGACAAGCAGTCAGTACTAATCAGAATAAATTACTACTTCGCATCTGAAGCGCCTTTTCCACAGCTTCTAAGGGTCAGCTACTGTTTTAACTTGGCTTATTCTGCCACAGACAGAACCTGGGATGAGATATGGGCCAGTTCATCTCAAAACTCAGCACTGCAACACGCACAAGGCTCAGTCCCAAGAAGGGCAAAATAGATTTTGTGGAAAAACTCTTTTAGGAAAACTGTGTTTTGGGAAATTGTTGACTTTCAAACATAGTTCTGACAAAAGGGTTTTTGAAGCTACATTTTTCTTCATTTTAGAAACATTTCCAAGTGTTAACTGGTGGAGGAACCGATTTTGAAATTAATTTTTATCCCATAAAAGTAGATCAAGTTAAGACTTGGCAACCAAACACAGCTGCTCCTAAACTGTATCTGTATTGATTCCAACATGAAATACTTCAACACAAAATATGGAAGATATTCTGGAAGATATGTTGTTTCAATGCATCTCAGATAGCATCCAGGATGCCTGGGCTGAGTTTTCTTCATTCTTGATCATCCAACCTCTTTTTTTTTTTTTTTTCTTTTCCTTTTCTTCTTTCCTTTTCTTTTTCAATCTCTGACAGCCAAAACCTCAGGTACATCTGGGAATCTCCAGCCTGGTACCCAAAGATTGGATCCAACCCATCATCTCTTCATCCTCTTTATGCAAAGGTGCTTAGACATTTTGCTCATTTTTCCACATAGAGAAATTCTAAAACAGCGAGCGATCAAAGCAGCGTGTGCAATTGCGCAATCTGTTTCTCATCTTCAGAGACATTTAACTACCCTGCGTTCTTGACCAAGAGCTAACTCTTCTTTCATCAAATTCAGAAGTCATTTCAGTTGATGTAAAATATCTTACACAAGTATATTTCTTTATTTTCTATGGCCAAATTATTTAAAAAAAAAAAATAAAATCTGTGAGGTGCCTACTGATGCCTTTCTTTTAAGTAAGAAAATCCCGGCACTTGTCGGAAAAATCTCTGTCTCAGGAATGGCACAACATTGTAGACTATTTCTGGAGTTGCGTTGATAAAGGGGCCACACTCTGCCCAGTCGGGAGTCAGAGATTCACACGGATGATAACAGAGAGACACACTCGAAGACGCACATGTGTCTACATCCCACACATTTGGAGGTCACCTATCAAGTGTCTCCAGCTACCTGGGATGCTCCTTTCCGTGATCCTGTTACACATCCTTTCAAAGCTGTTACAATAATTTCCCAGATTGGGACAAAAAATCTGTGTGAGTTCTTATGCAAACAGTTTGTATCTCCTACAGACCATTAGTTTCTGTATATTTAACTTGAAAAGCATCCCTATCATTTGGATCTCATTCAGTTCATTAAAATCTCATTTTGCCTTCAAAACTGCCAAAATTTCTTGCAATGGAGACCTGGGAGCCTCCTCCCGCATCCTTCCCATCATTGAACAGAACTACAGAAGTACTGCAAGACCTTGTTCTATTAGAGTTGTAAAGTAGTAATCCAGTATTTTTGCCCAACTTGCATTTAAAAATATGGAGGCAATTGAGAATACTTTCAAATATTTAAAGCAGGAGTTTGAAAACAATATTCATAGATCATCACTCTCTTCTGCCATGCAACTACATTAGCACTGTCTGGGGAATATTCTTCGTCTATCATATTTTTGATCATGAGCTTTTCTATATAATTATAGCTGTTTGCATTTATTCATCGAAAGGATAGAGTTCAGAAAAATGGTTATATTTTCTCCTTGTTGACTCTGGCCTTAAAGAACGCATCTGAAATTGCTCTTTCTACAGGCAATAATGCCACATATCTTCCACTGTCCCTATCACCTGTCTGCTCTGTAAGGTGATTAACTCTATGATCACTATAAAAATGTTTTATTTAGTGGATAATTGTAAGTACTGGTATCTACCATTTCCAAATCTCTTGCTTTATTATCCTTGTTCAAGAAGGTCTTAATATTTAAGTGATTTACTGATCACTTAAAATGCCAGCCTAGCCATTAGGAGGTACATTTCACTATGCATTGCCTAATTTTATAGTACATTATTTCTTTATAAACAGACACATTACTCTGAAGCATTAATTAAACCTCTTTGCCCATTATGAACTCCATTTGGAAGACAACAACGTAACCCACTGCTTGCCTTGATGGATGGGTCTGCAACTCCACGTTTTGGCTCACACCAAAGAGCTTCCCAAAGAGCAGTGCTACCGGGAGCGGGGAACATTATGCCATGGAGAGCAGTGATTTGTGGAAAGAAAGCAGCTGATGAATAATACATGGCATTTGCACTTCAGCAACCCAGTTTGCTGAACTATTTTGCATCAATAACCTGGTACTAAAAAGCTCTGTTTATTATTGCAAGCCTCTAAGGCTTTTTGAAATAGAATTACATCAGCCACATTTATAATACTTAACGTTTGGAGCAAACTGCAGCTTGTTACATCACTGGAGAGACTCCTCTCCCAGAAACTTCTCTTGAACACATGCCTGCAGTGGCTTTGAGGCTTTTCACATTTCCGCCACAAAGACATGACATTTAGAGCAAATGTAGAGCAGTCCATCCACCACCCCCTTGGTTTTTGCCACTGCTCCTGGCCTGGAAGCCCTCAGGGCACAAGAACTCGAGATCCAGGAAGACAAGCCCAAAAAGCCCTCAGTAAGCAGAGGTTGTCTTCACATCAGGCTTTCTACACAAAAGAGATTAATTCAGCCTTCCCATCCACTCCTAGCACCATCACCCCCATCACTACAGACGCTCTTGAAGGCTGCTTGTTTCTTAGAACATTGGTACCCATCCCACAGGCTCTGCACCTGCATCACCCCCTCTTTTTCCAACATTCATGGACTCTAAAGGCTGGAGGAAGCCCCAGCCTCTGTGCCTGACCACTCCGAAGTGACGCAATGACGTGTTGCTCTGGAGCTTACCCCCCTCCTCCTTCTGATTTTCAGTCCGAGATAGTCGGATTTACAAGACGGCCTGCAAAGAAATAAAATTCCAGTTCTCATTACTGATGCTGCTGAGTGTTTCAGTCTTTACATATTTTGCTCTCAGGTGTGCACAGCCTGAGCTGTTGTCACAGCCAACTCCCTCCTGCATCGCTTCGGAGGCCATGACAGCCACTCCACAATTCAAGCATTCAGGACAGCGTTGTGCCCCACTGTGTCTTAACATCCCCACTTAAAAGTCAACATTTACCAGCAGTAACCCTGCAGATGTAAGCACAGATGTTCCCTATATTTAGGATGGGAAATAACGGTGGTTTCTCAGGTACCACTGCGTGAAGCTGACTGGGAAATGATTTAATGGTTCTCATTATAACTGAAAAAAAAAAACCAAAAAAGCTATTAAAGGTTGTAGGAGAAGTGCTGTCACAGTTGGAGGACTCTTGGCTGAGCTGAACCAAAGGCCACCTCATGGGGATTCGATTTATGATGAGCACAGACAAGGCCAGGAACAGCAGCACACGTGCCAGCCAACAGAGATCGGTGCCGTGCATCAAAGGCAAAGCAAATCTTGACATCCGCTCGTTGGAAACTCCACAGCCACACAGGGCACCCTCATCCTCGGCCCACGGAAAGCAGCTCAGATGGTTCCCAGTTATCGGAGCTGTGCCACGTCTCAGCAACACCAGGAGCTCCACACAGACCTGGAAGAACCACAAAAATGCATTAAAACACAAAGGCAATGCAAGAATGCTGGCAGCTCACGTTGCTTTCCAGCTATCTGCAGGCACCAGAAGAAATGAGCTGACAGAGAAGGATGCGCTGGCAGGGCTTGATGCAGACCTTAAAGGAGGAGGCTGAACTTTTTCCTCTCACAGCACACAGAGAGCAGGCACCGAGACACGTGCATGGAGCACACAAAAGCCATCCCACCACCTTCCTCGCCATCCTCATTTCCTTGGGTCCGGGTGCAAGATCGCTGGCTGAAGCATATTCACAAATAAACCCTCTTAGCATGGCAATCTCCCCAGACGCGAAGGGAG
>NW_009258668.1:1204918-1207498 GCF_000687185.1 Egretta garzetta
CAGGAGAGCGACAAAAACGGCTGCGGAAAGTGATAGTTCAGGAGGGAGTTGGAGGCTTGGAACAGAGATAATGCTGTGGGGACATTCATCTTCTGGCGATGGGAGGAAAACACAAGGGAGGAGAGCCAGACTGCCGCGGAGATGGACAGAGCTGCTCCACTGCTCCCAGTCCCTCCCACACTCACCCCCAACTGGTCAGACCCACACCAACAACTGATAACCCTCCCAGCAGCCCAAATCTCCCTCCAACCCCCCTAGTACATACAACGTACCACATCAAAACCACCTAAGTGGAATAGAACTACACTCCCTGGTTTTGTCGGGGGGGGGGGGGGGGGGGGGGGGGGTTGAGCGCTCTGTGCTTATTGCAAAAAACCTTCAAATCATAAATTGCAGTCCTGTTTCATCAGTTACATAATTACTCTGCTACCACTAATTAGCAGCTGACTGTAAACATAACTTTTATCCCAGAAGACACCCCCTGTTCGGAGCGCAGCTGAAGATGCAGGTCGGGCACTGCTCTGGCGCCCAGTCCAGTGCGTTTAATAACCCTCAGGACTGGTCTTCCTATATTCAGAAGCCGTTCCAGGGGCAAGCCAAGAAAAACCCAGAGGAATGTTCAATTTGAAATTAGGAGGAAAAGCAAATGCTTAGGGAAAATATGCTCATCTGGACAAAAAAAAAGCTTACCTGGGCCAAACAGTGACGAATTGCTCCCACCGCTGTCAGACTTGGAGAGACCTTTTTAGCAGCGGTAGAGGAGTGCACTGAAGAAATGCCACATTATACTCAGCAGAAAGATCTGAGACTGATGCAATTAAATCCCTAAAGGTCTAAGGGTAAATGCAGCCGCAGTAATGAAAGCAAAGAGGGTGATCCGACTCCAGATAATTAAACGTCCATTTTGATGCCAGTAGGGTCAGAGTCCAAAAATGGAAACTTGGATCGTACCTGCATCCAGGAAATGGAAGGACGGTGGGGAAAGTAGCAAGGCAACAGCAGGGATGGGGCCAGCCTTCCCCAAAAACAGCCTCACCTCCAAAGCATCCCCTTCCATGAGGCCCCACACCGAATACAGGACAGGGGGCAGGTGGGAAGCGGTCTGCAGGGACCTCACACCATGGAGAAGAAGTGATGTTTGAGTGGCAATGACAGAGATCCCACAAACGCCACGCAGCTTCACACCACCAGCCAACACACCGAGAAGAGCGCAACTCTCCGCAGCACACGACGAATGACTGCAGAGCAAATGGTTGACACGGAGAAGATGCTTCATCCCTAGAGACAGATGCTAGAGGGCTCTCATCAAGCCAAGGCAGTGACCCCGTGAGCAGGGCTCGTGGCAATGCCTGCAAGGCGAACAGCTTAGAAAGGCGTTTAGCAGAGGTGAGGGGCCAGGAGTAGCTTTCTAATCATACATTTCAATCACAGATGCATAACTCCAAAATTTCCTGTGATGTTCAATGTAACTGCAAAAGGTAGGTATTGTTTGCTACACAAAAATTAAAATAATGGATTACCTTAGCACCACTCAAGAAAAAAACAGCACAGTTAAGAGTCCTGGTAGCTGGATGGTAGCATTGCTTGAACATCCTGAATTAACCATTAACCAGAAAACGGGAATATTAAACTTCCCAAGCAACTTGCTGAACAGCAGCCACTGTAAGTTGAGTTTCAAAAGGAGCTCCAGAGCACGAAGACTCATTTTCATCTCCACCAAAAACTGGGAGGCTTCGTCATTGTACAAAGGTGACAGTCTAGGAATTGAGCAACTGTAATTTCATTTCAAGGAAAGAACAAGTTAAACAGCATTGCTGGATTTGGCACAAGTTTCCAGGAGAGGTTTTTTGTCACTGCATGAAGGGGCTCAGCCAGCCCTTGCATGTCCTCGTACCCTTGATAGCATTTTGTCCCCCAATGCAAAGAACTGCAAGAACCTGAACGCCTACTTCTCCCAGAGAGACTTTATCCTGGACTTGAACTCCAAAGTTGATTTCTAGGCTGAATTTAAAGCAATGCCAGTAAAAATTAAGATATTAATAAGAGAAGATTGCTTCCACTGCAAAAGGGCATTTTCATTGAACTAATGAAAACCAGAGGGAAAATCCTTTCTCTACTTGAATCAAAGTTTCCAGCCAAACTGCAAGTGGATTATAGGGATGTCACTGAAGATTAGTCATTTGTGACCACTCCAAGGAAAGCAAGTCATACAAATCACCCTCTTCTTCCCCAAATAACGCAGTGGGGTCTTCCCTCCCCTCCTGATGGAAACACGAGGTCATGGAGCCAAATGTGGCAGCATTTTGGACAGGGAGGTCTGAAACCCCCAGGGAGACCCACACCAGCCCCAGCCCGGACCTGCCCCTCACCAGGCTCCCCTGCAGGGGCTGCAAACCCCTGAGGCAGATTGAGCCCAGGTTTCCTCCCAAAACTCCCTCCAACATTCATGAGCACAGGGAGCGGACCCTGCATTAGGATTCTCGCCGCTCCCAGAGCACGGGTCCTGAAGCCACCGCTCCGAGAAGGGCAGTCGCCGCTATCGGACAGGGGTTTGGAATTCAAAGGGGCCCTAGAGGCCGG
>NW_009258668.1:1208105-1212291 GCF_000687185.1 Egretta garzetta
TCCTGTTTCATCAGTTACATAATTACTCTGCTACCACTAATTAGCAGCTGACTGTAAACATAACTTTTATCCCAGAAGACACCCCCTGTTCGGAGCGCAGCTGAAGATGCAGGTCGGGCACTGCTCTGGCGCCCAGTCCAGTGCGTTTAATAACCCTCAGGACTGGTCTTCCTATATTCAGAAGCCGTTCCAGGGGCAAGCCAAGAAAAACCCAGAGGAACGTTCAATTTGAAATTAGGAGGAAAAGCAAATGCTTAGGGAAAATATGCTCATCTGGACAAAAAAAAAGCTTACCTGGGCCAAACAGTGACGAATTGCTCCCACCGCTGTCAGACTTGGAGAGACCTTTTTAGCAGCGGTAGAGGAGTGCACTGAAGAAATGCCACATTATACTCAGCAGAAAGATCTGAGACTGATGCAATTAAATCCCTAAAGGTCTAAGGGTAAATGCAGCCGCAGTAATGAAAGCAAAGAGGGTGATCCGACTCCAGATAATTAAACGTCCATTTTGATGCCAGTAGGGTCAGAGTCCAAAAATGGAAACTTGGATCGTACCTGCATCCAGGAAATGGAAGGACGGTGGGGAAAGTAGCAAGGCAACAGCAGGGATGGGGCCAGCCTTCCCCAAAAACAGCCTCACCTCCAAAGCATCCCCTTCCATGAGGCCCCACACCGAATACAGGACAGGGGGCAGGTGGGAAGCGGTCTGCAGGGACCTCACACCATGGAGAAGAAGTGATGTTTGAGTGGCAATGACAGAGATCCCACAAACGCCACGCAGCTTCACACCACCAGCCAACACACCGAGAAGAGCGCAACTCTCCGCAGCACACGACGAATGACTGCAGAGCAAATGGTTGACACGGAGAAGATGCTTCATCCCTAGAGACAGATGCTAGAGGGCTCTCATCAAGCCAAGGCAGTGACCCCGTGAGCAGGGCTCGTGGCAATGCCTGCAAGGCGAACAGCTTAGAAAGGCGTTTAGCAGAGGTGAGGGGCCAGGAGTAGCTTTCTAATCATACATTTCAATCACAGATGCATAACTCCAAAATTTCCTGTGATGTTCAATGTAACTGCAAAAGGTAGGTATTGTTTGCTACACAAAAATTAAAATAATGGATTACCTTAGCACCACTCAAGAAAAAAACAGCACAGTTAAGAGTCCTGGTAGCTGGATGGTAGCATTGCTTGAACATCCTGAATTAACCATTAACCAGAAAACGGGAATATTAAACTTCCCAAGCAACTTGCTGAACAGCAGCCACTGTAAGTTGAGTTTCAAAAGGAGCTCCAGAGCACGAAGACTCATTTTCATCTCCACCAAAAACTGGGAGGCTTCGTCATTGTACAAAGGTGACAGTCTAGGAATTGAGCAACTGTAATTTCATTTCAAGGAAAGAACAAGTTAAACAGCATTGCTGGATTTGGCACAAGTTTCCAGGAGAGGTTTTTTGTCACTGCATGAAGGGGCTCAGCCAGCCCTTGCATGTCCTCGTATCCTTGATAGCATTTTGTCCCCCAATGCAAAGAACTGCAAGAACCTGAACGCCTACTTCTCCCAGAGAGACTTTATCCTGGACTTGAACTCCAAAGTTGATTTCTAGGCTGAATTTAAAGCAATGCCAGTAAAAATTAAGATATTAATAAGAGAAGATTGCTTCCACTGCAAAAGGGCATTTTCATTGAACTAATGAAAACCAGAGGGAAAATCCTTTCTCTACTTGAATCAAAGTTTCCAGCCAAACTGCAAGTGGATTATAGGGATGTCACTGAAGATTAGTCATTTGTGACCACTCCAAGGAAAGCAAGTCATACAAATCACCCTCTTCTTCCCCAAATAACGCAGTGGGGTCTTCCCTCCCCTCCTGATGGAAACACGAGGTCATGGAGCCAAATGTGGCAGCATTTTGGACAGGGAGGTCTGAAACCCCCAGGGAGACCCACACCAGCCCCAGCCCGGACCTGCCCCTCACCAGGCTCCCCTGCAGGGGCTGCAAACCCCTGAGGCAGATTGAGCCCAGGTTTCCTCCCAAAACTCCCTCCAACATTCATGAGTCTGCAGGGGCTGCAAACCCCTGTGGCAGATTGAGCCCAGATCTGCAGTTTATAACACAGTTTCCTCCCAAAACTCCCTCCAACATTCATGAGCACAGGGAGCGGACCCTGCATTAGGATTCTCGCCGCTCCCAGAGCACGGGTCCTGAAGCCACCGCTCCGAGAAGGGCAGTCGCCGCTATCGGACAGTGGTTTGAATATCAAAGGCGCTCAAGAGACCGGCCGAGCGCAGACCGAAGAGGGTGGATGCCTCCAGCTAGAGCACTGATCTTTTTTCACACCAAGCGTGATGGCAATGATTAATGAACCAACTTTGCCGCCTGCTACAGCCTCCTCTCAGAAGGTGCGTGATCACAAGACAGAGCTTTCCAAGTCAGCTCTGAGGTCAAAAAATGAAACATCCCGAAATACCAGTAAAAAGCCATTTTGTCTCCCCTTCAAGAATTCAACATCTAGAAAAAGGCGCAGCAAAGGGTTGTCCACAGCAAGGCTCGCAGTCTATACTTAGACTAATTATTTGCATCTTAACTCTGTTGCAAACCTACAGAGAAAACCAACCTAACTATTTCCCCATCTGAGGTTTTATTTTATTAATGAAAGCGCTACCAAAAGAATGACATGTTTATTTTAATGCCTCCATCCCCCCAATTTATACAGCACAGCCACTTAGGCACCGTGTAGATCTGCAGATCAGCAAATGCACCTTGTTAGTGTGCATATGCAATTCATACACACAGGCAAAAACACTAACTAGCTTGATTTGCTGATCAGCAGATTTATCAGTTATTTAAATGACTGTACAGCTCTAATTCATTAAAACAAACTTAATGATTTTTCCCATCAGCATTTTCATACAATCCCTCACTCCCCTACGGAAACAATAGCTGTAGGGAGCAGTAACTCAATAGCGTTAAACCTCGGCCAACAGGGAGCCGTGGGATAAAGATTTCATATTGCAGGAAAGAAGCAATCCCTGAACCACCTGTACCCAGGCAGAAACACCGGCAGGCAAACGCGGACCCTGCACGCAGCTCAGCTCCACCACCAACCATCTGCCAACTTCCACAGGAAAGCCACGTACCTGCTTTCGAAGATGCATCCCCCAGCTCGTACGCTGCTTTATATTCTTCTCCATTCCTTGCATTCCCTGCTCAAACTCCTTTTCAAGCTTATTCTCCTCCATCAAACCTCTAAAATTCTATATTCTGAGTGTGCAGCTCCCTTCAAATATACAACTTCAGGTGGTAATCTTAGCCCTCAACCGTTTACCACAAGTATATAAAGTATCTATCACTTATATTGTATGAGCAATGTATGGGGGGGACCCAGAGCCTCGCAGAGCTCCGATGACCTCGCATCGAAAGGCAGAAGATGATGAAAAGGGTAAAAGCTCCATAAGGGAAAGCTACAGCTTCCCAAACAGGCAGGCAGCAACTCTGCAACGAGGGAAGCGGTGCCACGTACAGCAGCCGTCAGGAAGGGGGGGTTCTTCCCCAGAAAAAAAATTTAAAAACAAAATTAAAAATGCAGACACTGAAGATAACGGTAGGAAATGGGAAGACATTCTCCTTAAATTGTGATTACAATTTCTTCTGCTTTGATTTATCTCCCTCACTTCTCCAGATATATTTCCCCCCAAAAATAAAAAGGTCAAAAGTTTTGAACACAGAAAAAACATTTATCACATCAGAATCTTTCCTCAGAAAACTTTGGGGTTTGGCCAATGCAAACGAAAAACAGCGAAGTGGTCTCATTTTCTTCTACGTCTTCACGTGAGCCCTGCCTGAGGCTGCTCAGCATGGCAGCACCTTCCAAGATGTCCCCCAGCAGAGCTCTCCTTGGGAACTTTGCAGTGTTTCAGGCCAGACCGGGGCTGTTTCACCCATTTCACAACCAGGACTTCACCAGGACCCCTCCAGGCCACCTTTGCACGATGTGTATTCCCACAGGAGCAGAATGCTGTTGGCCCTCTTGGCCACCTGGGCACACTGCTGGCTCATATTCAGCTGGCTGTTGACCAATACCCCCAGGTCCTATTCCACCAGGCAGCTTTCCAGCCACTCTGCCCCACGCCTGTAGCGCTGCGTGGGGTTGTTGTGACCCCAGGGCAGGCCCCGGCACTTGGCCTTGT
>NW_009258668.1:1212532-1226637 GCF_000687185.1 Egretta garzetta
CTTGGCCTTGTTGAACCTCACCCAATTGGCCTGGGCCCATGGATCCAGCCTGGCCAGGTCTCTCTGCAGACCCTCCCTACCATCCAGCAGATCCACACTCCCACCCAGCTTGGTGTCATCTGCAAACTGAGGGTGCACTCGATCCCCTCGTCCAGGTCATTGATAAAGATGTTAATCACCCTGAAAATAATCACCCTAAAAGCAGTGGTTTGCGAGAGGATCATGCACTTTGTGAGCACGGGTACATCTCATCCCTCCCACCTTCCCACAGCTCACCTGCCCCATCCAGGCTGCTTCTGCTCATCTGATGTTCCATCTCCCTGGTCTCATCGCATCCTCCCCAAAGGACTCGTGTCTGGGGTAGGGCCAGGTCTCGCACTCACATTGGTATTTCCTCAGGCTGCTCTGGAGTCTTTGGAGAAACCAAAGCCAATGCCACTTCCCAAGCCATACCCTCAGGCTGCCTGGCCATGACTTCCCATCAAAGTCACCCCAAGATGGGCAGCGGGTCCTCAGCCCCCTCCCTTTTTCCATCTGAAGCCTATAGTTCCACCCTAATCCCCCCTGCCACTCGGATGATCTCCACAGGGAATGACACGTCTACACATGCCTTTTGCTTGTCTCAACCCAGCTGGTATTTGCAATAGGCTGTGCCTGGCCTGTACCCACCACATGGGCTTCAGCTGTCACCTTCAAACCATCACTCACAGACACAGGTCACAATTGGGTCTCCCACTGTGGGACTCCTCTCCCATGTTCTTCAGCCAGCTCCTGCCTTCAGCCTTGCTCTGGATTACAGGATCATCTTATCTTTCATAGCCTCAAGCACCTCCCACTGATTTTTCCTTAATTGCTCCAGAAGAAGCTTCACCTGTTGCTGCACAAGAGGTGGTGCAAAGAGCGATGATGACATTTATACACCAAGAGAAAGGTGCATTTTGGCCATTCCCAGAAATAACAAATGTGACCTGTGGTTGCCAGGGAAGGAAGAAGGGCAGGGAGGTGCCTGCCCAGCATTGATGCATTTGGGAACTGGCCACATGGGAGATGCTGAAGCAGGAGGTGAGGTTGAGCAGTGGCTGGTTGGGTGAGCTCATGGGACTGAGAGATCCTGGAGAGGTGGGATGGGATAGAAAAGGGGAGGGTGCCTGTGGGATGGAATCTTAAGCATCAAGTTGGAATTGTCACACAAGCAAAGGCAGAAAACCACCCATCCCCATGGGACCACAGCCCCAGCCCACGTGGCCAGTGGGGACTCACCATAAAGAGGGCAGGGTGTTGTGGGCTGGAGGAGTGCAGGGAAGCAGCAAGCTCCTGGTAGGACAGGGGAGAGGACCTGGCCAGCACAGGGGGAACCAACAAAGACAAAGAAAGCATTTCCATTGTTTTACAACCAGTCCAATTTTGAAAGTAAGGGGAGAAAATGCAATGATTTAACCCATCGCATTAGAGAAGCCTACAAAGGTTTCTCTTTGATGGGTTTTATGACCGTTCCCTTGGAAAGGCTGGAAACAAGTCGAGCTTCACGCAGGAATGACAGCTCTGCACATGGTGGCTCTCAGCAGCTCCTCTGCAACAAGCAGTGAACCAATAAAGGGGCAACATTTGGCCAAGGTTTGATTTCCAATACCTCCATTTGGTAGATATCCAGACAAACCAGATAGATAAATACCAGTAAAGGACACTCAAACCAGCCTTTGCATAAGCAGCTATACCTTGTGCGCAGATGGCATTTTAAGTTGGCTTATTTTTAGCCTGGAGAAGACAGAGAGGGGATCTAATCAACATGTACAAATGTCTTAAGGATGTCACAAGGATGGAGCCAGACTCTTCTCGGTGGTGCCCAGCAACAGGACAAGGGGCAATGGGCACAAACTGAAGCAGAAGAGGTTCCAGTTAAGTGTGAGGAAGAAATTCTTGGCTTTGAGGATGACAGAGCCCTGGCCCAGGCTGCCCAGGGGGACTCTGGAGTCTCCTTCTCTGGAGATATTCAACCCCCGCCTGAACGCTGTCCTGTGCCCCCTGCTCTGGGTGAGCCTGCTTGGGCAGGGGGGCTGGACTGGGTGATCTCCCAAGGTCCCTTCCAACCCTTGCTGTTCCAGGATTCTGGGATTCACATGTTCTCCAGCACAAAGTGGGAAAACCACAAGGGAAGCAGGTCTGCACTGAGCAGGCAGGGTCTTGGGGACCCACCAAACCCATGAGTTAAACCCAGGTTAATGTACACCTTGGCACAAACATATTACAACAAGATTTTGGCCAGCTATTTTGGTGCCTTCAGATGGGCTGAATGCCCACCCGTGCCCTGCCTCCTTCCCTGCTTCAGCCCTCTTACCTACAACTACAACAAAGGCTGAAGACTTTCTCCCTTCCCTTTAATTTACTAACCAGTGTAATTTAATTACCAATTTAATTTATTGGATGACATCAGCTATCCTCACAGACATCCCCTCTGCAAACCTCACCCAAATGCATGCAAAGTCAGGATGTGAAACAGTTTTGCAACTCCCAATAAGGGAAGTTCCCAGCCAGATCAGGGAGAATATTCATGCACTAAAAGTGGGCGAAGTGTTCTGATAACTACTGAGGGATTCCTCAGCGCAGGACATGATGTATCAGCACAGCCGGTGGTACGGGCACTGTTCCCCATGCCCTCTTTGATTTGCTAAGAAAGGGAGCAGGCACCTTGAAGACGTTCATTTATGCAGAATATAAAAAAAAAAAAAAATAGGGAAAAATACCCACTAGAAGGCAACAGAGCAGCAAACAGTCCAGACACAGACTGCAGCAAGAAGGTGCGAGGCAGGGAAGCCCCACACACATTTTGCTCAGGGTTGAGCCCCAGCAAGCACAGCTCAAGAAGAAGGTTTCCATGTGCAGAGCAACACCAGGCTTTAGGTCCAACCCGAATCACCCGCATTTCTTTTGCACTTCTTTTTAAAACAAGCATTCAAGTGAGCAGAAACACTATAGCTGGTTATGCGTCGCTGTTGTGAAATGCATTAAGCCATTTGATTTAATAAACGATGCAATTACAATTATACATATTAAACATGACTGCCCAGAGTACAGCAAACTACCAAACAGCGTGTTTCAGAAAAGCTGCTCTGTCAGCTTACGCTAGGCTAGATGAATTAACCAGACACACTGGGCATTTCTAAGGGGAATCACAGATGTGGTACGTTCAAGTGTCCATCTCTATTAATTCAGCCATGCTTTGATTTCTGCTTCCATGCCAGAAAATGGGATTCCTGCAACGGAAGGCACAGAGCACATTGGCAGACATGAACCTCCCGGCGCATACACATCCCTCGTACAAGACATACTGCTAATCATGAGCATGGAAAGTCTCACGGCATCCCTCCACTGTCACGTCACTCCATCCTTTTTAGGTACTGACATCACTTGGATACAGATAAATAAATAAAAGTAAATGAAGACACCTTCACAGAATCATAGAATGGTTTGGGTTGGAAGGGACCTTCAAGATCATCTCGTTCCAACCCCCTGCCATGGGCAGGGACACCTTCCACCAGGCCAGGTTGCTCAAAGCCCTGTCCAACCTGGCCTTGAACACTTCCAAGCACGGGGTAGCCACAACTTCTCCGGGCAACCTGTGCCTGTGCCTCACCACCCTCAGAGTGAAGAATTTCTTCCTTACACCTAATCGAAATTCACCCTCTTTCAGTTTCAAACCACTGCCCCTTGTCCTATCACTGCATGCCCTTATAAAAAGTCCCTCTCCAGCTTTCTTGTAGGCCCCCTTTAGGTACTGGAAGGCTGCTGTAAGGTCTCCCCAGCGCCTTCTCTTCTCCAGGCTGAACAATCCCAACTCTCTCAGCCTGTCTTCACAGAAGAGGTGCTCCATCTTTTTGGCCCTCCTCTGGACCCACTCCAACAAGTCCAAGTCCTCCTTATGTTGGAGGCCCCAGAGCTGAACACAGGACTATCAGATGGGATGTCACAAGAGTGGAGTAGAGGGGGAGAATCCCCTCCCATCATGACTTCTCAAATACAGTGGATAATAGCTTAGCAATTTCATCCACCAGTTCCCCCAGGACCTTCAGATGCATCTCATCAGGTCCCACAGACTTGAGCACCTTCAAGTTCCTTAGATGGTCTCGAACCTGATCTCTTACATTCTCCTTCTGTCCCAAATATCATATCAGATATGAGCAAGAGCAAGTTTTTCCAAATGTTCTGAACTTTGCAGAGATCCATATGTAGATATACAGTATAAACCCCCATGAACTAACGCACCAGCTTCCTGCAGAATAAAACCAGAAAAACAACCAAACTTGTACCGTACATTTATACTGGACTCTTGCTACATGTTTGCTGTTATTGGGTGAGGGAACATTGTCCCTGCAGTCAGAACAGGTTAAGCCACTTACAAAATTTTGGGATGCTCTTCTCAGCCCCAAAGCAGTCAACTCCCATGCTGAGAAGATGTACATGAAACTGCTGCACGACACTTTGCTCTCTGAATTAGTCAGGAGCTGCGCTCAGAGCATGTCCATTCCTCTGTGCAAGGATGGGAACAGGCATGGCCACAAGTGCAGAGGAAAGATCCTCTTAAATTTGCTTTGAAAAGCATTTGTCAGGTATCATAGTCAGCTGAATCATCAGATATGATTTTAGCAGAGAAACAGTGATGAGGACTGGCCAATTCAGGCATTTTCCTCCTCGGGAATCCTTGATGAGAACAATTTTTCTTAGCAATATTGTTTGCTTCAACCTCACCCATAGCCCCTTTCCTCCATCAGACAGTGACAGTCCCCACCAGGGGTGTCCCAGGACTTGGGATCACAGGGATTCTTCAAATTCCCCCCTTCAACATAAAAACATATTTCCAAATAGCACAGCTACCTCCAAACACGCCCCTGACACCAGGAGCATGGAGAATGCAAGAGCTGCTGCAGGGCCCATTAATCAGGGGCTCCAGCACTGCGAGGGCTGTAATCAGAGAAGAAAACACAAGAGAAGAGTTTCTCGTTGCTTTTGGTAGTCAGTGGAAAATGGTCAAAAACCCGAATGAACCAGCTCATTTTCAGCTGCTTTAATGAATTTTTTTCTTCTTTTCTTCCACAGGCAATTTCTTCCTCTGGTGGGACGGCTCTTCTTGCTCCATTCAATAATTTCAACATTTCTGAGACAGACGTCTAATAAATAAGGAAACCCCAGAGTTTGCTTCTTGCTACAGCACAGGATAATTGTGCCGCAGCCTTCCCTGCATCGGTGCGTATGGAGACCTCTCCCAAAACCGAGGCCAACAAACTCTTCATGAGATCGTTTGCAAAGTCCAAATGAGACACAATGACCATTTGCAAAGTCCAAATGAGACACAGCAGCTGCTTTTCACCATTTCTGCCACAAAAAGGCCACGCAGTGTTTGCTTCAACCAACTGGTTAGGGCAGAGCCAGCGCCAAGCACCTGGCTTCCCGCAAAATATTTGCCCTCCTGTTTCTGCAACACAAGGATCTAAACCCAAAAGCCCTCCAGAAATCCCTCCTTGGACACCATCATCCCATGCACACTTGCACAAATCCTGGGCAAAACCAATTGCCTTGCTTTGTCAGTGACCGTAAGCCTCCAACGGCACATTTCTGAGCAGCCGTAGAAATAAATAGCAATAAAATGCCAGCAGCTTTTGTTGTCCTGTTTGTTTAGCGTTTTATTTTGCCTCATGCTGCATCTGTGTCGCTTTCCTATTGCGGCACTCCCAAGCAGCAGCATGTCAGCTTGTTATATTTTGGGGGGGGGGGGGGAAAAAAAAGAGCAGCCTCTCTGGAATTCTTTCATTTGCCATTTTATTATTATTGAGAGCACCTACTTCCAGATGGAAATGCAGATTGGCACGAACTGCGAGCCTTTGCCGCTACCTTCTGTTCACTCCTGCTTTGCCAGGAAAGATTATGTCCCTGGACAAGCTGGAACTTCACGCCAATGGCAGATAGTCCCATTGAATTAGTCTTTCCCAGGTTCATTTTAGCAATTTGCATTAAATTTTGCCATTTGTTTACACAACCCGTGGCCTGGGTCTGTCAGATCTATATATACCATCCTGCATTAGGGTGTTGTAAGATTATTTTTTTTTAATGAAGAAATAGGATATTAAGATTCATTTTAGACAAGTGCCTCGACAAAAATATCATCTCACTTCTTTTCCGTACGGGACTTTCATGTGCCATCGCCTCGTGGCAGCACCGGAACGAGAGCGCTTTGCAAAGCAAAGTTTAGTTGAACTCAACTAAACCCACCCTGATTTCAGCCTGGCATTCCAAATCCCAGTAATTACCACAGCATATTTCACTGTCCCCCAGTGCATTGCACAAATTGAAAAACATATTTCCATCTCCCAGCCCTAAGTATCCTCCCTAATAGCCAACAGTGAAAATAATCATCGTAACACGGCAGCAAAACCAATGCTTCAATATCTTGTGCAAACAAGTGGAGAATCCAACTCAATCTTAAAGCAACTGGACTGAGAGACTCAAATCTAAAAAAAGGTAAAACAGACAGAGAAGTATAGCCAGTTGCCATGGCAACGGCGAGATATGAAAGCAAGAACTGATGGAACCTTTACAGTTATTTAAATGCTTATTATAGCATTATGCAAAGCGGCTGAGTAAAGAAAGCAGAGAGGTTAACGTACTTATAAGAAAAACAGTCATTGCAGGATGAGCAAGGTAACAATTTATAAGTCAGAAATAAGGCCTTGTTTAAATTGAGCCATTTGAAATAATGACATAATTATGCCCTTTTAAATTAACAAGGGAAATTTGTTTTGAAGAGCAGAGAAAGGAGGGATCTCTCGTTGGGCCACAGCGTTAGGTGCAAAATCGTTTCTCTATCGAGAACTGCACAAGTCCTCCTCCAGCATCGCATCTTCCTACCCCTCAGTCCCAGCCATCCCTGGGCTCCAGGGAAATGGCTCAGGGGCGAGACCTGAGCCGTACCAGAATCTCACCATGGTCCTTTGGCTTTGCAGCATCTCCCATTTGGATCCCCTCCCCTTTTTCCTTCCAGTAGATGCTCTGCTCTGAGCAGTGGGATGGCACAAGATGGGCATGGTCATACATAAGGACGAAGCAGAGATTTGGAGCCAGGACTTCCCCCAAAACTGAGATTTGATGCAGAAACAAGATATTGCCACCCACAGATGAAAGCAAATCAAGGCACATCAGAAAGCAAGTTCTGCATCCACAAAGATCTACCATGTCCCCCTGTCCCAAAACATTCACCCACCCCCTGCACAAGCTACATGGTGCTCTTGTGGGCCAGAAGGATTTATCATCCTTCCTCCTTATTTGATGGGTGGACTGTTCGGTGGATAAGGAACTGGCTGGATGGTCGTGTCCAGAGGGTAGTGGTCAACGGCACAATGTCCGGATGGAGACCGGTGACAAGTGGTGTCCCTCAGGGGTCCGTACTAGGACCGGTGCTGTTCAACATCTTCATCAATGACTTGGACAGTGAGATAGAGTGCACCCTCAGCAAGTTTGCAGATGACACCAAGCTGAGTGGTGCGGTTGACACACCAGAAGGCCGGGATGTCATCCAGAGGGACCTGGACAGGCTGGAGAGGTGGGCCTGTGTGAACCTCATGAGGTTCAACAAGGCCAAGTGCAAGGTCCTGCACCTGGGATGGGGTAACCCCCAGTATCAATACAGCCTGGGGGGAGAAAGGATTGAGAGCAGCCCTGCCGAGAGGGACTTGGGGGTGCTGGTGGATAAAAAGCTGGACATGAGCCGGCAATGTGCCCTGGCAGCCCAGAAGGCCAACCGTACTCTGGGCTGCATCAGGAGGAGCGTGGCCAGCAGGTCGAGGGAGGTAATTCTGCCCCTCTACTCAGCTCTGGTGAGACCTCACCTAGAGTACTGCGTCCAGCTCTGGAGCCCTCAGCACAAGAAGGACATGGAAGTGTTGGAGCGGGTCCAGAAGAGGGCTACTAAAATGATCCGAGGGCTGGAGCACCTCTCCTATGAGGACAGGCTGAGAGAGTTGGGCTTGTTCAGTCTAGAGAAAAGAAGGCTGCGGGGAGACCTGATTGCGGCCTTTCAGTACCTAAAGGGGGCCTATAGGAAAGAGGGGGAAAACCTTTTTAGTAGGGCCAGCTGCGTTAGGACAAGGGGTAATGGTTTTAAACTAAATCGGGGTAGGTTTAGGCTAGATATAAGGAAAAAATTCTTTACAATGAGGGTGGTAAACCACTGGAACAGGTTGCCCAGAGAGGTAGTGGAGGCCCCATCCCTGGAAACATTCAAGGCCAGGTTGGATGGGGCTCTGAGCAACCTGATCTAGTTGGCGGTGTCCCTGCTGACTGCAGGGGGGTTGGACTCGATGACCTCTAGTGGTCCCCTCCAGCCCAAAACATTCTATGATTCTATGATTCTATGATTCTCCTGTGAAAAAAGGAAAAAAATTGAGACTTACCTCTTCTTGCCCATAATTCACCCCAAGCCCAGAGAAGGGCTGCCTGGTGTGGACTTTTCTCAGGAGAGGCTGATGGGAGTTGAGCAGAGTAAATCCCATTACAGTCGTGCTCAGGCCTTTGGGCTCGGCTGCTTCCTATAGTCATTTGTCAAGTGCTTTTCATCTGAAACATGATTCTGGGATTCAATTACTTTATAAAGTCAATATTTTAGGTCACAGCTTATGCATCAACAAAGACATCTCCAGGGATTAGAGTTTAGCGTGGTGGAGCTCTAAGTAATGTTCCCTGCACTGCTCCAGCTAAAAAAGTCAATAAGGTAGGTTTGTTTCCCCCACATTTCACTCTCAGAGGCTGCAAAATTATTGTTCACTCCTGTAAATTTAAACCATCGAGAAGGAGCAAACGTTCCTGGCTTCATTATTTCCAGAGAGATAAAACAGGATTGCTCCACTGCCTCTTCTCCATGTTCTTGCCAATACTTTCCTCCTGCTGAGCTAATAAACAGACATGGGTCAAGCAATTCACTCAGGATGGGGTTTGCCCATGCAAACAGCCAACATGAGGTCCGGAGCATCGCTTAACCCCCTGTGCAGAGGTGGATTTCTGGTATCAGAGATGGATTTTCAGTACTGGAGAGTCCTTCAGTCTACCTCAATTTTCTAAACCTCCCACCAAGGTGATGCTCAGACACATTGTTAGTACCAGGAGCGTATTTCTAAACCCAATGAGAATGAAGCCTAAACATGCTGCAGGCTGCATGTGCACCTAATAAAACAGAAGGCAGTGCATTTTGGGGTAGATTCTGAAATTAGCTGAGGTCTCCCAGATACCTGCTAGAGGAGCCAAAGATGACCCAAAGTCAAAGACTATAAAAACCCAAAGCGTTTGGGCACAGCAGGGAGAAAGGAGCCATGCTGAAGACCAAACTTTACACAAGAAATCAGATCACAGGCATAAGGCAGCCCGAGTGAAAAGTAAATGCTTTCACGAGCTGAACTTGGAGAGAGACTTCCAACAGCCCTGGCATCACAGAAAGCTCTGGTAAGAGCTGACCTGGGATACTGTGCAATCCAGACCACACAGCCAAAAAGAGATGGCCTTGACCTGGAGCACGAGGGAGGCTGAGACCCAAAGGGGAGCCTCAGAATTTGATTCCTCTACCCTTGCTAAGGGCAGCCAGCAAAGGAAGAGGGGAAAAAAACCCCAAGTATTTAGACCAAAAGACAATGTTATCAAGGGGAAAATATCAAGATAAGCTGCTCACAAACACAGCCAGGCTAGAAACTGAAAAAGTTTCTAATGATCAAAAGGAGACAGTCTAGAAGAGCTTTGTAGACAGGGGTAGGAGGGAAGGAGAACATCTGCCTGGGGGTTGGGTGGCTCTCGGTGGGTTAAGGAAAGGCAGCCAGGGCAGCCATGCTACAACAGCAGAGAATGGAAGCTGGAGCCTCCCACCCTCTGCTCCAATATTTCGGGCTTTTTTACTAGGCAATACAACTACTATCCTTCAGGGGTTTAATTAAAGGCTTCAGCCAGTCTAAAGGAAAAAAAAGTTTCACATTTCATTTGGGATGGGGGCTTTCTCCCTCCTTATTATGAAACTTAGCTCAATACTAAATTAAATATTTCTTTTTTTTTTTTTCCCTGAAATCATCCAAACAGTAAATTTTGAGTCTCTGTTTAACAGGCTATCTATTGATCTTTGCCAAGGCCACAGCACTTCACAAATCTCTACAGAAGCCAGAAAAGCATCCAAAAAAAAAAAAAAAAAGTTAATACAACTCAGATCACTTTCCAAGAAAAACTTCCAAGCCCAGAAGTGTGTTTTCAGCAAACAGACCCTGCAGAAGCCAGAGTGGTCAGCGCTCACCAAAGCACACCAGGATCACGGTGCTCAAGATGGTCCAGGAGCAGTTATCTTGGTGCACAAATGCATCCATTGCAAACCCAGGACTCTCCCACAGCCTTACTGGGCATTGCAACCACTGCAATAAATTCCATGTCAAAGCCAGCAGCTCAAAGCTCTGCAACATCCACCACGAATGACCTCTACAAGCAAACAGAACCTCAGGACTCCATCAGGACCTTCTGCTCCATCAGGACACTGCAAGACCTAATCCCAGGGTGCTGAGCTGCAACTTGCCCCAGGCAGCCAGGAGGTGCTTTTGTCCCATGCCTACTGGGCCAGCATTTCTGGGTTTCAGCTAGCCCCCACTCTCCTGCCTTGCAGCTCAATGAGGAAGAAGAGGAGCGATGAAGGTGCCTTTATGCCTTCAGCAAAAGGAGGAAAAGCTACACCAAGAGAACCCATCAGGGTAGATTTAGTTTAGGCTCATTAGAAAGGGAAAACAAGTGTGGCCAGTTAGCTGAGCAGCTAATTGGGATAACACAGCGTGAGCACCTTAATGGGATTGCTTCAGCTGTGGTTAGGGCTAAATCACCTCTGGGGGCTGGGGAGAGCATCGCGGGCACGACCGAGGGCAGGCAGTGGGCACCCACCCAAAATGCCCCCAGCCCCAAACCAGCTCCAGCAAGAAGAGATGGCGACCCCCAGCCCCTGCAGTGGGTCTTTGTGCCGGTTTTCTGGGGTGCTTTCGCAGCTTGTTATCACCAAACACTGAGGGAAGACTGTTCAATTAACAGAAGTTAGTAAAATTAGAAGATTTAACACCAGATAGCAGAAACACCCTCCTTAGACACTCTCTACCCATTGATAAGGTTTGATAAAGCTGTAAGCTTCACAGGCATTTTCTGGCAAATGAGCCATAAAATAGGATAGTTTAAGTATTATCCCTAAATGGTAAACCTTCCAATTATGCTTGAAGAAAAATTACTATATCCTGCTAATTATAGCATCCGTGGCTTGGATTTGTTTGAACAGAAGCTCACTTCATGTAAAATAAACACCAACTTTGAAGGCAAGACAGGGGGGTGAAAAAAGAAGGAAAATGAGAAATGAAAGACCTGGAGTGTGCAGAATAACTGAGCGCCCATGTGCAATGCAGCTGGTGCACGCCACCACATCCATCCAGCTGTGGACACCCCCAGTCTCCAGAAGCCCACTCCAACCAGCATCAGCCTGGTCCAGATCCAGCTGCGAGCAGTGTGCTCCCGCCTGCCTCCCAAATTACCTCCAGCATGCACACACATCACACCCCAGCTCCATCAGCATCCCAAAACAGGAGCCCTTCCCCAGGCTCTTTGCAAGTTGTATCTCCAAGATGGGACCCGCAGCCACCACAGGGGTGGCAGTGGCAGCAGGATGCCCTGCATGTGTCAGGATCTGTCCCAATTTGGGTGACTCTTCTCCGTTGGCTTCTGCTGTCATAGGTGAGATGAGAAGCCCGGGTGGAAAGCAGAAGGAGGAGCCGTGCATCTGCAGAGAGCAAATGGCTCTTGGCAGCATTGCAGACCTGGTTTAGGGGTTCCCCAGGGAAAGGATGGGCTCTCTCCTACATGAGATGATAAAGGCAGCAGGATTAAATAACAGGGTTAATTCCTGTTAAAAGAAGAAACCATTTAATAATAAAACTGGCTTTTAGAAAATGCCCAAGTCTGGCTTCAGTAGCTGCTCAGGAGGGAAACCCCAGCAGCGTAATCAGTGAGTTATGGGTGACCAGGACCCAGAACAGAGCCAGGCTCAAAATACCTGCATAAATACATTTATTCATCACAAACTCTATTTTTAAGGTTATTTCCTCCCAGACAGATCAGCAGGAGGTTTGGGAGCCGCTATCGGCTCTATTTACAGCAAGCTGGAATTAACCTCAGGACCTTCTCTGCTCTCCAGAAGGCATCGCCGTGTCCAGGCGATGGATCAAAATAAGCCCCGCACTGAAATGCTGTCTGCGGTAGCTGAATTATGGGGACAGCCAGGGCCACTGCCAGCCACCCAGACACAGGCATAAATAGGTCAAAACCAAACCCGCTATTGCCTTGATTTCGTTAAATCTGAGTGGACAACAGGCAGCATTAGATTGGGGACAAAGAGCTTTTGGGGCGCTTTGGGTGTGCTGCTCTGGGGTTTGCTGGTTGTCACCTGCAAAATTTGTTGTACCACATCACATTTAATTTTCCTGCAGGATTTGGGGTCCTTGAACAAAAGCAGCCAAAGGGGTAAAGAGCAGCAGACGCAGGTGAGAGACCCATCACCGCCAATGGAAGAATTAAACTTGCGACCATGCCTGGACAAACCAAGGCAGGGGTTTTGATTTCTCTCGTTGAAGCAACACCTCTGCACCCACTTTGGTGGGGGTTCCAGGGAAACAGAATTTAATTTACTGGACAGGCAAATCTAAACTCAGTGCTTTCTTTTCCAGAATGGGCAACACCAAGGTCTTTGATCATTATTTGCTGATTTCCTGAAGATTTTATGGACCAGCTGGTCAAGATGTCAGGTACTGGATGCAGGTTTGACATAGGAAAAGTGAGCAAAGCATGGTCAAAAAAAGCCAGTTTTCATGAAACATATGAAAACATCATTTTGGGCTCCACATGCTGGTTGTTTTGGGTTAAAATTTGTTAAGCTTTGTCAGAGAGGTCACAGGAGAAGCAGAAAGGGGTTTTACCCCGTGTTTCCTTTTTACTGCTTTGCAGGGCACAGGCACCAGGCACTCTGGGGAGGGAAAGGGGAACCAGTGCAGAAAAAGACAATAAACTGAGAAAAGCAAAAATAAAGCACAAGCAAGCCAGACTTTTTCCTCTTCCAGATTATTTTTAAATAAAAAAGCTTAAAAAATAAACTTTTAACCTCTTTCATTGTTCCACTTCAACCTGAAATGTAACTCCAAAACTGACTCCTCTGCTTATAAGCCCTATATTGCGGTAGTTTTGAAGGAGAGCAAAGCTACTGGGCTGACAGACACAGCTCGCAGGACTAGAGGCCCAAAGGCTCAGCACCCATCACCACAGTCAACAGCACCCTACTACTCTGTGAAAACAACAAAAACAACAACAAAAAAATTGCTTTCTGCAAGAATTCTTCAAAAGGCTCTGTTTTGACTGACAATCCTGTCCACAAGCTCAGTTGCCCAAAACCAAAACAAGCGAGGTGTGCAAATGGAGCCAACGAGAAATTGTTCCAAAATGGAAAGGAATGAATATTCATGGTAATATTTTGGTTGCATCTAATCTATCTTTATAACAGACATTTCACTCCAGCACGCCAAGGCTGGAGTTCTAAACAGCAACAGCAAGAAGAAACATAATTAGCATCAGGGATAGTAATTAAGGATGCAAATACAGTAGGCGCTGCGCGGTAATTTTGTCAGGAGCTCCCCAGGGAGCGGGCAGTGTGCTCCCCTTGCCCATTAAACACGATTGCATGGTCACACATCCTGCACGTGCAGGTGTAGTTTCACTCTGCTTGCACACACAGAAATGCAGCCCAGCAAACACAACGCGACGAGAGATTTCATCACACGGGGAAGGGGAGGCCGAATTTTGCATTCCCAAAGCACGCTTCTGCTTTATCAGTGTAGTCCAAGAGGTGCATTAAGGGGAGCGTGGCCAGCAGGTCGAGGGAGGTTCTCCTCCCCCTCTACTCTGCCCTAGTGAGACCCCACCTGGAGTACTGTGGCTCCCCAGTTCAAGAAAGATGAGGAACTCTTAGAGAGAGTCCAGAGGAGGGCAACAAGGATGATAAAGGGACTGGAGCATCTCCCCTA
>NW_009258668.1:1226938-1236409 GCF_000687185.1 Egretta garzetta
GCAAGGGTTCACGAGATTTTCCCCCAGCTCAGATTTTCTGCAGAGCTAGGTGCTTGGCTCAAACCAAACGCAACGTACGTCCTTGTGGTACCCTAATCCTGACACGGATGCATTTTCCCGGCAGCCAGCCCATGCCGTTAAGTCATCAGGTGACGTGGCATCACACGTTGAAAGCGCCCAATCCCTTCAGTGATGTTCAGAAGCGATTATCTAAACAATGTGTACAAATCCCTCATTTGGATGCTTAATTAACTGGTGGGCACATAAATGTCAGGTTTATGTGCTTGCATAGGGGGCTGGGCGTATAAACATGGGTTTTGGCTGGGCTGTTAAGGCAACCAGGTCCAGAAATGGGGCTCATTATGGGAGGAAATCAGCAGGGAATGAACGGCACATGCCAGCAGAGACTTTTTAAAAGAAAAGCACAAAAAACCCAACCCACCCTAAAATTCAAGGTCGCTCAGCATGCTGCAAAATGGGTTGTTCGTGGGAACGGGTTGGGTTTATTGACTCTTGCAGCAAAATGGCACAAAGAGTGAAACCGGGAGGAAACCATCTCTTGCAAAGGTTTATTCTGCAGCGCAAAACACGGATAACCAGAGATGGGTTGCCCCTAAACTCCTTGGGATCTTCCCAGTGGGCAAATTATTGGCTGAACAGGACAGGGAGCTAAATTCTGCTAAAAAAAGGCTCTACGTGTTCTAACATCCACCCAACCCTCCAAGCCAAGTGACAGCCCTCCCATATCAATGCATCGCCCTCATCATAAAAGCGCCCATACTTTCTTCTAGGATTTTCAGAACCCTTTTGCACCATATATATCACACGAAGACTGGCGATTTTGAAAGCACTGGAAGTGCAGCCTGCTGATTTTTAATACGCATTGCATTTTATGGCTCAGCTACCAGGTTAATGTGCAGTGTCAAAGATTTCAATGGGACTATATTTATAAGCATCATTAATTCATATGAGTTCATAATAATCCCATAATATGGAATTAGCCGCATTCTGCTTTATCCAAGGTGCTATTAAGATATATATCATGCAAAGAGTAAGGCCATTCCACAAAGCACAAATACAAAGGCAAAACAAATTCAATAGCACGTTATTATTAGATACTGAACAGTTACGAGAAGAAGAAAAACTTGTTGAACAGAGGTGGAAGCCGTATTTTATGTGCTTTCCGGTATCACCACTGCTGCACAAGCAGGAATAAAAAAAACAGCCGGTAAAAGCCAAGGGCAGATCGAGTCTCCACGGGGTGCCGAAGGGGAGCCCTGCGATGGGCACGGCACCGCCAGCCCCTCTGCTACCAACACCAAGCCCAGGCCGTCCTCCCCCATCCCCACGCCACCCAACCGCTTCCCAAACAGCACGTACCAAGCAACGGGAGAGCTCGGCACCTTCCCAAAGAGTTCATCCAACTCTGCAAAATAAGCTGCAAGCCTGCTTGGGATCACATTAGTTATGCAACATTATTCAGCCGGGAGCAAAAAACCCTCCAGTATGCGTTCTTTCTTAACTGCCATTATGTACTCTGAGAGGGAAGCGTTCAGGAGGAATTAGGAAAAAAGCAGATAAATGAGCGGGGAATTTAGGACTGGGCTCCTGGGACTGGAATTGAAAAAAACCCCGCGGCATTCACCATAAAACCTGCTTTTCAGGCTGAAGATGACAGCAATCAGCTTTGCTTTTCCGGCTGCGGGAAAGGGATTTCCCTGGATTGTTTCGCGGTATTTGAATTTGGGAAAAACTGAAGAAAGGACACCCAGCACTGCTCCAGTTCTGAGCACCATCAAGCCAGAGAACTCCCACAGACAGCACCACTCACAAGTCACTGCTATGTTCCCTTCACAACACTGCTAAATAAAAAACCAGAAAGGGGAAGCGAAATATTTCACCGACAAAACCTCGACAAAAGCTCCGTGCGAATAAACCTGCATCCGTATGTCTGAGCTCTCCCAAACGGGATGGCCGCAGGAATTGTTTTAGCCATGTACCGAAACAGGCATCGGAGTTGCAGCACCTGGGGCTGTTCCCTGCGCCTGCCTAATGCGCTAAATCAGACATAAGCGCGGAGCCGGAGAGCAAATTTACCTCCAGCTTTGCAACAAATTAGCGGCATGCAGATCAAACCCGCGCTCTTGTTATTCAGCTTTCAGGAAACGGATGGCAAAGTCATTTTCTTCGACTGACATAGGGATGGGTGAGCTCAGGCACGGTTTCTCCGAAGCCCCGTGCCACACCGCTCGCCATCCCAGGCAATTCATTGCAACCCCCATGCTGAGCCCCCACCGGGCCATCTCAGGTACCCAAGCAACTCTCCCTTCCTAAAAACTTCCTCTCACCTTGTTTTTTGGCTTTTTTTTTTTTTTTCTTTTACCTCCAAACATGTTGCTACAGCAACCCCAGCATTTTATCAGCGCTCAGGGGAATATTCATCTCCAGTTCAGTTGCTCCATGGAAACACACCTCAGCAGCCCCTCTCTCCATCCCTGCTCGGAGCGGGAGAAGCCGACCCCACTACTCCGTGCCCGCTGGACCATGGGGTCCACACCAGATGAGCAAAGATGCAGGGTGAAAGGTGTTGTGGTGGGACCCTCTTGGCTTGGAGGAGCACCCAAAAAACCCCTTGCAATGACCAGCCCAGTGCTCACAGCCTCTGCAACGCAGCTGCAATGCTCGCTGGGCAAAAACACTCAGTGTGCAGGAATGGGCGCCCCACATGGGCACCCCACACCCATGGTAGGAGGGATCCTGTTAGAAATAATTCCCCAGTTTTCTGCAATGTTAATACCTGCTCCATAACCCGCTGAACGCAGCAGGACACGTGTCGTCTAGCATTTCCCAAGAGTTCATCCTGCAATGTGCACCGCACATCTGCCACGTATTTAGAGCCATCTCTTTGGGGACCAGTCGGTCCATGGGGCCACTGGAATGACACTTGCACTGATGTGACTCAGTGAAACCACTTCATCTTTTTCCGTGGGGGTCTTTGAATACTCAGGTGATGGAAACAAGATGTCAGTTCTGCATCCAGTCGTGCCCAGCGGCGTACAAAAAGAGACTCGTAGATGCACGCACACACCAGCGCAGCCGTTGCAGCCCCACAGCTTGCTACCACAACCAACTGCAGGACAGCCAGCATGGCACAGGCAAAATGGGCAAAAATTGCCATTTCCAAGAAAATGAATTCAGTCCCTTCATGTGTATTCTGCAGCACCCATGTGTCTCCCCCCCACACTGCCGTCACGACACTTCCCAGCAAAAGTAAACCTGTGGTTCTAAAGGGCTCTCCAATGTTTTGGCTGGAAAAGAGAATCCCAAAATAATCCATGCATGCCTCTAAACTGGGAAAGCTCCTTTGCCTTAAGGTGCCATTGCCCTTTCTGGCTGCAGAACAGGCACCAGACTGGGTCCCCCACCACCAGCACCATCACGCCTCTGACCCAGCGCAGAGCGACTCGGCCATGGGACTTAGCTAATCCATATGACATTATGTTGGATTATAACATCGAGCGGATACATAAGTCATGAATTAATATAAAATTATTAACACGAAGTATGCTTCTTCAGACTCTAAAGGCAACTTTATAGCATCACTCAAAGGTCTCTCCGTGGTGGTGCTAACCCTCGTCGCCAGCACGGTGCCAGCGGTCTCAGTCACCCTTAGGCTCTGCAGTTCCTATGGCTTTTTTTATATGTTTAAATTCAAGGCATTGTTAAGGTTACCTTGGCCAGGGCCAAAGTTCATTAATATTCAAAGCAAAACATTCAAGCACTTAAAAATAAGCAGAAATTAAGTGCTGTGCTGGCCTGCAGATAGTAAAATATCTGATCACGCAAAAGTAAAAGACAAATTCTTTCTCTTCATTTTACCTGTTTTTTTTTTTTTTTATCATATAAGGTTTCCCTCTCACAGTTTCCCAACTTCCTGCCTTTTTCACAGACGAAATGAGCTCTCTCCCCAAGCCCTCGCTGAAGGCAGGAGGACAGGAGGGGGACCTCCTTCCAGTCCTACTAGAATGGATTTTCCTCTGTTTTTTCCCAGCTGCCTTACTCCTATCTCAACATATTTCTTCTCTATGCTACTACTAAGTGGATTTTCAGCCTGTTGGAATTTAAGATAAAATTAATATATTGGCAGATATCCACAGCAGCCTCTCAGGTGTTCATATTGAAAATTATTATTTTCCACAGTTCATGGCTCATTTCTTTAAAATTAAAATTAGTGCTGTGGCAGCCGGGGATAATTTCCCAGACGCCTGCACAGAGGAGAGCACAGATCTGGCTGGAAGATGTGAGGAATGAGGCTCTGCTGCCGTCGGATGTGTCCAACCTTGGGGCATCCCGTGTCTGTACCACTGAGGATGACCTTGAACGAGGGCCCCTGGCCCAGAGACCAGTTGCAGATGAAGCAGACGTGGGGATGCTCTTCTTCACGTCCCCTGGTTGTCTGTGTTCAGCTGCCATAAGAGCAAGATGCTGGGCGAGATGCGTGGTCTGAACCAGCACCACTGGTTTCACATCTTCACGCTATACCCTTGAAGTCAAGCAGATTTCTCCCTTAAGCACTTAAATCTCACCATCCCATTGAACTCCAGACAAGGATTTGCCCTAAAAGCTGCACTAGAACACTAGAAAAGTGAGAGCTGGCAGAAAATGTTATAAAGGACAGGACTGGAAATAGCACATGCATGGACCAGTTACCCATGCTGGAGGGTATTTAAGGGAAGAGCATGGGTGCATGGAGCAGCACACTTTGGACAAGTGTTTGGATTTGGGGTGGCATCCTGATGGGTGACCTGGCAGCAGGGAGGAGGACAGCATCCATCTCCACTAGTTACTGGGGAAAAAATGAGTATTACAGTGGCCACAGCCCTCCGAGGGGCAAGAGAGAGGCAGCATTTTGCTTGAATTTACTCCATCTTCATCCCACCACGTTGCACAGCCACCATGCCATGCCACCTCCTGCCACGGCATGTGGACCCGCGGTCTTCAGCGGGATGAAGCACCGGGTACTGCAGAGAGCTGCTTGGTTTTAACTGTGGTCCCATTGGAGGGTTGATGCCACAGCCATCCCTATGGCACATCTCTTGGACACCCAACTGCGGTGTCCATCTCAGGTGTCACCACGGGGAAGGTCCTGCTCTTGGCCACCCACCCAACCGTCACAACAGAGGCAAATAATCTGCCTTCCTGGGAAGTTGGGCAGGGAGGCACAGCCTTTACCCCATGCTCCCAGTGGCCCCACGCAGCCCAGTGAAACAGGGATGGGACAGGGACCCTTCCCAAAGGCCATGAACGCCTGCAGCCTCCACGCAGCACCGAAGCATCCTTCTGCGCCGTAAATCACTGGGAAATATTAATAAACAGCTCCATCTACTGTCATCCTCACCTCTGAAATCCAGACCCCAGTGGCAGCCCAGAGGCACCAGCCAGAGCCACCCGCGGAGTCAACCGCATCCTGCCTGGGCCAAGAAGGCACCGGCTTTCATCCCAGGCACAGCCCACGTGCAACCCGTCACAGTCCCATGGGTCCCTTGCAAATCTCCCAGAGCAGCTCAGTGCCTCCTCCTGACCCAGCTCTATTAGAATTCCCTTTCAATTTCAATTAATTAATTAAACATAATTTCATCTTCTAGAGCGAAATGTAACCTCTCTTTAATATTGTATTTCAGCCAAGGAGATGAATATAGGTGTGATTGACAAAAGCTAACAAGTCAAAGAGCTGGAAAGCAGCATCCGAAAATGAGTGGTCTCATTATACCTGCATAGCGCTGGGACATAAAAAGACGTAGCCAAGCCTTCGCCGCCCAGAAGCTACCTTCTTCTTCAACACCGAGCACTATGGTCCCTACACAGCCCCCGTTGGAGGACCAGAAATGGCACGACAAACCTCCTGCTCACATAGCATCTTCCTCCGGGGGCTTTCACGCCCCTGAGGAATGAGGCCAGAATTGCAAAACCGCAGCCAGAGGCACCCTGAGACGTCGCCTCCTCCCCAAAGCTCATTCGGGAACACAGCACGCAGGCAGCGCTCCCTCACCTGCAAAGCAACTGGCAAAAAATCACGTAAAGCAACGCAGCCAAAGAGGACAGACAGGCTTGGGTTCAGAGCACTTGATGGAATTGCAACAGTGCATTCAGATGGTGCGTTTATTTTACAGACCATTTGTTTTCCCATTTCTGGCAGGTCCTTGGGTTACCCTAAAAGCACCCCTAAAACCCCAAGCCCCTTCCCTGCCCCAGGGGGACAGAAGGAGGCAGGACACCTGGATTTCTGCACTTTCCCCTGTCCTTGGGGGACAAATCCTGCTCTCTCCTCTAGCTCAGAGTAGGATTTAGCTGTGTCAGATGCCCAGGAGCATCATGGTGATCACAGGCATACAGTGACTCCACGTCCACTTTGCCACCACATCCATCCTCCATGGCTTTTTATTTTTCATTGATGGAGCACAACTCATCTCTCAGATCCCACATTTGCAGCCAGGCTCAATGCAGAGAGGAGGAGTTTGGCCACTAAATCCCATGGGCAGCATCCCCAGGACACGTCTACATCTCCCAAATCCCTCAGCACCCCCAGACTCTCTGCTCTCCATCAGCGGAAGTTAAAACCACGGCTTCTTTCTTCCACATTGCTGCTACCAAGCAGTAATTGCAGAGCACCCATGGGAGTGACAAGCCGTGCTCTGCACCGCTCCGCCAGGGGGGAAACATTTACCAACAACAACGGGTTAAAAGCTTCAAACCTCTTTTAAATTTGGAAGAAGGGGCTTGCTCTTGGGGACATCAAGTGTGGAGAAGTCTCTCACATGGAGGAGAAAGGTGGTGACTCGGAGCCATTCGGATTGAACGTCAGGGAGGCTGCAGCTGCACCTTCCCTCGCGCTGACCCAGGTATGGGAAACACGAGGGTGGGAAAATTAAGACTGAAGAGGAGGGCATCAACAGGACCACAGGTCACTCACAAAAAAAAACCCCACAACTCTAAAAATCTATCCTTAGAGTTAATAACAAAGTGGTTGCAATAGAAGTGTCCAACTGTCCGTCCTTCCCTGCACACACACAAGGATGTTTGGGCAGCAGCAGCCATGCAAGGACTCGCATTTTGCTCTTTCAAAAGCGTGCGTTTAGAAATCCCACCCCAATATATAGCTTGATGCAGCTGGGTGGATCCCTAGAGCTAGTCCTGACTTATTTATTAAAGCACCTGTGGCTTTTCCGAGCAGCTCGGGGGGCTAAACTCAACCCACCAACAGGCACGGGAGCTGCACCTTCCCTCGCGCTGACCCAGGTATGGGAAACACGAGGGTGGGAAAATTAAGACTGAAGAGGAGGGCATCAACAGGACCACAGGTCACTCACAAAAAAAACCCCCACAACTCTAAAAATCTATCTTTAGAGTTAATAACAAAGTGGTTGCAATAAAAGCGTCCAACTGTCCGTCCTTCCCTGCACACCCACAAGGATGTTTGGGCAGCAGCAGCCGTGCAAGGACTTGCATTTTGCTCTTTCAAAGGCGTGCATTTAAAAATCCCACCCCAATATATAGCTTGATGCAGCTGGGTGGATCCCTAGAGCTAGTCCTGACTTATTTATTAAAGCACCTGTGGCTTTTCCGAGCAGCTCAGGGGGCTAAACTCCACCCACCAACAGGCACTTGGGCGATGGCTGCTGCAGAACGGCAACGGCATCCACTCAGCTGCGCTCACTCTTCCCAGAAAGGCTTTTGCCCAAAATCTTCAGCCAAAGCAAGAAACACCTGCGGAGCAGGTGGCGAGTTCTTCTGGGGGGTTCCAGACTGTCTTTCCCCACTGTGCTGAGCAGCGTAAGCTCTTCGGTAGGTCTGTTGATGTCCACCACATCTCCTGCCTCCTCCAGGAGCCCCCTTCCCACGTGTCCACAGGATTAAACGAATTCAAAAACCCTTCAAAAAAGGCCCAAAACCCTTAGGAAAAGGCACACCTGTGAGCTGCCATCCGAGGAGATGCCTAACGCTCCCTGGCTGCAGGAGATACCTTGTGTAGGCACAGCGGGCTCATCACCCACGTCACCGATGTCACCGATGGCAGCTGTGCCACCAGCCCAAACATGTTTCCCATTTTGAATATTTATGGCAGGATAGAGAGAAATGTGTCAGAGCTGTTAAAACCCTGGCAGAAGCATTTTGAGCTAATTATCACCTTGCGGTCCCTGCCAAAAGACCTGTAGGGAAGGGGTTGCCTTAATGGTGGTGAGATATTAAAAGCAGAGGTAAGCGGCTTGGTGGCCCCGATGGGCATCGCTACCCCCCCCGAGGAGATGGGGTCCCCCCCTGCTCCTGCCACATGTGTGCTTCCACTTCACAAAGCTTCACCAAAATATTTGGACCCAGGGAGATAATCATATTGGGGCAGGACCCCAAGCTTGAGAGAGAGAGAAAAACTGCTGGAAGAAAGGAAAAGAGGAAAGGTGGATCCCACGTTACAGCAGAAATCCTCCCAGCAGTGCTGTTGTGAAAATATGCTTTGAGGATTTTTTCTCAGGTGAGGTATCAGCCCCAGACACTGAAGCAAAAAAAAAAGCCCTGAAACTGTGCAATTTTCTAAAATGAGCTTCAACCTCCACCACCTCCGCTCAGAGCAGCATGGGGGGGCAGGTGGCTGCTGGAGGATGCTCTTCTCAGCCCAAAAACCCTGCTAAATTGGGATGCCAAGGCTGTATCAGAGTTGTCCAGGTTCCTATCCAGGGCCGAATTGCTTAATCCAGGTTGCACCCACACACCAGCGACACGCTGCGGGAGCTGGGGGGCCAGGCACTGGCGTGGGGCTGGCGCGTGCCCAAGGACCGCCGGGACACCCACACCCAGGATGGATTTTCAACCGAGCAGAGATCAAAACAAACACAGAGCAAGGAAATGTTCCTTTTGCAATTTTAACTCCATTTCATAAACTTAGTTTCATTTACTTGTTAAAGTTTAATGTGTTCCTGTGAGACGGGGTGAGGGAGCTGTCAGTGTTGCTTTAACTCTCCCCATGGCTCAGCTGGCATTTTTTGTTTGCACTTCCACTCTCAACAGATAAATCTGCTTTTATCTCCTTTCTAGTTATCCAACAGCTTAAAAAAACGCAGAGGCGGGAGGAGGGGACAGACATAGTGGAGAAAACTCAATGATGGCAAATTTACTGCAAGGAAAGAGAAAATATCAGGAGGTAATTCTGCATATTTGCTGAGGGTGACCTGTGCATCATAGGTCGTTAGAAATATTAATTAAATCATAGAATCATAGCATATTTTGGGTTGGAAGGGACCCCTAGAGTCACCCAGCCCAACCCCCCTGCAGGAGCAGGGACACCTTGAACCACATCAGGTTGCTCACAGCCCCGTCCAACCTGGCCTGGAATGTTCCCAGGGATGGGGCCTCCACCCCCTCTCGGGGCAACCCCTGCCAGGGTTTCACCACCCTCACTGGAAAGAATTTCTTCCTTAG
>NW_009258668.1:1236710-1258795 GCF_000687185.1 Egretta garzetta
TTCCAACCCTTACGATTCTGTGATTCTGTGATTCTGTGACCCCCTGTAACACCCAAATGTAAGCTGAGGCTACAAAAATCAATGGAGGCCCCCAGCTCCCAGGGTCGCCACAGAAAAGCCGGGCTCTAACAGCACAGCTGATGAGCTAAAATGCGGAAAAACAGGAAGAAGATGCACAGCGAAGTGGTAATAGGTATTTTCAGTAAGGGCTGTCATGGACCACCCGAAATTCCCTTTGCCATTTCTCTCTGTAAAAGTCATCCTCAGGCGGATACTTTGCTATAAAGGGATGAATTTTTTTATTATTATTATTTTTTCTTCTGCATAGAGTAGCTGTTTGTTTGAATGTATAAACAGCCACAGACTCTGTCAGGGCTCCCGAGACGGCTCGGCTGCCAACCTCTGCTCCCTTGCAAGTGGAGTGCCCTGGTTTTCTCGGCAACTCACCCCTTCCCACCCTCCATCCACCTCTCCTGCCAACGCGCAACGAGTTTCGCTGAAAAAGTTTAGCTTTGACCTACGCCTATATCAGGAGTTATCGCTTTGGGGATCCAAAGGGGCTTTTTAGGGCAGTAATCCTCCCTGTCGGCAAGGGAGTGCCAGTCCAGGCTGCGAAAGGCTCATCAGGATTCACCGCACGGGTCCGGGACATTTTGACAGGGAGAGTTTAGGAAGCGAGAGAAAGAGCAAGGCAATAAACATCTCTCTAATGGGCACGTTTGCAGCAGCAGCGGAGAAGCGCATCGGAGGCATTTTCTTTTCCCCGTTACGGCAGCCGGAGTTTACTCTGTACGACGAGCCCCTGCAGCCGTTAATGACTGGAAGAGACACTTCCTATAATTAGATTTTCATAGGTTAAATGAATTTAGGCGGGCGGCAGTGAGTGATTACGAGATTTAATGACGGTCTCTTTCTATGCCTGCAAGGATGCTCGGGGAAAGCCGCATCCCGGTTATCTTTGCCGGAGGCAGGCACAGCGTAATTTGATGTATTTTTACACAGCAAAGAGAATGGACTCGTGGTAGGTTTAACACACCTACAGCCCCTTACGGGCACAGGCAGTGAGAGATAGCTGGGATAGGGGAGTAAGATAGAAATCTCTGCCATCCCGGTGCATACACACACGTGCCCCTCCGCCACTGCCCGGGCAGGCAATAGCAATTATTTACCCTCATTAACATCAGCTTCCTTAGCACCGGTCTTATCCTGCTTAGCACCAGCCTTATCCCTTGTCCACCTGGGATGCAGGATGCTGTTTCCTTAGCCCCCAGTAACACCCCTACCCTTAGAAATACACTTTATCAGAGCAGATTTGGTGGCTTTTCTGCACATCCCCATTTCCGATGGGGCTGTAGGAGCTCCCTGGAAAGCCACACCAGAACCCATCTGGGTTTTCTCCCCCAAAAAGTGCAGGCTGGGTCAGGGCAGTTTTCATCTCTCCATGGGAAGATGGAGTTGATGGAGCATCATTTTTTAGTCTCCCTTCATGAGCAGCTCTTGGGAGGAAATAAAGCAGAATGGCAGTCGCTCCCGCTCTGACTCCTTCCGCAGCTGCAGACCCCGTGTTTTATGGATGTCACAGCTTTAATATTCCTTCCAAAACAGGCTGTAGACATAAAAGGCCGGTTTGTCAATCCGTCAATCGCCCGGGGCTAAACTGCTAATTCTGTTGCGTTGTTGTGGCTTGCGTTGAACAAGCTGGCTTTCCAAGAGCAAAAAATCTTCTACATTAGCGCAGGGTTGCAGCCGCAGCCTTCCCCGTTGCCGGCACTCCCCTCCTTCATAGAATCATAGAATCATAGAATCGAATCATAGAATCACTTTGGTTGGAAAAGACCTTTGAGATCATCAAGTCCAACCTTTAACCTAACCCTGCAATCCCACCACTAAACCCTGGCCCTAAGAACCTCATCTATCGTTCTTTTAAATACCTTCAGGGATGGGGACTCGACCACCTCCCTGGGCAGCCCATTCCAGAGCCTGACAGCCCTTTCGGTGAAGAAGTTTTTCCTAATGTCCAACCTAACCCTGCCCTGGCACAACTTCAGACCATTCCCCCTCGTCCTATCATCTGTTCCCTGGGAACGGGACAAGAGGGTGACAAACTCAAGGATTTAGCATCCTTAAATACTCGCATTTTCCTTATTTCTTCTGGAGCTTGTAGTCCCCTTTGCCAGCATCACATCACCCAGCATAACATGACAGGGCTATTGGACGTGCCAAAATCCATCCTCCGGGTCCAGTTCATCCAGTGCGGGACAGGAGAACAGCTCTGTGGTGTGGATTTTGAACTGGGAGGGGGAAATTTGCATCGCTGGCTGCATCCCTGTGCCCCCCAGCTCCATCCCGGGGAGCCATGCTCAGGCTGGCACCACACTGCTCGCGTTTGCCGGAGAGACCCTCTCCTGGGAATGCCGTAACGTGCCGGTTGATGCCAGGTTTCCCATGGCTTTAGTAGCCTGGAGCTGCTAAACCACCCACCCCGCTCCCAGCACAGCACTGCATGGGGCTGGTTTTGTGCTCCCTGGTGCCAGCTTCAAGCACAGCTCAGGAGATTTCCAAACTGCCAAGCAGACAATGAGAAATAATCAATTCTCAGACCCAAGAATATACAAAAAATCACCGTTTTTCTTCCAGATCCCATTGTTGTTCCTTCTGTCCCAAGGCCACCTCCAGCGGGATGCTCCTGAGGTGTTCCCTTGCCTTTCCCCACTCTCCCACCACCTTGTACTTCCCATGAGTTCCCATCCCAGAGTAACTCTTTCAGGAGGCTGTAAAAAGCAGTTTTACATTAACTAGCTTAAATAGCCGCCCAGACTCCATCTTCCAGTGACGACGGCATTGTAGGGCTCCTGCTGGAAACATAACAAGCACTTGTGGGGAAGTTCATGTCTGGGGGAGAAGGGAGCTTTCAAATAAAGAGAGGAATAAAGAAAGAAACTCTCTTTCTGCAGTGGTCGTCGAATTAGACCCCTTCGAACGCCGTCGTCAAAGCGTGGAAACCGGCGCCGAATCACCGCAACAACCATCCGCACCCGTCTGCTGACCACTAACTTTTAAGAGCGAGCTGTTTAAAAGCAGATTGTTGGATATTCCTTCGCCGGCAGCAGCTCACTGGCATTTAGAGGAAATGGCTGCCCTCCAAGAAAACAGCAAAATAATGACAGAAAAGCAGCCGGCTCTAAATACAACAAAGCACAAGAAGACAAAGTCAAGATTAAAACTGCTCTCACGCCGGGGACGCGGGCTAGGTTCATTGAAGTGATGTATGGCTGTTCCTGCTCGTGCCCAGAGCAGCCCCCGCACCACTGAAGCTATAACGGGCCACACACAAATCTTGCAAGCCATGTCCCAGCAGGACATCCATAATAACTGGGCTTTTAGATATAGGAGATGCATGAAAAGCAGCATCCCAGGCTCTGCAGATAGCAAAGGGCTCCGTTAATCAACAGCGATGCACAAAACGTGGAGGAGACCCTACCAGCCTGTTTTTCCCCAAAAAACCATGAAGGCAAACAATCGGGTTTCCACTAATCCCAGGGGTGATTCCTGCAGGCATGAGTGTGGGAGAGCCTTCAGGGTCCCTTCAGAGGTGTCCGTCCCCAAAAAAACCTTGAGGAGGAGAAATTTCCCCATTTGACTGCTGCCATTTTTTTGTCAGCATTGGCCGAGCTCATCCCTTGCATAGCTTTAAGATGCGAAACATTCAAAAGCCAGTGTTTTCTCTGTTTGTGGTGGCCCTTGCTCTTCTGTACAGCTTCTCTGTCTAATAAGGGCTTTGCACACACTTCATCCTTTGCCGCAGAGGAGTGTTATTGAAGGGTCTCTCTCCTCCACTCAGCCAGCTGTCCTCACAAAATGTGGAGATTTAAAACCTCTGATGAGCTCCGTGCTTCTGTCAAATAGGAGTCAGCCAGCAAGTTAGAGAATTAAGTAAAAACTCAGCAATTGCATTTGTTTCATTTTCATAGGAATCCAAGCTAGAAAACACAGTCCAACCTACTAAAGAGAGAGCAAACATCTGTCCTTGCAGTCAGCACCTGGGCCTGGAGGACAGGGAGACACCCCGAAGTGCCGCCCCACGCATGCACACACGTTGCCCTGCACACGCATTTCATGGGTGACCATCTCAAATGAGGCTGAAACACCCAGGATCATCACAAACGTGTGCGTGTTTGCAACGAACTCATGGTTTTGAGCTTACAAATTTTCACGTGAATGGTTCTTTTTGGTTTCGCATGGAAATCACTGGTCTTGCAGAACCAGCATAGACCCCAGGTGGGGGTCTAATTCACCAAGCAAAGCTCTGCTCTGACATTCACACTTTCACACCATTTGCACTAGAAAATAAAATTATTCCTGTCCTACACCAGCTGAAAAGAAAGGCGTGATCACCGGCAAAGCCCCTCCCGGTCTCTGACAGTCAATAGCATGAGCGTTAAAACAGCCAAAAGCCATATCCACATGAAATTGGGGTGGTTTAGTCTGGAGCAGAGGAGGCTGAGGGGAGCCCTTATCACCCCCTACAACTGCCTGAGAGGAGGGGGGAGCGAGGTGGGGGTCAGCCTCTTCTCCCTGGTAACGGGCGATGGGACGAGGGGAAAAGGTCTGAAGCTGCACCAGGGCAGGTTTAGGTTGGACATTAGGAAAAATTTTTTCAATGAATGGGCTGTCAAGCACTGGAAAGGGCTGCCCAGGGAAGGGGTCGAGTCCCCATCCCCGGAGGTATTTAAAAGAAGAATAGATGAGGTGCTTAGGGCCAGGGTTTAGTGGTGGGATGGCAGGGTTAAGGGAGTGGTTGGGCTTGATGATCTTAAAGGTCTTTTCCAACCTAAACAATTTGATGATTCTATGAAATGCATCACCCACTTCTGACTTTTGGGGGTCCAGATCCAAAGCCAATCCAAAACCATGGTGCGTTTAATGCCAGCTCCCAGCCACACTTGGAAGCAGCCCCAATACATCAGCTGTGAAGGAAAGGTGTGATTTTCCCTCTGCCAAAGAACTTTGAACAAATATAGAGGTAAACGAGTCCTCGGTGAGCACTGAAAACAGCTTTAGTTCCAGAAGCATCCAGCTCACAGATGGACCACCTTTAAAAAAGAGCATTACCACCAAGGTATAATGAAAAATAGTGCCGTTTTATTTGGTATATCATGAGCTGCATCTCCCCACTGTACCCGCTGTAACTGGAGTGCCGGCTGTAGCAGGTCCAGCCATATCTGTAAAATCTTCAAACGTTGCCTCCAGGCGAGCAGTTAATCTTCTTTCCCTTTGTTGATAATATTTTTTCTGTAGGTTATATCTGTTAAAATGCAATTTGCACTCCCCAAATCGGAGGACAGGCTTTGCGACAAGGAGAAGCTTCGCGCCGAGGTGCTGATGTGCTTTTTCTGTCTCCCAGCCCGGCGGTGGCGGCTGCTGGTACCAAGTATTACATCTCTAAACACAATAAAGTTTCATTGTTCATTAGGGTGGCTGCAATGAGGCGTTGGTGGAGCGATCAAATAATTGTTCCTAAAAGCACATCTTTACGACGCCTTAACGCGATGCTTGAAAGCAGTGCTGGGAAATGAATTGCGTGCAGGGAGCAGGGGATTTCAGCCTCGTGAACAGCGTTATGCTATAAATGTTGAAAAAAACTAGAGACATCCATAGGGCTGAAGGTGATCAAGAAGTTACTGAGCTCATCCACTTCCCTGGCCACAATCCACTTCATCGAGTCATTCCCACGAGATCCTTGGCTGACCTGTCTTAAAAACCTTCTATGACGAAGAGGTCACAGTCTCCCTGGCCATCTACCCCAGGCGCTCGCTCCTTCCTTCCTTCCTTCCTTCCTTCCTCCTTTCCTTCCTCCTTCCCTTCCCTTTCTTCCTTTCCTTCCTTCCTTCCTTCCTTCTTTCCTTCTATCCTTCTTTCTTTCCTTCTATCCTTCCTTCTTTCCTTCTTTACTTCCTTCCTTCCTTTCCTTCCTTCCTTCCTTTCCTTCCTGCCTTCCTGCCTTCCTTCTTTCCTTCTTTCCTTCCTGCCTTCCTTTCTTTCCTTTCCTTCCTTCCTTTCCTTCCTTCTTTTCCTTCCTTTCCTTCCTTCCTTCTTTTCCTCCCTTCCTTTCCTTGCTGCCTTCCTTCCTGCCTACCTTCCTTCCTGCCTTCCTGTCTTTCCTTCCTGTCTTTCCTTTCCTTCCTTTCTTTCCTTCCTTACTTTCCTTGCTGCCTTCCTTCCTTCCTTCCTTCCAAACGCATAAATAAAACCAGCACTTCTGAGCAAACTTAAAGACTTAAATCCCATTTCTACACCTGGCACAGCATGTGGATCTTCTGCAGGAGCCTGGCACAGGCGACCCACACCCGTTAGGGGAATCACCCCCAGCCCTCTTCCCAAGCTCTGCTCCCTGGTCCTTCCCTGCCCTGCATTTCCGCTGCCGATTGCTCCTGCTGGACAGTAGAACCAGGGGCTTCCCTCACTGATGACCATTCTGCTTTTCTCAGACCATTTTTTTTAGATAGTTTAGTTCCACATTACTTTTCCAATCTGGTTTCCCTGCACCTCCCAGGCTGATGCCAGCATGGTGGTGCCATCCTCAACCTATGCTGCTTCCAGGACACCTGGTGACCGCTTCCCTTGGTGTCCCTTGGTTCAGCATTTCAAATTTTGTCACCGTTTGTTTTCATCATTCTTTTCTACTCATCAGGCTTATTGTCCCCCCTGCCATTCCCCATGGCTACTGTGCTTTGTCTCCTGGAAATACATCATTTTTAGTTTGAGATCTTCTTTCTTTCATTCCACAGTGACTTCTAGCCAATTGGCTTTCCATCTTCATGAAGCCAACTCACCCTCCCCTTTCAGCTAGGCCAAGTCTAGAAGCTCCACTTTTCCAGTCACTTATTCCACCTTCTATTTTACCTATGAAAATAAAAAATCCGGTTTCTAATCACTTGCAGTTCTTGTATTTCTCAGCTGATGTCCTGCCAGATGGGAGTTTGCACCCACTTGACATGAGCTGGTCTGTTAATTGTGTTTCCCCAACACACTAAGAGCAATTCCTGAGCCAGCATGTGTCCACCAGCTATATGGGTTATGTATAACATGGTAAGAAGAGGACTGAAGCTACTGCTTGTTCAGAAGAAAAAACCCTAATGGCATGTGATTTGTCATAGGCGATCAGCAACGCAAGTTCACAGCCACCACTCTAACACAGTGCTAGTTACCTTGGCCAAAAGATGGGCACTGGGGCCACCTCATAGAATCATAGAATCGTTTAGGTTGGAAAAGACGTTTAAGATCATCAAGTCCAACCATTAACCTAACTCTGCCTTTCCACCACTAAACCCTGTCCCTAAACACCTCGTCTGCCTGGCTTTTAAATCATAGAATCACAGAATCATAGAATGTTTAGGGTTGGAAGGGACCCCTAGAGGTCACCCAGCCCAACCCCCCTGCAGGAGCAGGGACACCACTAACCAGATCAGGTTGCTCAGAGCCCCGTCCAACCTGGCCTGGAATGTTCCCAGGGATGGGGCCTCCACCCCCTCTCGGGGCAACCCCTGCCAGGGTTTCACCACCCTCACTGGAAAGAATTTCTTCCTTAGATCCAGTCTAACTCTACCCTGCTTCAGTTTAAAGCCATCACCCCGTGTCCTGTCACAACAGGCCCTACTAAAAAGTTTGTCCCCATCTGTCTCATCAGCCCCCTTTAAGCCCTGACCGGCCGCACTCAGCTCTGCCCGCAGCCTTCTCTTCTCCAGGCTGGACACCCCCAACTCTCCCTGCCTGGCCTCAGAGCAGAGGGGCTCCAGCCCTCAGATCATTTTAGTAGCCCTCCTCTGGCCCCGCTCCAACTGGCCCATGTCCTTCTTGTGCTGAGGGCTCCCGAGCTGGACGCAGGGCTCCAGGGGAGGTCTCCCCATAGCAGAGCAGAGGGGCAGAATCCCCTCCCTCGACGCTGGCCACGCTTCTCCTGATGCAGCCCAGGGTAGGGTTGGCTTCTGGGCTGCCAGCACACATACCTCCAGGGATGGGGAATCCACCACTTCCCTGGGCAGCCCGTTCCAATGCCTGACTCACTCTGGTTTAGGAGGTACCGCTGTCTGCTCAAGGCATTTGAGCAGTAAACCCTCTCAGCCACGTTTGTCCTGGCAGAGCTGAAAGCAGCAGTACGCCAGAGGAGAGGTGGATCCCGGAGCCTGTCATTCACAACCAAGAACAGCTTTCAGTACCACCTTCGTGGAAGAGCTCAATTCTAAAACCAACAGCCAGGCTTTAAATCCCAAGGCATGTCCTTCTGGATTATTATCATCCTTCAAATACTGCCAGGGAATTTGTGAGTCACACATACCCAACTTCAACATTTAGTTTGGGAGATGGCTTCTGCTCAGCTTGGGTTACTTTGGACACCGCGTTTTGGGCATTCTCTTTGCTCACATCGGGGGTGAGAGAGCCCAACCATGCAGCCAACACAGACATACACCGGCATCACACGTGAGCAAACCTCAACATCTCCCTGGAAGGGACAGCGCATCCTATTGGCATGAGCTCTCGTTTTGGTACCCACAAGAGCCGAGGGTCCATCTCAGGTCTGCGTGTGCTTCTCGCAGCAGGAGATGTGAAGACTTAACCCTTCTCACTCCAAGACCCTGCCACCTGAGAGCATGGGAAAAGGAAAAAGCAGCCAGCTCAAGGTCCAGCAAAATAACCAGCTAGAGAAACAACTAAGTGGGCAACTTTAAGATGTATAAATTATCATCGCTTGCCTCAGTATAGTTCAAAAAAAAAAAAAAATCAATCTTTATAGTTGGAAAATGACAGTAGCTTATTTAATTTATGACAAAAGCAAAGACAAGAGGAGAATAGCATTGAAGATTACACTTGCCGAGTGCAGTGCTTTCCTGTAATGTAATGAAATGAGTTAAGAGCAAAGTGAATTAGTGCTACAGGCTGACCTCATCCCACTAATCTTGGAGAGCAAAAAGAAATGGAAGGTTGCATTCGCCAGCTTGGTTTTCAAGGTCAGTGCAGACCAAAGTGGCCAGTCTCCTCTCCCTGTGATTTTAGCATTAACTGAGCGGCTGGCTGTGATCCTCATCATTTATTCTAACAAGGAGAAATACTCCAGTGCCTTTGGCGGGTGGGTAACTCCTTTGGAAGCAAGGAAAGCATGAGAATGAGGGGCTGCAGGTGTCAAACCAGCTCCCATGCTCAGGTACCTGATCATCTCTTGGTATTTGGTACTTTGCACCAAGCAGACTGTCCTGGTTTCAGCTGGGATAGAGTTGATTTTCTTCCTAGTAGCTGGCATAGTGCTAGTTTTTGGATTTGATGTTTTGGTTGTTGCTAAGTAGTGCTTAGACTGGCCAAGGACTTCTCAGCTTCCCCTGCTCTGCCAGGGGCACAAGGAGCTGGGAGGGGGCACGGCCAGGACAGCCAACCCCAACTGGCCCCAGGGCTATTCCAGACCATGGGGCCTCATGCCCAGTATAGAAACTGGGGGAAGAAGGAGGAAGGGGGGGACGCTGGGAGCGATGGCGTTTGTCTGCCCCAGTGTGAGGGGGCCCGTCTGTCTTGGGGAGGGCTGAGCACCCCCTGCCATGGGAAGCAGGGAATGAATCCCTTGCTTTGCTTGCATGTGCAGCTTTTGCTTTCCCTATTAAACTGTCTTTATCTCAGCCCATGAATTTTCCCACTTTTACCCTTCCAATTCTTCCCCCATCCCATCATGGGGGGACTGAGCGAGCGGCTGGGGGGGGCTGAGCTGCTGGCCGGGGTTAAATCACGACACAGATCGATAGGATTGCAGCAAGTGGTGGCTCACCCAGTGCATCCTGGCTGCGTCGCTCCTGGACTGATCCCGAGGTGGTCACCATCCATCCTGCTCTTGGCTCCTATATGATTCTTGTCTCCCTCTTGTGCCTTTGCTCAGAAAAGTTATGGATGCTTTAAAATGAGTTTTGTGTCAAACCTGTATTTCTCATGCCCTGACAAGAGCTCACCCCCAAGCAAACTGCATATAAAGTTTTGATGGTGGTAGTTAGCCACCTGCTGAGCTGGACATTTCTGCAGGTAAGACCAAACTCCACAGGGAGAGACAGCTCGAGACCCTGGTTCGAGACACCAGCCGATGAAGTGTTTTGCAGATTTATGTACTCTGGCTGCAGCTCCAGCTCCGGCTCAGGGCTGAATGTCACAGTGTGCAGAAAGCGGCATGCCACCCATCCACCACCCCACCTGGGGACAAGCAGGCGCTGGTTACAGCCGCCGAGCTGGTCCTCCCGCATGCGGCACCGTGAGATTGCCCCGTAGTCACCTTCTGCGTTATCCAGCAGATAGAGAAGAAAGGCGCATGAGGATGGGCTCTGTAGCTTTTTTGGGGACCAATAAATGTATCCGATCAGACTGCCATTGGCTTTGAAAGTGCCATCATCAAAGCAGCTTTCTTGCAGAGAAAGGCTGAAGTACGTGGCATTACCTCTTTGGGAAGATGGACACCTGGGCTGGAAGCTGAGCTGCAGAAAATAGAGCAAATGCAGCATTTCTCTCCGTGATGCACATAGAGGATCCATCCTTCTCTCATTTTCGTGACCGTAACTATTGATCTCATTGAGTTACGCCTGAGCTGTGATTGAAGAGGAAGGGAAAAGGGGGGGAGATCATTTCAAAGTCAGTGAGAACACTGCTTTTGAGAGGCAAAAATCACCGGACCCACCAAACGGAGCCACGTCTCTGTATGCAATAGGGTGAGGTCCAAAATAGGAAAAGGCAGGATAAATCACCGATAGATATTGTCCAGTTTACAGCTGGGAGGGATCAGGCACAGGTGACTATGCCATGCTGTATGAGGAATAAAACAATTGCAAATGACCAGGGAAGCTGCAAATGAACCTGCTCAGCCCTGCAAAGCAGCAAGACTCATCAAGGTGATGTTTAAGCATCCAGGTTTTCACTCGTACTCACAATTCCTTAGCTTGCATGTGCAAAAGCAGTGATGAGCAAACTCAAGGAGCACCCGTATCGCCTTGCACAGGTGAAACTGTCAGAAATGGCAGAAAGTGAGCATTTCCAACCGTCCTTCAACCCTTGTTTCTGAGAACTCTCCCTTCATCCCATAGATTCAAATAAATGTCCACCATTCAGCAGATAGCGCTGCAAAACCCGACCGGAGCAGAGTCTAAGACAAGTGTTCTCACAAGACAGGAACATCTCGCTCTCAGAGCCTGCATCTGATAGACTTTTACACAGGACGCGGGGTCAGATTTGGGCAGGAGCCTTGCCCCAGCTGCCAGCACACCGCCCCAAAGAAAGGCCGCCAAAGTCCTTGGACCTGGCTGCAAGCATTGGGCTTGGGGGCCCTTGAGGAAGGGCATGGGTGGCTGGCCAAATTCCCAGTAGGAAATGTGGCTTCAGTGCAGCTAAGATTTAATTTAATTGCAAAACTCATTATGTGCAGGAGCCTAGAGTCCTTCATATTAAATATGAAGCTCAAATAAATTTTACTACCAGGGGTTTTGCTTGGTTTGGGCGAGCACTGAAGCCTATGTACCTTTTGGAAACTTTTTAAATCTCCAGATCTCCGCAGCTAATCCTGTGAGATCACCAACATGACTTTTCCAGGCCTGAAGCAATGGTAACTATTAATGCCTGAGCATGCCTGGAGAAATTTGGAGGCTTCACTGGGAAGCCTCACAAGGAGCTCAACTAATCCGTACCCATCTCCTTTCAATGGGTCCAAAAGATGTGGAGATTTGCAGTAAGACCTCCTGGCATATTTGCACCATTGCAAGAGTTCAAGCTATGGAAGGAGATTAATTTGGCATCACTGCTTTGTGCATGTAGCTCCCAGACCACAGGGAGACATCCAGAGATGCCTTGTGTCATGAAGACCAAGGGCAATGCAATGTCAAACCATGTTGGGCAAAGCGTGGCATGCATCCCAGCTGGAGGCAAGGCAGAGGACTGCAGATGCAATTTTCCCCTAAAAGAAAAGGTTCACAGAATCACAGAATGTCAAGGGTTGGAAGGGACCGCGGGAGATCACCCAGTCCAACCCCCCTGCCCAAGCAGGTTCATCTAGACCATGTTGCACAGGACAGTGTCCAGGCAGGGGTTGAATATCTCCAGAGAAGGAGACTCCACAGCCCCCTTGGGAAGCCTGGGCCAGGGCTCGGGCACCCTCAAATTCAAGAAGTTCTTCCTCACGTTCAACTGAAACCTCTTCTGCTTCAGTTTGTGCCCATGGCCCCTTGTCATGTTGCTGGACACCACCGAGAAGAGACTGGCTCCATCCTCGTGACACCCACCCTTGAGATATTTATACCTGTTGATTAGATCCCCTCTCAGTCTTCTCCTCTTCAGGCTAAAGAAGCTAAAGGAAAACTAAAAGGCTTTGAGCCTGATCTTCACCCTACAACACAACCACCTTATGCAGACAAGCAGAAAGCAGGGTTTGGAAAACTCCTGGGGAAGCATCAGCCGGGTGGGAGGCAGCCCCATCAACACCAGCCCGCACAGCTGTTTTAAGGCATTTTCCATCAGAATGGCAATTAATGCAGGAGTAGGATGATGAAGCAGCCTGGTGGGACGGCACAACTGCCAATACAGCCACAGACCTGGCTGGGCTGGTTCCAGAGGCACACGGGCGGGCTTTTGCCCCAAAAAGACCACTTTTCCGCTGCCGGCGTTCACTCCCTGCCCAGGCAGCTCCGACCTTCGGCAGCGTGTGATTTCAGGCTGCAGCTCTAGAAATGTCACTGCTGCTTCTCATGTACGTGTTTCTATTAATCATTTTCTCCCTTCACACGCAGCCTAATCAATGGGGACAAGCGCGCAGTCCCTCTAACCGATTCCTATTATTCCTCATTACGCCCTTTGTTCCAACCCTCTGCTTCCCCATCTGGTGTTAAACCCCGCGACCTCCCATCCAAGCTGTCCTTTGACCGTCTCTGTAGGGACAACGATGCTTTAGTTGTGTAATCAATTAGCCGGGAACCAGACCACTGGCTCGGATACCTTCTTAGAGCAGCCTTAATTTTGATTAATATCTCTTCATGACTTTTAGACCATATAGGCATGATTCTTTACCCAACCAAGCTTGTTAAAATCATAAATCAATCTATTCCATTCCCTCCAGACGCGCCGAGACCTTTCCAGTTGCAGCCATCCAGCTACCGCCGCCGCAGAGCATTATTTACCGCGTTTGCTTCGTCCCTCTGCAGAGAAGAAACCCACTCACCAAAGCCAAAAAAAGCCAGAAATACATGTTTATTTTAAAGTAATTAAAAGCTATCTCCTGCAGACAGGACACTTTTGAACAGCTCTATCCATGCCGAAGGGGCTGGGAGCAAACGCTTTGGGGTCACCCCAGCCACTGTCACCCCCGGGATTTTGCCTGTCGTCACGTCCTTAGCACCTGCACAGAGGAGAGACAGAGGAAAAATCCAGGCACATGTGTGTGCTTACACACCTATACATAAAAAAGATGTCTCAGCTTTAGACACCAGCCAGCTTAGGTCCTCGAAAGCCACGTGTCACAGCTCAAGGTCCCATTGCAGAGCCCCAAACCAGCCCATTTTACACCTTGTTGCTGCTCAAAGCTCTTCCCATGCCAATTACACTCAGCCCTCTGATAAAAAACACCGAAGAAGTAATGTTACCTTTTACATTTTCTGTCTTGTATTCCCTTTCCTGTCACCCTAGCCCAAGGCACAGGTTTGAGGGGTGCGGTGGTTTGGCCTTGGCTGGACGCCAGGTGCCACCAAGCCTCTACTTCCCATTAGCAGGCGGTGTCCAGCCACTTCCCGGGAAGCAGGGCTTCAGTATCCATAGTTGTTCCTCCCGAAGACAAAATGTCACAAAAGATGAATGTCCCCCCCTCCTCTTCCTTTTCCCTTAGTTTTTATATCTTAGTGCATGTCACATGGAACGGAATATCCCTTTGGTTGGTTTGGGTCAGGTGTCTTGACTACATCCCCTCCCAAAATCTTGCCCCCTTCCAGCCCACTGGTGGGGGGGGAAATATTGGAGGCACAGCCTTGATGCTGCTCGAGCACTGCTCCACAGTAGCCAAAACATTGGGGTGTTATCAACCCCTTTCTACGTACCCACAGAAAGCACAGCACCATGCAGCTTGACCCAATACAAGGGCTCTGGTCTTCACAGTGCAACCCAGGGCGCTGCCACTGGTAAAGGGGGAAAGTAAACGGGAAACCCCGAGTGCAGCCACGCTATAAAAATGCTCTGTGGGGCTTTCGGACCCGCAGTCCCCCGGAAGGAGAGAGGACGCCCTTTAAGGCGAAAAACTGCAAGTGGGAGAGACACATCATCTTCCTGATATATATTTTGAAATATGGCGCTGGCAGGGATAAGATAAACGATGCTGCTCTGTAATAAAAGATTCAAGGGTTATTTGTCAGTCCTTCATTCTTTACCCCAGAAACTGAGTTTTCAGCAAATGCTTTGATCAGCTCTCAAACCAGAAAATGTAATTTTTTTTTGTGTTACAGGACAGGCATCCACAGCCTTAGTCAGCCCTCTGGGGAGGGGGGCATTGCTCCATCCCGTTCACCCACCCCCCCGGTACTTTTGGGACAGCCTCTCTGCAAACACGACTCCTCACTTAGAGTATCTTTTCCCCTCGGTTGCAAAGATATAACTATCAAAGGTATGAATATCAAATTGCAAAGACGCATCAGGGCTGGTGTGGGTGCAACAGGGACCATGCCAAGTTCTGGGGCAGACGTGGATGGATGGAGGACCTCAGCTGAAGACTGAGGCTGGCCCCAAAATTATCCCAAGGGGGCTGGGGGACAGAGCAAAGTGCTAATTTCAGTTTTTAAGCCCAAATCCCTCCAGCAATCTGGTTCATAGCCTGGCTGCAGCAGCTGTGGCAGGGGCTGGTGAAACGCAGTGTGCCCCGGAGGGACCTGAAGGCAAACTGAGCGGGGAGGTTTCCCTGGAGCACCTGGACCCTGGTGCCGGAGAAGGTGTCTGCAGGTGGGAAAAGACCCAAAGCACCAGCAAAACCACTGCAGCTTCCAGTTGTCCTCCGGGGAGGGAAAGCCTCCCCAGCACAGGGATGGCAAAAGGCACAGCCAGAGGGAAAATCTGCTGGGGTTCCTCCAGAGAGGGTGCGTCCGGGGAGCTGAAAGGAAAAACATTGCAAAGCCACCTGGCAGCCACATTTCAGTCTGGCTTTGGAGAAATACAAGGGGGTTCATCATCATCATCTGAGAACAAAGTCTGAGCCTCTGCTGAGCCAGGGACAAGCGGCCCAGCAGAAAGCGCCTTAAGGTTCGTGTGAGTAATGGTCCATTTCTGCACCATCCCCATGAGGATCCCACATCCCAAGTCTGCTTAGAATAAATCCTTGCATTTTTTGCCACGACAGAAGGGACACACGGGACCAGCCACCCGGGCACTGCAGATGGGACTTTGTGAGCTACATAAAACCCTGTGCCGATAAGGCTCTTCTGCAGTCATTTGTTTTAAATGCCAGAATATGCTTCAGGAGCTCTGACATTTGGGGAATAAAAGCAAGCGGTGACCAACTCCCCTCTCTTCATTAGCTCCTGTAATTGGCCTTGCCAGCAGAAGGAAGCACGGCTGTCATGCAGGGACCAGACCCTGCCAGTGCTGGTGGGACAAGGTCCATTTGGGATTGAGTCAGTCCCCGATGGGTGCAGCACCTCACCCCGCTCTCCATCCCCTCCAGCAACAGCAACCCCTCGCTTCGCCCCTGGGAATTCCTGCCTGCGGCGTGCTAACATAGCTATTAAAAACCTCCCCATTCAGCCCTCAGATAATAATAATGTGCTTTACTGCATTTATCACTGCAACGGAATGCAGCTTTACGCCTACAAATCACCATTGAACGTGCCCCGCACGGCTCCGTTCTAGCTGGCGTCTCAGCAAGCGCCGCCTCGCTGTGGAGGGGTAACGGAGCTTTGGAAGCGGACACCAAATCTTCAACCACGTGTTTGCACCAAATACCCAAGGCGGGCTTCAAACCCGACCACCAGCTAAAAGGGGAGGGACACATTTCTGGATGTGGGTGATCCCAAAATACCATCTCCCTCCCTGCTACTAAATCCGCTTGTATCAGAGGAAACATTGATTAGCCATGGCTTCATGTATCACCTCGCATAGGGGGAATGTCAGCATCTGCTTGTGATCATTCAAGTCCAACCCAAACACTCCCAAAAATCTAGTTAGCAGTGTCCCTGCTCCTGCGGGGGGGTTGGACTAGATGACCTCTAGGGGTCCCTTCCAACCCAAAACATTCTATGATTCTATGAAAAAATGTGGCAATGTCCCCTATCCCTCCAAAATTCATCACAAGCTCTATAGGTGATGCACAGTCGGACCTCAATATTTCTTGCCTGAGAATATCCAGACTTGTGGGACCCACTTTGTCCCACAAAGTCTTTAGAAGCGTGAGCCATCAGAGGTAGCCCAAATCCCACGAGGGTGCCACAGCCCCGGGCCCCCGGCCACAGCCCTGCCGCATGCTGGGACGAGCACCCAGGGGCACCGAGCCAAGCATCGATTTTATGCCACCGGCCACCGTGACACCTTACATCAAACACTGGGAAAGAGCAGGGGAAACATAACTGAGTTTTACGGCTCATGTGAACACACCGGTGTCGCAGACAAGATGCCATAAACCCAGGTCATAACTCCAGAGGATTTTTTGCTCTCCTAAGCCACAGCCCATCTATTTGCCAGGGTTTGTATAGTGCTTACCCAGGGTTTATGCAATCAAAGGGCTGATAAACAACGCCTGCACACACGCAGTGTACGTATCTGTGTTCCCAGATCTTCCAGAAAATCAGCTGAACAGAAAACAGCGGTCGCAGGCAAAGCTAAGCCCCCAGGCAGGGGTTGGCTGCTGGCTTTCACCTGCTGTTCCGAGCAAGGCAACGTTTTTCCCATCCTTGCAGGGGAGATAACGGAGAAGCAAAATGCAATTAAGCCATCAGAAGGCACTGCAGACACGTCGGGATCCCAGGTGTTTGCTTAGGAGGGGATTTCTACAGCCTATGTGAAATCCTAGTTAAAATTCTCACGTTTTCAGTACAAAATCCCCATTCTGCAGAGGTACTGCAGGCCCAGGAGGAAGAGGATGGAGAAGAACATGGCAAGGAGGCCACACTGAACACGCAAAGCCCCCACTGCAAAGCATGAAGCTTTAACCGGAGGCAGGACTTCACTGTGCTCTTTGCCAGACCGCATCCAAGAAACCCCCGGCTTTGGCACTGATTTCCCCTTGCAGAGCTCACCTTCGAGCCCCTCCTGGCCGAGGCCCCGGGGGAAGCATCACACCAGCCCTTTTGGAGTCGTTTTATTCAATGCAAGCACAAGCTGTCAATGTAGCAAAAAAAAGGGTCCCTCACTCCCACATGCCTTTGCTCTGATGAAATATTAACTTTAAGCCACCATCGCCACCCGACAGGGCTCTTTCGATCTGGCACCAGAAGAAAATGATAAAAACCCACAGGCTGCGAAGGCAGTGACTTGACACGGCTGTGGGATAAAGCCGGCTGGGGCTGAAGCAGCCAAGAGGGAGAGGACGGGCAGCTTCAGCCTCTCAAGTGATGCAGGATAAGGAATAACTCATTTTGCATCCTACAAGTAATTAAATGCCTCGGTCCTGCTCAGCAACGTGGGCATCAGCTCTTGGCTTTCTGTGCAGACCCCGTCACCCGCTGGCAGTGGCTGCGTCCTGGGGAGCCCCAGCTGGGGTGGGATGGGTGGGACAGGGAGGGATGGCTGGTGGCCCAGCACAGCCACTGCCTCCATCCCCAGGGGACACAGCTCTGGCTGCACACTGGGCTGAGCCAGCACCGCTCCATCCCCTGTCCCCGCAGGACCCCTCATCACGGCAGGGAAGTGGCCCAAGTTATTTTTCCCCATGACAGAGCCCAGGTCATCGCCCCTGCAACCCTCAGTATTTCAGCTCCCCTTTCTGCTCCCCACCCCCCAACCTCTTTTTCCGGTTTGTTTTGGGGTTTTTTTTTCTCCAAAATCACAGACCTGAGCTGGATGCAACTCCTCTGCAAATGCAGCAGACCAGATTTCTATCCCTGCCACCACCTACCTCCCCAGCTGCTCAAAAAAGCAAGGAGCAACCTAGTGCACAGCCCAAAACAGCTCCCAGCAACTCCCAACAGGGGCTTCGAAGCCTGGAACATCACAGGTAGGGGCACAAACACACACACCCCCCAGTGCAGGGTGATGCTCTGCCTCGGGGCAAGTCTCAGCCACCCTGTGATTACTGGCACAGCATGCGGGTCACCTACCCACCCCGCTGCCGCCCGTCCCACGGCAAGCACACATGGAAAAGGTGCAGCTTTCCCTTCAAGGCGTATAAAATTATCTGCTTCCCAAGCTGCAAATACAACACACTCCCTCAGGGCATAAACACATTTTCCAAACTCTCACGCTTCCAGACTCATCCTAATTACGAGACACTCCTGGACTCCACTATCAAGGACGAGGCAGCGACCTGGGGTTTCCTCTGCACAATATTATTTAAGACTTAGTGCTGAGCATTTGGTGCAATAAAGTGCTATTCTAACTGATCCGGCCTTGTAGGACCAAGATATTTGAGAAGGGAGAGCGGCAGCAGCTCTGTTGCAAGTCTAGTCATGAGTGCCATTAGAGGGTATAATATACAGCGGGTATTCGAGCTGAAATTATAATAAAATAATATACGTTGCTCAGCAAGCTGATGTCTAGAATACAGTGGAAATCCTGCTAACGGGGAAGACATCAATTTGATTTTAAAGTTTGTTTAAAGCAGTTTTTAAAAGTCTCAGCCGCCCTGTGATTACTGGCACAGCATGCGGGTCACCTACCCACCCCGCTGCCGCCCGTCCCACGGCAAGCACGCATGGAAAAGGTGCAGCTTTCCCTTCAAGGCGTATAAAATTATCTGCTTCCCAAGCTGCAAATACAACACACTCCCTCAGGGCATAAACACATTTTCCAAACTCTCACGCTTCCAGACTCATCCTAATTACGAGACACTCCTGGACTCCACTATCAAGGACGAGGCAGCGACCTGGGGTTTCCTCTGCACAATATTATTTAAGACTTAGTGCTGAGCATTTGGTGCAATAAAGTGCTATTCTAACTGATCCGGCCTTGTAGGACCAAGATATTTGAGAAGGGAGAGCGGCAGCAGCTCTGTTGCAAGTCTAGTCATGAGTGCCATTAGAGGGTATAATATACAGCGGGTATTCGAGCTGAAATTATAATAAAATAATATACGTTGCTCAGCAAGCTGATGTCTAGAATACAGTGGAAATCCTGCTAACGGGGAAGACATCAATTTGATTTTAAAGTTTGTTTAAAGCAGTTTTTAAACACTAAGCAAGTAAACATTTATAACTGAATAAATAGTTTTCAGTTTAGTCAAGGAGCATTCAGTGGATGTTGGCATAAATATTCAGTTATGGAAATTATTTGATTGAAATAGATTTTACATGCCATAAATAAACATTGTCTGCGACGAACACACACTCCCAACAAGCGGCACGAATTAGAGAGCCACTGATGCCTAATGCCAGTCTTTGAAAATGTTTTATTTAGAAGCACTTCTGCTCACCGCACAGCCAGCCAAATCCCATCTGCCTGGGGTTTTCTCGATGTTCATCTCGCCGCGTTATGAAACGCTCGGAGCAGAAGCGCGGCTGCACGGGCAGCGGTGGGTGCTGCACCCCTCTGCCCAGGGGGGGCTCATCCAGGCGCTGGGATGGGGCCCGTTTAGCAGAGGACTGCACCAAAGGAGCAAGCAAAACTGTAAACCAGGAGCCTGCGATAGGCGAGCATCGCTGCGGAGCCGGCCTGTTTAGTGCTGGCCCCCTGCAGAAATCAGGGGTGAGAAATCTGTGTTTTACCAAAATCCGCTGTGGCTTCAGTGCTAGCAGAGCTACAGCTGGATGCGGGCACGGGGGCGATGCTCTCCTCCCGGGCAGAGCGCATCGTCCTAGCACTCAGCGGAGCTTTTGACCACATGAAGTGACACACAGATGCAAGTTAGACCATATTCCAAAATATGTTTATGAATAAATGCCCTCAAGTTCAGGAATATTTGTGGTGCCAGCCCAGATAGGGATAGCTCTGCACAATCTTGTAAAGAAGCAGAGGAGCTCAGCATTAAGCTGGAGAAAGCCAGGGATGACCTGACCGGGGATAAATAGCATTTTCCTGTTTTGGGTATGTTTTTAAGCTTTCTCTGCAAAATGACAGCGTATGCAGGACCAGAGCATGAGGCTGGCAGTGAAGCTGAGCCCAAAGCTGAAGAAAAAAAAAAAAAAGGAAAAAAAAAAAGAAGCCACAAAGAAGGGAAGGGAAGGAAAGGCAAGAACTGGAATTTCAGTTCTGGTGTCACACCTGTGACGCCACCACAATCACACAGGACCCAAGGAGAGGGGCAGAGCTGTGGCCTGTGCCCCAATCCTGCCATCCAGTGCTGGTGCAAGGATCCAAACCACAGAGCTGTCTTGGAGAAAAAAAAAAAAAAAAAAAGCAAGCACAAGTCACCCGCAGCACAAACTCCCTGCGTGCTACGGCTTACCAAGAGAAGCCGTGTATTTCTGGACACAGCTGCTCAGACACACCTCGCTGCAGGCCCGTGTCTCGCCCAAGCCCTCACGACGGCAGCAAAAGCACGGGCAGACTGTGCCATCTAGCTTCTATGCTCAGCCACGGACTGCTACGCTGGGTTTTCTTGCAGACGCCGCTCAGCCCTGCACACCGAAGCCGGGGGACAGCAGAAATCCCCCCCGTTCCTGCGGCGTTGGCAATCTGTACGCAGCCACAAGCCTCCTCCCGGCACAGACCCCCACAGGGTGGGTGCATGGAGAGTTTGGGTGGATGGAGACCTTGCCCAGAGCCACTCTTGGAAAAAGGTTGCCCGGCATTACACCTGAGCATCACCAAGCGCCGTCACCAGTGATCTGCAGAGCCGGCGTGGGGTGACCCACTGGCATGCCACAGAGGACCCACAGCACCTTCACCAGGGCAGTCACCGGACCTCATCCGTGCCTGGACCAGACACCCCCTGCACCTCTCCGGGTTGAGCCCCGTGCTGCCTGACCGACATCTAGCAAACATGAGAGCCCGGGGGCACTCAGAAAGCTGCACTGGGAGCAGCAGCTCCCACCCTGCGCCTGCTGAAAGCAACCACGGCCAAACACCCCGTTTCTTCACAGAAGTCCCCAGTCCCTTTTCCTCAGCTTGGGGCTGGAGTAATGAACAGCTTTACGCTCAGTGTACTCTGCTCCAAGCATTGCTACGTGGCAGAGCAGCCTCCCAGCCACCCCAGCTGGAGCTTGCTCCATGCAGGAATTCAGTAAAGTCAATATTGGGAATAGAATCATAGAATGTTTTGGGTTGGAAGGGACCCCTAGAGGTCATCTAGTCCAACCCCCCTGCAGGGAGCAGGGACACCGCTAACTAGATCAGGTTAACCCACATCCCTGGGGACAACCTGTGGTCCCTGCTTCACCACACCTCACGGTGCAGCAAGCGTTATCCCAGCTGGGGAACTGAACCCTGTGGCAGGGGCTTGGGGAAGGACAAGGAGCCAGATCCTGACCCAGGTGACGGGGATCCACCTTGCTGGGCCTGACACTCACCTCAAGATGCTGTGAGTGGTACAAGAGCCTGACGATCACCCCCAGCCCGGTCCCACAAGCCACCTGCTGCAATAAACCAGATCTCAGCAAGTTGAAGATCACCCCCGCATGCCCGAGGGTCACCACGAGGCGCAGGCTTTCACAGCACCCGTGTCCCCACAGCTTACCTGAAGGAATTACGTTTTTTTCCTATCTGAGCATGTCAGACAGCTTCATTTTTATAGTGCGAGTCCTTGTCTAAAAGCCAGAGTTTTACCCAAAGCCTTGCAAATTCCTCCCGGAACCTCTGACAATCGTAGATTTTATCTGGTGCATAATGCAATGCAATTTAGCGTTCTTTCAACAGTCCAAATCCCCTATAAACTCTATTTCAGCAATTAGAGGTTCATCTCCCTGAAAGCATAGGCATCAGTATCTTTTACTTGGCTCCAAATAGGCAACATTATTTCCCTA
>NW_009258668.1:1258809-1260502 GCF_000687185.1 Egretta garzetta
CACGTATTAGTTGTTTGCTACTAATGCAAAGTCCTTGAAGAGTATTTTGATTTTACCTGTTCTTTAGGGGAATCAGCAGCTCTCTATAAATCATTTTGCTTCCAAATAAGTTTGAGCTTCACATCTGTGCACCTTCAGAGTCTGTAACCATCAGCTTTAGGAAGGAACAAAACGCAATTTTCACGATGAGCTCAGGAAATTCAAGGGTTTGGCACCTAGTCTTCATTGTATATTGGGCAATAAATGCCTAGTTAAGGCAGCAATAAGGTAAGAAGGCATTACAGTTTGTACTACACCACCTTCCCACTAGATTTAAAAGATGGGAGCAGTAGAATAGGAAAAAGGAAAGAACATTTAGAGTGTTTACAAAATTACAAGGTGACAATTCAGGTGTTTTAATGTGCACAAAGTAATTCAAAAACATATTTTAGCTTTGTTTTCAAGGAGGAAGCTGCTTTTCAATTGCTACCCCTAGCTACTTGCTACATAGGGTTGGGGTTTTTTTATTGTTATTGTTTTCCACCACGTAGGTAACACAGATGCTCTGGCACTGAGCTCTCGGGACCAGATCCTCAGCTGCTTTAAAGCTGCACAATTTGCTGCCCTGCAGAGAAAGAAGCTGCCCCAAAGCCATTTCACCATCAGAAAGGTTTGCTCAGGAGAGAGGGACAGAGAGCCACAACTCCCTACCGGGCTTGAACCTCTCTTGCAGCTCCAAGCATCCAAATAATCCCGATACTGCTGCCATGTGCAAAGCTCTCAGGCTGGTACCCAGCACAGGAACACCCTCCTGTCACCAACACATTGATGGGGACAGAGCCACACAGACATTTCCCACCGGGAAGCGCCACGAGCACAGCAGTGCACCTCTAGCAGGCAGCCGGAGGCAAGCTGAACACAGCCCTGCACAGACTCCAGCAGCGGCAACTGCAAAAACTCTCCCCTCCCGTGTTTCGCTGAAATTTTACGCTACGGTCAGTTATTGAGAGGTATCTGAAAAGAGCGTGGAGTAAAAGCGAGAAGCATCTTTCACAGTACCTGACTGGTTATCCCATTCAGGTGTTGGCAATCACAGTGAGCTACCAGTTTCAAACCAAACCCTTGGGGCAGGCCACCAGATTTATTTCTCCCTGGTGTCAGGACACCACCCCAGGCAGCACAGCTCAGCGCAAAGAGGGAATTTGCTTCTCTGGACCCAGCCAGGGTAACAACACATTCGCAACCGCTGCCCCGTGCAGGCAGAGGCACCGCAGAATTGCGGTGTGTGGGTCACGCTCTCCTCACCAGAGAAGCTCAAAGCTCTCAAATACAAAGCTGGCATCGCATCCACTCCTGGCATTTCACACTTCTGCCCAGTTATCCTTGTCCGCAGAGCCCAAGCGACAGCTTAACCCAGTGCTACCAGCTCCTCCAGCACAGCTCCCCAGCAGGGTTCGCGGAGATTCACATCAGCTGCTGGGAAACCAGCTCTTGCACCACAGCTCCCCATTCTCTGCTGGGGATCAGGAGCAGCAAAGTTGAGGGGTTTAGTCCCTTGAAAAAGAACAAGTATTTCCAAATGTAGCATGAGTTAAAATAATGCTGAAGAACAAAAGACTTATTCTCCTCCAGTAAGAATCCCCCTGGCGTAAGGAATTCAGTAACTGGTTAGGAAAGTGCACCAGTGTTTGCAGAGTTTTCAGTGTCACACTGC
>NW_009258668.1:1260619-1262044 GCF_000687185.1 Egretta garzetta
AGTAGAATAGGAAAAAGGAAAGAACATTTAGAGTGTTTACAAAATTACAAGGTGACAATTCAGGTGTTTTAATGTGCACAAAGTAATTCAAAAACATATTTTAGCTTTGTTTTCAAGGAGGAAGCTGCTTTTCAATTGCTATCCCTAGCTACTTGCTACAGAGGGTTGGGGGTTTTTTATTGTTATTGTTTTCCACCACGTAGGTAACACAGATGCTCTGGCACTGAGCTCTCGGGACCAGATCCTCAGCTGCTTTAAAGCTGCACAATTTGCTGCCCTGCAGAGAAAGAAGCTGCCCCAAAGCCATTTCACCATCAGAAAGGTTTGCTCAGGAGAGAGGGACAGAGAGCCACAACTCCCTACCGGGCTTGAACCTCTCTTGCAGCTCCAAGCATCCAAATAATCCCGATACTGCTGCCATGTGCAAAGCTCTCAGGCTGGTACCCAGCACAGGAACACCCTCCTGTCACCAACACATTGATGGGGACAGAGCCACACAGACATTTCCCACCGGGAAGCGCCACGAGCACAGCAGTGCACCTCTAGCAGGCAGCCAGAGGCAAGCTGAACACAGCCCTGCGCAGACTCCAGCAGCGGCAACTGCAAAAACCCTCCCCTCCCATTTTGCAAATTACTGATTTTGTGTTTCGCTGACATTTTACGCTACAGTCAGTTATTGAGAGGTATCTGAAAAGAGCGTGGAGTAAGAGTGAGAAGCATCTTTCACAGTACCTGACTGGTTATCCCATTCAGGTGTTGGCAATCACAGTGAGCTACCAGTTTCAAACCAAACCCTTGGGGCAGGCCACCAGATTTATTTCTCCCTGGTGTCAGGACACCACCCCAGGCAGCACAGCTCAGCGCAAAGAGGGAATTTGCTTCTCTGGACCCAGCCAGGGTAACAACACATTCGCAACCGCTGCCCCGTGCAGGCAGAGGCACCGCAGAATTGCGGTGTGTGGGTCACGCTCTCCTCACCAGAGAAGCTCAAAGCTCTCAAATACAAAGCTGGCATCGCATCCACTCCTGGCATTTCACACTTCTGCCCAGTTATCCTTGTCCGCAGAGCCCAAGCGACAGCTTAACCCAGTGCTACCAGCTCCTCCAGCACAGCTCCCCAGCAGGGTTCGCGGAGATTCACATCAGCTGCTGGGAAACCAGCTCGTGCACCACAGCTCCCCATTCTCTGCTGGGGATCAGGAGCAGCAAAGTTGAGGGGTTTAGTCCCTTGAAAAAGAACAAGTATTTCCAAATGTAGCATGAGTTAAAATAATGCTGAAGAACAAAAGACTTATTCTCCTCCAGTAAGAATCCCCCTGGCGTAAGGAATTCAGTAACTGGTTAGGAAAGTGCACCAGTGTTTGCAGAGTTTTCAGTGTCACACTGCGCCAAATGCACCCCATAGGATTCAACTGCGTATCAGCA
>NW_009258668.1:1262334-1262757 GCF_000687185.1 Egretta garzetta
GAAATCGGTTCAGTCTGATGTCACTGCCTCAAGGCAACGGGAAGGTGGGAATCCGCTGAGCAAGGCAGCCCCATACAATTACTTTCTAATTTTTGTATTTAACTCTTAACTATTTATCTTATTCAGTATCCCAGGCTTAGCTGTTCCTCCCCTATAGCTAGCTGCAGGTTTAGTCCCCTCGCAATGAAACCACAGCAGCCGTTGGGAAGGTAACACCATGTTCCCCCCCCCGCCCAGAGGTAGGAATTAACCCAGCTACCTGCTTTAACTCACATTTCACATTTGTTTTGCAGTACTTAACGAGCATTTTCCCAAGTTTCATTAAATTAGTCTCAGGTAATTCCTAAACAGCTGTCACCAACTGGCTGCCCATAGCAGCACAAGTTTATCCAGCCAGCTGGTGGAAAAGCAGCTCCCCGCGCT
>NW_009258668.1:1262947-1264275 GCF_000687185.1 Egretta garzetta
TGTTGTGTACCTCTTCGCTCCCCCCCCCACAGAACCCGTAACGGGCTCTGTGGCAGGAAGGTACAGCCACACCGTGGTGCGGCGAGGTACTCACCCAGGACAGGGATGAGGGGCAGTGCCCTCTTTGCCTCGGGAGGGACTGCTTGACCACTGCACAGAAGAAACACTTCAGCCACCAGGCCACTGCCCAGGTTTGTTCCCATTCCCTCCTCACCACCACCCCATCTTGTTCAGTTTAATAAGCAGTGGGACAAAAAAAAAAAGGCAGCGATCTCCCACAGAGCAGCACAGCTTCAGCAGAGCTGCCCCACAGCCAGCAGGACAGCACCCTGACACTTTTAACCCCCTGAGAGGGAACTAGAAGGCCCAACTGCAGGCCTTGGGCACACCTGACAAGCGTTCCAGTGCCCAACCCCCTTCAGACATATTATACCACAGCCTTTAAGTGGCCAGAAGCCTCAGAAAAAAACCACCAGATGAAGCAGAAGGGCAGCGTGGCTCCAACTGAGTTGATTCACTTCTTTCGGAGGCAGCAGGTTCAGGCCACACAGCGGATCACACACAGGCTGCAGCAGACACCTGCCCTGTCCAGAGGCTCAGGGTGCCAGTACCTCATCTCATTTTGGTACCAGCTTTAACTTCCCCCCAGCTCCCCACACCCTGAAGCACCACAGCTCCTCAGGAGCGAGGAAGGCTCAGGCACAGAGCTGGAGGTACAGCGCTGCACCACAGACGTGCTGGAACTTCACTATTCTCTACATTAGCAAGAGCAGAGTTTGGCAGCCTCTAACCCAAGCAAGTCCGGCCTTACTGGCAGCTGCGCTCTGACCCTAGCCTTTGCTTTAAGCAGACCACTCTACTGCTCTGCTCACAAACCCAAAGGCTCGGTGGCATCATACAAGCATCAGCACTCTTGAGGCCCCCTGGTTTTGTGGGGGAAAGCTGAGGACATCAGGACAGGCTGAATTTGGGCCCATCCCCAGCGCAGCACCTACCCCTCCGGGAGGGTCACTGTGAGGGAGTGGAAGCCCCGTAGCCCCTAGAACCTTTACAAAAGGCAAATGCACGCATGCCAGTCGGGCAGGGAGATCTGTTTATTAAGTAGGGCTGTGCCGAGATGCTGTAGATGTGTCGGGGAGGCCCAGAGAAGCCCCGGGAGCTTCTAGCGACAGCCTCATCCTCCCGGCGCTCAGTCCAGCTGCAAGAGAGCGAGAAAGGCGAGAGGCGTCAGCGGGAACCGGCACACCCGCGTCCCCCCCGCACAGCCCCGGGGCCGGCGCTCACCTTAATGAAGCCGATGTCCTTGGCGTACTGGCGGAAGCACTGCC
>NW_009258668.1:1266520-1266885 GCF_000687185.1 Egretta garzetta
AAGCCCTGACCCAGGCTGCCCAGGGGGGCTGTGGAGTCTCCTTCTCTGGAGATCTTCAACCCCTGCCTGGACGCTGTCCTGTGCCCCCTGCTCTGGGTGAGCCTGCTTGGGCAGGGGGTGGCACTGGGTGAGCTCCCAAGGTCCCTTCCAACCCCGGCCATGTTGGGATTCTGTGAAGTCCTCAAAAAACAAATGTGGAAAGCCAATACGGCAAGGATTCGCTGATTTTTATTTTTTATTATTATTATTTTTTCCCTCCTAAATTCGGGTCGCTGCAGTGCAAACTGGCTCTCCGGGCAGGGGGGGGGGGGGGCCGGTGGGGCCAGCAGCAGGGGCAGGCAAGCCGTCGCCCACCCCGTCCCCTC
>NW_009258668.1:1269225-1282470 GCF_000687185.1 Egretta garzetta
GTGCCGTGCCCGGGCTCGAAACCGAGCGGCGTGTGGAGGGTGGCTCGCTGGGGAGCCGGGCGGGCCCCGGGCTGTCTCCTTGGGGTCCCTCCGACAAATGCGACGCTGCGACTGAGCTTTGGCACAGGAGATGTAAGCGAGGCAGCCTGAAGGAGCCCGGCTTTGTATCAGCAGGCTACAGCAAGAAGGGAAATAGAAGGGAACTCACTTTTTGTGCCGGGAAGGCTGAGCCCAGCTTCTTTTCTGGGCTGTGTTCTGAGTCTCCCTTCTCCTGCTCCCTCTGGAGAAACAGCAGGAGGGGAAAAGTCCATTTTTCATGTTGTTCTTTGCTGTTTGTTTGGAGAGAAACAACTTTTTTCATCTCTCTGATACAGTATCTTGCTCTTTGGCTGTAAATTCTGTGAAACAGTTATTGCTTACCGTCTTTTTAATGAAAAAAACAGAGAATACTTTTGTCTTAGTGGACAAGCAGCGTGCCCTCTGTGGTTTTCAAAGCTGGAGACACACAGTATGGATCAGCAGTACAGGCACCATCTCACCTTAGTGCCTAGCTGATAGTAGAACTCAACGGTGTATTTATTTACAGTTCAGAGGATAGTTGGAATCTGTAAAGTGTTTTTAATAACACTAAACTCACAAAAAAAAAATCACATACTAATGTTCAATTTTTATGTTGGTAAGGTTTTTTTCTGTGCCTGTTGCAGTAGTCTTTTGTAGCTTTGTAGAAGAGGAAAGCAGGGTAGCTTTTGCTTAAGTTTAACCTTAAGCTTAACTTTAGAGTTAGGATGTGTAAATAAAAGCAAGTAATATTGATTGTTTGGAAAATAATTTTGTCTTTCTGTTGCAACTGTGGCTCTCTGGCCTGAAGAAGGTCCTTTAATCATTTCAGTGATGTCAGGCTGAGCAGTTGTAAGCATGAGTGGTGAAGCTTATTCCTTCACAAGCAGAATGCTTTCTGAAAGGGCCTGGCGGAGGAGAAATGCACAGGGTGTTTTTAAACTGCAGCTGCAATGAGCACTGACAACAGCCTTGGCAGAGCGGAGCGGAGCTCGGGGCGGGCTGTGAGGTCTGCTTGAGAAACAAGGTGAATGAATCTGTACTCGGGATGGTGACTTACTGAAAAGAAAACAAATACGACACAGCAAGAAAGAAAAAGCACTGTATTGGGAATAAGGCCAATACCTGAATATAGTTGTGGTAGCCCAAGGTTTCACAGAATGTGGCAGAGCGCTATGGTGAACTGGAAATACCTTGTCTCTGCAAGAGCAAAGGCTGTGGTGGTGAGGAAAGCAGCTTTAATTTGATGAAGAGAGCAGTTTGCATTGCAGTGTTAAATATAAAAGAAGTAGCATGTGACCAGATCAGATCAATTTCTTTCTTGTCAGAAGCAAATGTGCTCCGTATCTTGCGAAAAAGAAAACTTGACGTGTCTTGCATTAGATCCAAAATATCTACATCCTTTACTCTAAGTATTTCTGCCAAAGTGTGAGAAGACAAAAAGTTTGTCTTGGGACAAAGGTAGAAAAGCCAGCCTGTTGTAAGAGGATCTACTAGCAGTATAAAATTAGACAGGACAGGTTTGTGTCTTAGTGCTACAAGAAGTAATTTAGACCCTCACCAGCCTGTGAGGACACTGTGCGACAGACACTCTTTTAGTGTGGGTAGTAATTTAGTTAAGAACTACATCTGTTGTTTTCTGTATAAGATCATCCATGACATTGTTAGACTGAAAAGAAAGTCTCAGTCTAATGAAACAGGAGTTAGAGTAATGACCAGAGTTGCTCAAGGAGCCTAGATCCTCGCTCCCCATTTTTAGCGTAAGGCTCACCCTCATACTGTCAAGCTCCAGGAACAAATCCACTAAATTCCTCCAAAGCCAGTGAAACTACATATTCCTCTGAAATGCTCCAAATACAGAAACCCAATTTACGATCACTGCTAACTTTTCTGCAGTGTTTCTGCTAGTCTTCCATAATTTCATTACAGAAAAGCTTCTTAACTCTCAAAGATCATAGAATCATAGAATGCCTTGGGTTGGAAGGGACCCCTAGAGGTCACCGAGCCCAACCCCCCTGCAGGAGCAGGGACACCGCTAACCAGATCAGGTTGCTCACAGCCCCGGCCAACCTGGCCTGGAATGTTCCCAGGGATGGGGCCTCCACCCCCTCTCTGGGCAACCTGTTCCAGTGTTTCACCACCCTCATTGTAAAGAATTTCTTCCTTAGATCCAGTCTAAACCTACCCTGGTTTAGTTTAAAACCATTACCCCTTGTCCTGTCCCAGCTGGGCCTACTAAAAAGATTTTCCCCCTCTTTCCTATGGGCCCCCTTTGGGTATTGAAAGGCCACAATCAGGTCTCCCCGCAGCCTTCTTTTTTCCAGGCTGAACAAGCTCAACTCTCTCAGCCTGTCCTCATAGGAGGGGTGCTCCAGATGGACAAAAGCTTTGTAGAAAAGAGATTTCCAGGTATGACTACACCGACTGCGTGCAACTACCATGCAAAACCCCACTCTTTGTACTCTGCCAGGCAGTGGGATTTGCTGCATTCAGCCACATCGAGTTGAGAAACGTCGGTCTGGAGCATTCAACCCTGGAGCAAAAATAATAAAGTCACTGTGGTTTGGGTTGGTTTTTTTCCTTCAGCAAGCCTGTGCCTGCTGCATTGCACGCAAGGTCTGAAATCCATGTAACCTCCGATTGCCTTGTCATCATTCATTTCGTTCTGAAACAAGGGACTTGGAAGGCATCAACGCAGATTAACCTCTTTTCCTAACATCCTTTCTGTGGTTGAGACTTCAGACTTGGGGCAGAAAATCATGTCCTGAGCTCTTTCAACGGATTCTTTGCTTTTTTTTCTTAGATGTGTCTTAGTGTTTTTCTCAACACACTCAAGGTTTCTCAACAACAAGGTGTACAGACACTACATTGCCTTCACAAAGGTCTTGTGGAGGAAATTTGTCTCAAGGATCCAGAACACAAAGTACTCATACTGAAGTCACACGAATAGCACATAAACTTATTCGTAACAACCTAGAGCTTTTGGCTACAAGAAACAGGTATCTGTTGCATCTCATGCTTTGAGATCAAAGAAATACTGCCTGTAACTCAATTCTAATATATAGTTAAGTATTTTGGTTGGTCTTTACAGATCTGGAGGACTTCTGCTTACTTCCAAATTTCGTTAGCTTCTATTACCCTTGGAAACGTGACAGATCTGCCTGTAGTTAGGGGGAGTCCCATGGCTACCTGTTTTAGTTAGATTGGCTGAGATAATGGATGTTGGTGGTCTTGGATACAAAGGATTTTGGCTTTTAGCCTCTGGAATTAAGAGAATAGATGTGCCTGGGATTTAAGGAGAACAGTCATTTTAGGTTTGATGCAATCAAATATGTTTGACCTCTATTGTCTTCATTTATATCACGTTAGCTTCCAGAAGTCTCCCAAGGTCATTGCTCTGTTGTGCTAGCTGCTTATAGCATGTTATGTAAGCTAGTTCTGAACACTCTGGAATTTGGTATAAACAAATACATGTAAGAGCAAAATTGTCATTCAGGTGCAGAAATGGGCATCCAGGTGCTAGGGTTGGGCAAGTTACAGCTGGGAACAGAGCGCAAACCTCTCGACTCAGGGCCATATCAAAACTCCAAGTTTGTTCCTTCCTGCAATGAGAGATGACTTGTGCTTGTATGGATGCATCGTGCTTTTTATTCTATAATTCGCTTTATAGCTTGGTGTCTGTCAGCTGCACATCAGCTTGAGTAGAGACTTGCTGGGAAATTTAGAAGAGAAACATTTGGTCACCCCATTATTCGTAAAACTTAATCAAACCAGTATAACAAACGTATCGCAGCTTTCTTGACCTGTATTTAAAATACGGGTCATCTGATGCTGCGTTAATTTGACTCTCTGTCCTTACTGCCATTGCGTTGTATCCCACCTAATGCAAAACTTGTCACTTGTTTGCAGGAGGACTGCAAGTAATTATCCTCTTGTTTGACGCTGGCGCAACCAGAGCTGTGTGTGACCAGAAGCACTTCCTTAACCTGCCTTGAAGCTTTCCACCTTCCTTTATGTTAAATTTAACCTCAGCTTCCACCCTTTTTCTTCCTTGCAGCTTTCGGATATGATTGCCTCAAGTTTTACATCTCTGAATTCCCCGTGTGTGTTTGTATGAACTGTCCCTTTATCATGTTGCAGGTTGGGAAGATCAGGGTGCATCAGGCTTTTTTTTTTTCTGCACTTTATTTTCAGCTGTGAATTCAGTGCTTTGTTCCTTTTCTGAGTAATGCAACGCCGTTTGTTTGATCTAGATTATTCAGAGAGGTCGTAACTTCTCGTGCAAATTGCATGCCATTTGTTCTTAAATACTGTAAACAGCACGTCAACCTGATAAGCCGGTGTTGTTTCCCTTTTCTCATTTCATCGCCCTGCTGAGTTGGTATCTCCTGATACATGTACAAAATAATTCAGGCAGCGTTAGTACAAATGAGTACAAGAATAATGAACTTTTAATTCCACGTTTGTGTTTTCCTGTAGGCAAATGCCAGCAATTTAAAGAATTTCCTTTCAGCTGTGAGACTGGCTCACCACGGGACCGACATAGGAGCTCTCCCGCTCTCAGCTTTGGTACCTGCAAAGACCTCAGAAGTTGAAAAACCGAAGACAAAAATGATCATAACTTCAAGAAGGGACTATCCTCTCACCAAAAACTTTCCTTACTCCCTCGAACATCTCCAAGCCTCCTACTGCAAACTTGCTCGGATCGACACGCGTGTGCTTTGCTTGAAGAAACTCCGAAAACTAGACCTAAGCCATAACCATATTAAGCAGCTGCCAGCTACTATTGGTGACCTGATCTGTCTTCAGGAGCTTAATTTGCACGACAATCACCTGGAGTCGTTCAGTGGGGCTCTGTGCAGCTCCACCCTTCAGAAATCTCTGCAGTTCTTGGACCTCAGCCAAAACAAAATTAAAGCACTTCCAATTCAGTTTTGCCAGCTGCGAGAACTCGTTAATTTAAAGCTCGATGACAATGAGTTGATTAGGTTGCCATTCAAGATTGGCCAGTTAGATCACCTACGCTTTCTGTCAGCAGCACGAAACAAACTTCCGTTCCTGCCCAGTGATTTTAGGAAACTCTGTCTTGAGAACTTGGATCTCTTTGGAAATCCTTTTGAACAGCCTAATCCGCTTGTTCCCAACATACAACTGAAAATACCATTGACTTTATTAGAGTGTGCTGCAAGAGCAACTGTAAATTACAGGTAAGAGTAGCACGATGGGTACACATTGCACCTACTCTGTTTCAAACCGATTGAGTCTAAACTTTCCTGACTTTTTTTTTTTTTTTTTCCCCCTGTCAGTGGCTATGGCTCTTCACCTGTTAAAAATCGTAAGGCTAAAGTTGCTTTGAATTCTGCTTTTAAAATCATCCCTTTTTTGTACGGGACAACACAGTAAATTGGTGACTTGGAAGCATTTAGAGAAAGCTAAAGGTTGAAATGTTTTTATCCACAAAATGGGGGCACCGTAACAATATTCTTGCCCAGCCATGGGAAAAAAAGAATCGGTTCTGCAACCCTGAACCCCTTCTGGCATTTGTTATTGAGGAGCTTGCATTACGGTGGATTTTGTGGCACCAATCATATTCTGTGTTGGGATCTAGCTTGGAAATTGCTTTCAAACATGGTTGCCCTTCCTCCTGTGCTCACATTAAAGTACACTAAAGCTGTCATAGCCATTAGCCTGTCGCTGTCCCTTCCCATGTTGGCAAAGGGTTATCTGCCGCTGTACAGCTCCTAGTTCCAGACGTGGATGGGTCTGCCGCTGCTTGAGACGGGACCTTGCAGAGGCTGAGTAGCGTTAGAAAGGTGCCATGAGGTGGCTTCTCAGGGGGCCAGTGTCACGCTGTGTTGGCATTACCTACTGCAGGCTTCTCCCTGCCTTAGGTTTTCCTTGAGCTGTTAATTTCCTTTGGTGTTGGAGTGAGGGTGTTCTGTCTTAAGCAGAGAAGGCCAGTTCTGAGGTAATTTTAAAATTGTTATTTCACCAAGTAAACACCATCCTTGCCAGGCTGCTGTTTGTTATCAGTTTTCTCCCCTTCCACCAACACTGCTTACATAGCTCTGCCCACATGCCGCTGCCTGCAATCCTTCCGGTGCCAGCTGCTGCTACTCCCACCCTGTTCTGGGTGGAAAAGGGAGCACGAAGATGGAAAAGAGAGTCTTGGGTGCAGAAGGGGGGTGAGAGACAGATTTGAAGTGTTCCTAATCTATGTTCTATGCCTGTTCCTGCCTTAGGGGTGGGGAGCGCCCCATAAACCTGGGTTAATTGCTCAGAAGTCTGTGCTAAAGGTGTCCACAGGCATGCAGGGCACACCCTGGAAATGAGCTGAGCAACCAAATGTTCTGGTTCAAATCTTATAGAATCACAGAATCATTCAGGTTGGAAAAGACTTTTAAGATCATTGAGCCCAACCATTAACATGGCACTGCCAAGGCCACCCCCAAACCCTGGCCCTCAGCACCGCCTCTACCCGGCTGTTAAATCCCCCCAGGGCTGGGGACTCGACCCCTTCCCTGGGCAGCCCCTTCCAGTGCCTGACAGCCCCAAGGGGAAGGAATTGTTCCCCATGCCCAACCTCACCCTGCCCTGGCACAACTTGAGGCCGGTGCCCCTCGTCCCATCGCCCCTTCCCTGGGAGCAGAGCCCGACCCCCCCGGCTCCCCCCTCCTCTCAGGCAGTTGTAGGGAGCGATGAGGGCTCCCCTCAGCCTCCTCTGCTCCAGAAGAGATCTTACCCTCTTCTGACCTTGCTGATTTTATTAGAGTAGTTAAACTCTACGTCTCTGCTTTCCCAACTTTATATAAATTGCTGTAGTTTTGATATAAATATTATTAAGGCATGTTTTTTTTCTAGAGATTATAATCCCTCAACACTGGTCAGATGTTGGTGTTTGGTTACGTTACCAGGGTACCTGAGGATGCCCGGTCATTAACCCAGCCCTTGGTCCCCATGCAGCAGGCTTTTAAAAAGCCAGCATCACACAGAACAAAAAGGCTTTCTGCTCCAGGAGTCTCAGCGAGACGAGGCACAATGGAAATGGCTCCCATGCCCAGGGGTCTGTGTCTGTTAGGAGACAGCATTGGTCAGAGTGGTCCTGATTGTCTTAAATGGAAAAGAAAAAAGTCCAACAAGCGGGCAACAGACATTCTGTCTGACATTCACTGAAGGTGAGAATTAACAGAAAACGAGACACAGGAGTGATGATGGGCTGTACAAACCTTGAGAAAGGAAGAAAACAGAAGGAAGACACGAAAGCAAATGTTTGGAAATCAATCTCCACAGTGGCACGCTAGGCAAGTACCAGAGCTGTGATGACGTTTGCCCTGACCGGAAAAAAGGGTGTCCCAAAATTGAGGTGGTGAAAAAAAAAAAAAACCCACAGGAGCCCCAGCTATGTGAATCATGGTACATAGAAAGAATTGGGAATATGTAGGTGTAGTCGGGATGTGAGTCATGAGACCTATTCTGTGAGTCTCGAGTGACAGCTGGGCACTGGTGATACCCACACTTCGAAGTTAACTCACAACATGTTTCAGGGAAATGATTTATTTTGTACCCCAAACACAATGCCACTCTGCTGCAAACTTAAAAAGAAGCAATTTGCGTTCCTGTCGCTGACCGTCATTACTGACATGACAGATGAAAAGAGCGGTATGTCAAGAGAACCTTAATTTATTGTCTGCAATGTATTACTGTAAGAAGGCTCATTGTGTCTCCTGTTTCCTCTGGGTACAGTGTTTTTACGCTACTACTGCTACTTTGTGTTATAGAGCAAGGAGTAAACTGTGGGTGCCTTACCAGGCCAGGATGAAATACAGTGATCTTCCTGGCTACCGTGAGGGAAGAGCACATACGTGCCCCGTTCTCTTGTTATTCTTAATCTTCTTTTTAATTCTCTAATTCTCTGTCGCTGTGATACAGGCTGTCGCGATTTGTGTGAACTCCCTGGTTCTTGTTGCAATGTCTTCTGGAGCTCAGACCCATGGTCCTTAGGGGTCAGTAGCATGGTTGCATGTTTTTAGTGATTGTCTTGGAAAGAGGCGTTTAATTCCTAACCAGTCCGATATTGCAACTGGTACAATTTTAGATTTGCCTTGTCTATGATCTCGGGAAGGCGTTTCTCCCAGCTGGTGCATATGGCCTGTCACAGTGTTTGAGCGACGTCGGTTAATTTTGTAGTGAATTCACACTTAACTCCTCTTGTTCAACAGAATCCCTTATGGTTGTCATCTCCTTCCTTCTCACCTTTGTGAAGATCTGGAAGTGGCTAAAACATGCCAGTGCGGAAGTGCCTGTCTGAGCAGCTTCATTCAGATCACGGTGACCATGAATCTCCATCACGTAGCTCACACCGTGGTCCTCGTGGATAACATGGGAGGTACGGAGGCACCCATCATCTGCTACTTCTGTTCTCTAGACTGCTATTCCCAGTTCCTGGATAGGTACCTGCAGAGTAACGGGTGACGGTTACCGGGTGCAAAAGCTCTGCCTGAAGTTTTGTCCAGTGGCGGAAGAGCCTGAAATTGTTTTCTGCTTGTTACCCACAGCGTGCTGGCATAGGGCCTTTGCTGCCGGCAGCAAACGTCAGTCTTGCAGTGAGGGGGCACTGCCGGCCTTATCCCGTGGGCCTGGCTCTGTTCCTCCACCACTAGAATCTCTCTTTGGTTGGAATAAAAAGCGATGTTTAGCTTGAATGAATCTTCCTTAGAATGTATTTTGCTTTCTTCTTCCTGTTACTATGACTTTGTTGGGAGTATTGTGACAGTTTTCTTTGTTTCGTGGCGTAAGTGGTCTCTTCTTGCTAGGAGAAGGAAGGTGAGCGTGTATCAAATTGCTTTGCTGACACTTGAGGCTCTGAACTCTGCCTACAGAAGACAACTGCGTTGACTTTTATCACTGGACTGGACTCTTCCTGGTTTGTTTACTGTAGAGCAACTTGGTAGGCTGCTATGAGAAGAAATTACAGTGTGAGCAGTTCAAAACTGGTCATGTAACTCCAGGTGCTTCTTTTTAAAAAGTTCTGTTACAGCATTCTCACATCAAGCAGGGACCAGCATTGCTGGTTTGGTTTTTTTACCAGAGCAAATGTTTTGGGGTTTATCTCTTTGTTATACAAAAAATGTCTTTTTCTAAATATGTGACCTAAACTTTGTTTCTTAACTCTCACATTTTAAAGATTCTTGACTTGTTTGTTGTGTTGACTTATTAAATTTTGAAACCCTTCTACGTACCTGTGAATTGCGTCTTCTCTAATGAGTTTTTCATCCAACATATTCTAGAGATTAGCTCCCAGCCTTTTTCCTGGTGAAGATACCGAAACACTTGAGAGTATCTGCACCCCTATTTCATGTCTTGTCAGCTGGTCTCTGGCTGGGGTATTGAAACAGTGTGGAACAAAAGTCCCTTGAGAAGACTTTAGGCATCCCCTGCCCTGGAACATGTGATGGCTCGGAGGGAGCGCGTTACGCTGTTATTTTTGAAGCGGTGTTGACTGCCTGGGAGTGACTTACGCATTTTGCGTCTCTTCGGGTCATAGCAAAAACACAGCACTGTGGCAATTGAGCGTCGTTTCAATGGGAAAACAAGGCATCTGTAGTTACCGAGTGCAGAACTGATCTCGACTGGGCTTCAGGTGACAGCCAGATGGGGTGTCCAGCGTGAGGAGCAGCCTGAAAGGCGGCAGCAGGCTTCGGAAGAAGGTATTGGCTTGCAGGTATCGCTTAACGTCTCCCACGGGAGCACAGCCTTCATCCACCTTTTAAAAATCATCAGCTTCAAACTCTTCATTAATCAGAGACAGTCACAGCAGACAGAAATACTGAAGCACTCCCACTGAAGGGCTTTGCTCTGACAAGGCCAGGAGATGCATTTTCCTGAGGAAGAGGAACCTTTATTCTAGAAATACTATCATTAAAACTTTCTGCTAATGTCAAAATAACTCGACTGTGTTCTCTTCCTACAGTATTTGTAAAGCAGTAACTTTTCAGCAGCTCCAGGAAGATTCAGGTGAATCATTCCTTCACTTGTTCTTCAGCTACAGAGAGCTTGTGAAGGAGGAGACCGAGTGTGCCTGTTTACCTCAACGCCGATCTTCGGGAAGCGCTGTGGAGCTAACCCTGGCAGGTTTTAAATAGTCATATGCTAATGCTGCTGTAAAGGGAGAGAGATCTCATCCTGATTGCAGCAGCCTGAAGATTACTCATTTGGAAAAAAACCCTTTAGGTGGAGTGCATGATTAAGAGGAGGGAAGTGGAGTAGACACAGAAATTTGGCCTCCTGTGGGACTCCTCAGGAATTTCAGATGCAGATGCGTGGGTGTCTGCAGTGGCTGCGAGCCCTCCAGGGGAGCCGGCTGTGCTGGGGGGAGAGGACACCCCACCTGCGTGGCCCAGGCGGAGAGCAGCCTGCCAGGGCAGGCTGTGAAGTCCTGTCCGAGCCCTGCTGTGCTGGGAGAAGGGATCAGCAGGGGGGTCTAAAGGCCGAGGGGAAGAGGAGCGCGGCCTCCCCCGGCATGAAGGCAAGGCTGTGAACTGTGGGAAGGGGCTTTCGGGGGGGGGGGAATACTTCACTGTCAGCTCTGCACGTACTGCTGGGGTTTTTTTAACGCCGTGTGTGCACACGGGGCTGCCATTATCTCTGAAGTGAACATCATCCCCAAAACTGCCTCGGCTTCCCTTAATCCTCCCAAAGTACAGCAGCTGACCCAGCATGGAGGAGGGCAGCGGGGCGCCGGAGCCCTGCTCTGCAGAGGTTCTTCCCCAGCCGTCGCTGCGTTAGTACCAGAGCACCTTCCAGCCACGCAGCGACATCCCCAGCATGCTGTGATCTCGCCGTCTCCACGGAGGTCAAATGCGCAGAGGAGTTTCCTAAACTCCCTGCTTTCCCACCTTCCAAGAAAAGATGAAGGGAAGTCCTGTGCAGCCAAGCAGAGGGGTGGGAGGGGCCTACAACATCCCGGAGTTCCCTCGGGAATCTGGTGGACGACAAGCTGACCATGAGCCAGCAATGTGCCCTTGTTGCCAAGAAGGCCAATGGTATCCTGGGCTGTATTAAGAGGAGTGTGGCCAGCAGGTCGAGGGAGGTTCTCCTCCCCCTCTACTCTGCCCTGGTGAGACCTCACCTGGAGTACTGTGTCCAGTTCTGGGCTCCCCAGGTCAAGAAAGATGAGGAACTCCTAGAAAGAGTCCAGAGGAGGGCAACTAGGATGATAAAGGGACTGGAGCATCTCCCCTACGAGGAAAGGCTGAGAGAGTTGGGCTTGTTCAGCCTGAAGAAGAGAAGACTGAGAGGGGACCTTATCAACATGTACAAATATCTTAAGGGCGGAAGTCACGAGGATGGAAGCAGTCTGTTTGCAGTGGTGTCCTGCGACAGGACTAGGGGCAATGGGTGCAAACTGAAACATAAGAGGTTTCAGTTGAATATGAGGAAAAACTTCTTTACTTTGAGGGTGACAGAGCACTGGAACAGGCTGCCCAGGGAGGTTGTGGAGTCTCCTTCTCTGGAGATATTCAAGGCCCGCCTGGATGAAGTCCTGTGTAGAATGCTCTAGGTGAGCCTGCTTTAGCAGGGGGGTTGGACTAGATGATCTCCCAAGGTCCCTTCCAACCCTTGCGATTCTGTGATTCTGTGATTCCAGCCGGCTTAATACTCTCCGTCTCTTGCCACCCCCATAAACAGGCTCTACCCGTGCTGCAAAGCGTTTGTCTGAGCAGGGTGAAGTTCTCTGGCTGCAGCTTGGTCCCAGAGGCAGCAAGGTGCTCGATGGTTGGGGTTTCGGTCTCGCTGGCCGCAGACGGATGAGCAGCCGGGGCGGCAGCAGGAGCCAGCAGCGTTGCTGGGGTGGCTGCTGCAGCGCCCGGAGCCGGCGCTGTTGGCCACCAGGAGGTGGCGAGGGAGCCAAGAGCCAAAGCCGTCCTTCAGCGTTAGGTAAAGGCAAAGCAGGAATCGCTTCTTTCGGGAGCGTCTTCTCCCGCGGTTTTCCGTGCCTGCTAGCAAGACAACTCCGGCGTCTCTCGGATCTCCTCCAGCTCGCTTCTCGCCGGCGCCCTGGGCTCTTTTGGGGAAACGGGTGCGGACACCGGCGTGGACAGCAAAGGGTGGGCACGGTTCCCTTGTTGGGTATTGCAGGCGCAGGAGCATGCGTGACCCAAAGGAGCGTGCGTGACCCAACCGCTGTGTCTAGGGCTTTTCCTAGAGAAAATGGGACTGGGCAAAAATTATTCTCGTAAGAAACTGTTCTACCTCATTTATCCTACTTGTGTGGGATTCTCTAGGGCCATTTATGGGGTGTTTGCAACACGATCTGATTGAATCAAACTGACTCTGTTGCAGAGACCAGCCTCTCTCTTTTAAGGAGCGCTCTTCTTTAATGACTCTCTTGAAAACCAGCAGTTGTGCCCAGGTGATTAGGAGAAACTTGCCGAGTTAAGCAAAGCTCAGCTGTGGCCAGCAAAGGTCGAGCTGTCATTAAAACCATGGCCTAAAGGTGGAACCATCGCTGTGGAACCATCGCTCCGGTCCCTTCTGCTAACGTTGCACCCGAGAATTTTGGTGTTTGCCTTGCACGTTGCAGTCTCGAGCGCTGCGGGGCTCGGTCTCACCGGATTAAAGCAACCGATGGCTCTCGCCTGGAATTTGAGGACGCTGCCTGATGTGAGACGCTTTTAAATCCAACTGGATCCTGTCCTTACCCGTCTCCTCTGGGGGAAGGCGTCTTGATCTCGGTTTGGTAACTCCTGAATGCTGCCGCAAGCGGGGCTAGCGGCAGCTGGGGTCATTCTTTAATGGGCCTGATTCTGCTGCGCCGACGCCGTTCTGCACTATCCGAGTACTGCGTTTACCCGCGCGCCACCTGCGCGATAGGGAAACCCCCTTAGCCCAACCCGACGGCGTTTCAGGTGCGGGCGTTTGACCCGCGGCCGTGCGAGACGTGGGCTCTGGCTCTGTGGAGGCTGCCGCCCTGGGGCAAGAAATACTTAAAATTATGGAAATGAGCATTGATATTAACCCAAATAGAAAAAAATAAACCACCCCCGACCCTGCGTGTATGGGTGCCGCCCCCGAGAACAGCGGTTTCGTGCTAGAAGGGACGAGGCGCAGCGGAGACCCTCGTAAACCGGGGCAGCGCTGCAGGCAGACGGGGATGGTCAGAAATTTCCGCTGGATGTGGCTGGGCCG
>NW_009258668.1:1283304-1285121 GCF_000687185.1 Egretta garzetta
CGGAGCGGCGGCGGGGGGAGAGCTCTCCTGCTCCCGAGGACCCGCCGGGGTGACGGCGTTTGCCCCTGCGGAGCACGCCGCGCCGGGGCACGGGGCACAAAACCCTCACCGGATTTCACATGGGGCCCGTCCGTGCCCACCCAGGAGAGGGGCTGGGACACGAAGGGCAGAATTACGAGAGTAACCCGGGCACTTGGGTGTAATTGTAGAATTATTTTATTATAGATTGTTCTTGTAACTTTGGAATGATTGTCATCTTAGTTCTTCTATGTCTGGAGTGATTCTCTTCTCACAGTCTTGCAATTCCAGAATCATGTATGGTTCTTGCAATTCCAGAATTATTTTCTTGCCTTATTCTTGCAGTTCTAGAATTACTGTATTATTGTCCTTGCGGTTCTAGGATTGATCTTACCCTATTCCTGCCATTCTAGAGTGATTTTTTAGTGTATTGTTCTGGAAATTCTAGAATTATTTTCTCGTATTCTTGCCATTCTGTTTTCTTACAGGATCACAGAATCGTTTGGGTTGGCAAAGCCCTTTAAGCTCCCCCAGCCCAACCGCCCCCCTACCCCTGCCATCCCACCCCCAAACCCTGGCCCTCAGCACCGCCTCTGCCCGGCTGGTACCAGGGCTGGGGACTCGACCCCTTCCCTGGGCAGCCCCTTCCAGCCCCTGACAGCCCCAAGGGGAAGGAATTGTTCCCCATGCCCAACCTCACCCTGCCCTGGCACAACTTGAGGCCGGTGCCCCTCGTCCCATCGCCCCTTCCCTGGGAGCAGAGCCCGACCCCCCCGGCTCCTTATTCTTGCCGTTCTAGAGGTGAATTTATCTTATTCTTCTCATTCTAGAACAAATTTCATATTCTTGCCATTCTAGAATGATTTTTTTATTTGGTCTTTAAAATCTAGAATTTTAGCTCAGCCTTTCAAATCTAGATTTTGCTCTTTGAAAACTAGAAAATCTAGACTTTTGGCTTCTTCTTTCAAATCTACAATTTTAGCTTAGTCTTTCAAATCCAGAATTTTGTTCTTTCAAATCTGGAATGATTTGGGGTTGTTCTTTCAAATCCAGAATTTTCTTCTTTCAAATATAAAATTTTGTTCTTTCAAATCTAGAATGTTGTACTTTCAAATCCAGAATTTTGTTTTTTTCAAATCTGAAATGATTTTGGGTTGTTCTTTCAAATTCAGAATTTTGTTCTTTCAAATCTAGAATGTTGTTCTTTCAAATCCAGAATTTTGTTCTTTCAAATCTGGAATGATTTTGGGTTGTTCTTTCAGATTCAGAATTTTGTTCTTTCAAATACAGAATTTTCTTCTTTCAAATCCAGAATTTTGTTCTTTGAAATCTGGAATGATTTTGGGTTGTTCTTTCAGATTCAGAATTTTGTTCTTTCAAATACAGAATTTTCTTCTTTCAAATTTAGAATTTTGTTCTTTCAAATCTAGAATGATTTTGGGTTGTTCTTTCAAATCTAGAATGTTGTTCTTTCAAATCTGGAATGATTTTGGGTTGTTCTTTCAGATCCAGAATTTTGTTCTTTCAAATCCAGACTTTTCTTCTTTCAAATTCAGAATTTTGTTCTTTCAAATCCGGAATGATTTTGGGTTGTTCTTTCAAATCCAGAACTTTTCTTCTTTCAAATTTAGAATTTTGTTCTTGCAAAGCTAGAATGATTTTGGCTTGTTCTTTCAAATTTAGAAATTTTGTTCTTTCAAATCCAGAGTTATTTGTGGCTCGTTCTTATCCGCATGATTTTTCTCCCCTCCTTTCTTCCTCCTGCCATTTCCAGAACGCCTCGTTCTTACAAAAAAAGG
>NW_009258668.1:1285932-1287063 GCF_000687185.1 Egretta garzetta
TTCTGCCCCGTCCTGCAGGTCTTCTTCCCCTTCAGCATCCAGCTCTACCCCCGCGAGTTCCCCGGCCACGACCCCCGCGACTGCCCCCGCGACGTGGGCAAGGCGGCCGCCCTGCGCCTGGGCTGCATCAACGCCGAGTACCCCGACTCCTTCGGGCACTACCGCGAAGCTCGCTTCTCCCAGACCAAGCACCACTGGTGGTGGAAGCTGCACTTCGTCTGGGAGCGGGTGCGGGCGCTGCGGGAGCACGCGGGGCCCGTCCTCTTCCTGGAGGAGGACCACTACCTGGCGCCCGACTTCTACCACGTCCTCAAAAAGCTCTGGGCCCTGCGCGAGCGGGAGTGCCCCGAGTGCCAGATCGTCTCCCTGGGCACCTACAGCCCCGTCCGTGGCGGCTTCGCCGGCCGCGCCGACAAGGTGGAGATGAAGACGTGGAAGTCTACCGAGCACAACATGGGCATGGCCTTCGGCAGAGACACCTACCAGAAGCTCATCGAGTGCACGGATGCCTTCTGCACCTACGACGACTACAACTGGGACTGGACTCTGCAGCACTTGACTGTCTCTTGTCTTCCAAAGTTCTGGAAAGTGCTGGTTCCCGAAATCCCCAGGATTTTTCACACGGGGGACTGTGGCATGCACCACAAGAAATCCTGCAGACCGTCCACCCAGAGTGCCAAAATTGACTCTCTCTTGAACAGCAACCAACAGTACCTGTTTCCCGAAACGATGAGTGTCAGTAAAAGGTACTCCATGGCACCCCTTTCCCCTCATGTGAAAAACGGAGGGTGGGGAGATATTAGGGACCACGAACTCTGTAAAAGTTACCGCAGACTTCAGTGAGGATCGTTCTCGCAGCCTTTTTCTTTTTGAGTTGTCCCGTACTGTCTTTTACAGGCACACGAGTGTATAAAAAGCATTTATGAGTTGGTTTCTGCTTTAATATGAATAAACATTCTCGTAAAAGGTGTCCCACCATAGTAATCTTTCATGTTCGGCAACCACGTTTTGCAAACGGGTTCCTTGCTGCTGCCGGGCCGCTCAGAGCAGCATCGCAGCCCCAACACAAAAAGCGGCCGCTGCTGTGTTTGCTGGGAGGAGGAGAAAACTTGTATTTAAGTGCATCTTCTC
>NW_009258668.1:1288181-1292884 GCF_000687185.1 Egretta garzetta
AGCGCATGCCATCACCCCTTCTAGTAGTGTGCATTTAACTTCATTACATTTTTAATGATACTCTCTAATTGAGACAGAATAGAGTAACAATGCGTGGCACGACACCTCTTTTGTTCGGCTCACAAAAAAAAAAAAAAAGTTCGCTTTCAAATCGGTCAGCTGTGCAAAGCGACCAGGAAAAAAATACCGCTGTGTAATGGAAACACGCGGCACGGGAACTGAAAGCCACGCGGGGAGAGAGCCGAGCCGCCCGTTAACGTCCAGCGCTTCCTCGCCTGTTTTCAGGCGGGCGCTACGGCTGCTTTACCGGCACTCCGCTTCGAAGCAGAACGGGTAGCGGCAGCTGTTTGTAGGAGAGGCATGTTAGAGAATGAAAATTCAACGCTAAGGTGGCAGACGTGGTATTTAGAGGTGGATTTTATGCAGCGAGATTTGGAAAAACTTTTTTTTTTTTTTTAATTAGAGAAAATGGGGTTGTGCTCTCAGGACGCTGGTAACAACAGCTGCTTATGACTGGACGGGCACACAGCGAGGCTTTCCTTTTGCCAACGTTTGTCGCCTACTTTACGGGTTGTGAATATACGGGTTAAGTGTTCATATGGGAGAGAGCAGAGTTTTGCGAAACGCTGTACGCGGTACGCAGGTGGTTGTTCTGACAGGGAGAAGATGCTCTTTTTTTTTTTTTTTCCCCCCAGGGGTAATTGAACTGCCACGATTTTGTACCAGCTTTGGTACTTGCTCCGTTTTCAGCAAGTCAGAGCTGACGCTGAAAGAGCCGCGCTTTGTGCCTCTGCCCTTCGACACCTCCCACAAGGAGCGGTGCGAGAGCCTGACGGAGCGGAGTTAAACTTCACCCAGGAAACCCGAACCCCAACCCGCCTTCAGCTGGGCCGGTGCCGCAGGGGTGGGCGTGGAGGGCAGAGGCTGGTGGCAGCTGTGGCTTCCACTGGCCTTACACCAGTAAAGCTTTCGCCACATACCCCCACGGCAAGCACCCGCCTTCGACGGAGAAATGCAGGAGTGACTCCAGAGCGGCTGCGAAAGGCGTCGAAGTCAACTAAAGCACATTCGTGTCTGGTAGAGCTCAAAAGAAAACAGAAGTTATTTCAGAAGCCGTGAGAAAAGGAACTGAAAGTTTGTTGTGATGAGGCAAGTTCTTTGAGCTATCGCACCTTAGAGAGATGAAGCAGCAAGCAGCACGCCGCAGCTCCTGGGGAACTTTTTGAAAGGTAAATCTCATCGGGATGAAGCGAATCCATTTTACAAATTGTAAATACTTAGTAGCAGACGTGCAAGAAGAGAGGATGTTTTTATTCTGCCATGGAATTTGTTCAGTTGACAGACTGGGGTGTGTTTGGGTGCTGTGTTCTGAAGTAATGTACCAGGCTGGAATACATGGTATAAATGTTGATTATTTCTAGGAGACTAATTAGAAGTCCTCCGTGTAATTAGAAATTTGATTGCTAAAAAATCAGTGCAAGCCTAATCCTGCAGTTATCACAAAATGAAAGGTTTCCAAAATGATGAATACTGCTCATTTCTAGGTGGACTAAACACAGCGATTCCCGGGGGAGCCATCAGGAAAAGGCTATACACAAATACTCCCGGTAACGTAGCGAGAGACTAGGGAAGTTCTGTAAACAATAAAGATGCATTTTCCTCCACGAGCTCAGCTTCACCTTCAACTGCATCTTTCCTGTGAGTAAAACCATTTGAGCCCATACACGTGATGAGAAAACTCAGACCTGTCAACTTCAAAAATTATTAACAACGTATGTATTCTAAGCTGACATGTAAACAAACCAGTTCCAGTAGGAACCCGCGTCCTACTCCTGGCCCTGAAGTCATAAACCGGCGCGTGGAAGTCGCAGTAAGCATCAAACAACAGAAGGAAATCCAAAAACAATTAAAACTAGTCCAATTCATACAGCAAAGAATTCTGAAACACGACCGGGCAGTGCGTTACGTGATCCCTAACGATCTGCACGCTCCCGTCCTGCGTGTTCACCTCCTGGAGGAGCGGGGAGGCAGCTCTGCCACCCCGGCTGCGCTGGTTCCCCTGGGCCGACCCTGCGGGCGCAGCCGCTTCCTCCCCTGCCACTTTCGGCTGCCCCTCTGGCAGAAGGCCCGCTCGGTTCTCAGAGTCTGCGGGCACGGCCGTTTCTCCTACCCTAACGTCGCTTTCTAAATCTGGTTCCTTTCTCCTAGCTTCACCAGGAATCGCTGCCCTGGTCTCAGAAGGTTCATGCTGCAAACGATGGTGCGAACTGCAGCCTACTTCTGTTGTTTCGGCTGTTGCAAAAGTTGTGGTAGTTTTGTTGGTTTCTGCAGCACGTTCTTCTTCAACCGTGCCAGCTGCAGCACAGTTTGTTTCTGCCTTTGTTTGGGGGTAGTCGCCGTTTGTCTTTTCAGCGAGGTCTCCTCCTGAGCCGCTAAGCGCTTGTTCTTTCCCGTCGCGTTCAGAACGGACTGCTTCCTGCGGCTGTTGAGAAAAAGAAACGAATTGTTTTATAGTTGAAACCGACTGGGCACACAAAACGGCGGGTAAAGGCAGGCCAAGACACCTGCTTCTCCAACGTCTACTTCCAGAGAGCCAGCACGGTGCTGCGGTTTTCCTGATCTCGTACCGCGCGTGGGAAGGAGCGGCAGGGAGGCCCTTTGCTTCCCGAGGGTTTCCTCTGCAGGAGGAAATGCTGCTGGGCCGCTGCCAAGCGGCCACAGCCTCTGTCGCAGTTCACAGCCGGGAAGACCGGCCGCTCACCACATCCTGGCTGTTGTTTTCTAGGGGCCACAAAATCAGCCAAGGGATCTCAACTCTCACGGCGAGCAGGGTGTTTTAACCTTGCAATTAGGGAAATTACCATCCTGTCGTATGGGAACGGTGTAGCTGGTAAGTGAGCTGTCTTTCTCAATCGGCCTAGGCGAGTTAATCCAAGAATTGCTGCGGTTTGCCTCAGGAGAGAATGAACTGCGAGACCCGGTGCTGTCTAAATAGCAGTTACCCAATTGCACCATTAGCTATTGACTGCTTTAGCAAAAAAGCAGCCGGTAACGCGTATGTCCCTATCAGCGGACAGTCAGGATCAGGTGGGCGCCTGTCCAGGAGCAGCTGCATTCATGGATTCAAGGACTGAGTCACTCTCTCGCGCACCCAGCCCTCTCTGACCCCAAAACCACTGCTCACTCCAGCAAGAAACGAAAGAAACCCTTGTGAGTCCTTCTCAGCACTGGAGGATTCTCCCACATGAATGTGTGAGTGATTTAAGACAGCTTAGCTTCCCTCTCTCAGGCACCAGAACATCCACCATTTGCTCTCCAACAACCTGAATTTTAAATTTTTATGTACAACCCTCACCACCCACAGAAGTTAAGCCTGTCAAGTAATGCTGGAGCCGCTATCTTTAGGGTAAACAACTCAGTCCTCCGGCGTAGTTCCAGAAGTCGCATGCTTCAACTGAACTTGCTTTCCAAGAATCCATCCACCCATTAACTGTATCTGCAGTCTCCAGTTTATGGCCACAGAAGTAACCTAATTGTCCCCGGGTATTATCTTTCCATGTTTCCTTTAAAAGAAGTTTAAAATTAATTTCTGAGGCAGTGTCTACCAAGAAATCCCAGTCGATTTGGGGCTTTTGCCTCACATTTTCCTCTTTACAAAACCAACATTTTGTTTTCTTAGTCTGTCCATCTCCTATTTTGCAAAGGGAAGTCATTCAGCTCCTGCTTGACTAACTCAGGTCCCGCTTGACCAACCTGATCTCCTTCTGTGACAAGGTGACTCGCTTAATGGATGAGGGAAAGGCTGTGGATGGTGTCTACCTGGACTTTAGTAAAGCCTTTGACACCCTTTCCCACAGCATTCTCCTGGAGAAATTGGTTGCTCGTGGCCTGGACAGGCACACACTTTGCTGGGTAAAAAACTGGCTGGGTGACCGGACCCAGAGAGTTAGGGACATGGTTTAGGGGTGGCCTTGGCAGTGTTAGGTTAACAGTTGGACTCGATGATCTTAAAGGTCTTTTCCAACTTAAACGATTCTACGATTTCAATCCCGTGGCAGACCTCAGAAACAGACTACCTTCCATCCTCCATATAGAGAGGGTGACTGAGGAAGGGTAGCCTGAATGAGACCTCAAACATGACAAGCAGTGAACTTGAGACCAGCATTTAAGATGAGCCGTCCCATGTTTAATTAGCTAGACAATAGGAAACCACCAAGTATTCGAACACTTGGACCGAATAAAGATAATGAAACCCAATTCTTCACAGAAAAATCCTCAAGGTTATCTCTATCTGTGTGACAAGGTCAAGGGAGCGAAACAGTGGCCGTGACTGAGCACCCTCTGTCCATCTAAAGGAGCCCTTTCCAATTCCCACTGCCAGCAGCCAGGTTCTTTGCCTCCCCACTCCCTTCTGACCCCAAGTCCCTCCAGATAAGGTCACTTCTGGACCGCACTCCTGGAAAGGCGCCTGGGCATGCTTTAACCGTGGGCTCCAGTACACGAACCCAAACTTTTGGGTATTTGAAGGATGTGGATTATTCACTTCTTTATTCTGGTTTTGTTCTGATGACATCTGCCACAATTTGTTTGCAGCACGTTGTCATCAGCTCTGACCTGAAAGCACTTGGGGTCCCTCTAAATGAGGGATACTAGGTAGTTGCTTAGTCATTTTTTTCTTTAAATACCAATGAGAGATTTAGTGT
>NW_009258668.1:1293011-1303354 GCF_000687185.1 Egretta garzetta
GGAGGAAGCACCATCTTTAACGATTGTATCACAGTTCTCCATCTTCCCAGTGAAATTTAGGAGGTTTCAATCCCTTGGTCCCATTAAACGGCACAAACGTGAACCTATGTTTCTAAAAACTGACATTTACACTCGCAAATACACCTGACTCCAGGGTTTTCCCTGCTATATCAAGACAAAACAGGAACAAAGGTGTTTTGGTCAGATTTGATACCATCTTGCTGAAGTACATAAATCAGTCAGCGATATGTAGTACGCACCAGAGAGATCCTTACCTTCAAGCTGATTTGAATTCTGTCCTCAGTAACATCAAGCACTTCAATTAACGGCTGGCTTTCCACTGCTGATTGGGAGCAAAAGGAAGGGCATAAAACAGTGCCTAGAAATCCATCAACATTTTCTTCACTGACAAACAATCTTTCCTAAAGAAAAGAAAGAGCAGGTTATATTCTTTTCGTACCATACTTCAGCGCTATTGGAGCAAGAAACTCGCTCCAAAGGCAGGACGCTGATTCACAACACAGCCCACTCACGTCTCGATAGAGAAATTCCAAGTCAGACATTCAGAAGTAATGAGGGGAAATGAAGACCCATGCTTAGCTCACTTCGATTTAAAGTACAGGGCTGCATCATACACAAAGATCAAAGAAACATGTCTTCTCTCTTTCATACGTGACCAATATCTAGATTTAGGCTCCCTCCAAGGACTGATTTGCACAAACATTGCTCCGCCGTCCTCGCTGCCTTAACATCAGGAAGGTGGTGTGCTTTTATGGATTTGTTTCGGTGTCTTACTTTAGGAAAATGCAAACACCTCCTTGGTTGTCACCGCAGGATCTTTGAACCCTCAGGCTTCAGGGTCAGACCTTCTAAAGGTCTATGAAACACGCACAGCTATATCCATTTCACATCCATCCATGGAGGCGTCTCAGATCTCCATTTAGGCAAGCGTAAACACCAGTTGGAAGAAACGGAGAGGTATCCACAGTTAGAGACAACAGTCTGGGACATGTTTTGAGGCTGTTAATATGCAGTTCACAAACAATGTCAAACACGTTGCTACAGGTTTAAAGATTTAAATCATTTACAGGTAATTAAAGGTCCTAAAGTATATCCTGGAGGGGCTGTTTCATAAGAACTGCAGAGCTTTCCCTGTCCTCATATTCTTCCTAAATCATCTGCTCTAGGCCATGGGCAAGGACAGACGTTGGCATGATAAAAATGGCCTAAGCGAGAGGACTCCTCTTATGTTCTCTGTGAATCCCCTTTCCTGTTCAACAAGGGAAAAGTTGCAAACCTTCTGCTTTAAGTCATACTTTTTGATGTCTCAGACCAGTTTTACCCTCTTGTCAACCCAATGAAAGTTAAATTCAATTATCACCGACATCTTGCGGACTGAGAAGCAAAAAGGCAATTCTGCACATTTTTGGCCCCCTGTGGATGTAGCCTTATGCACAGCCAGATGCCGCGCTGTGTCTAAGGTACAAAATTTAATTGTCATCTTAAAAAAAAAATTCTGTATGGGAAAAATAAAACAGCGTAGTATGTTTTCACTATTTAAATTAGAAATCACAATATGGGAAGTCATAACATACCTACTGCTGGTTTTCAAAACCAGAGGACTGAATTTATCTTCTATCCAGAAAGATTACAGTCCAGGCAAACATCCAACATCGGATGCTGAGACAGTTTGTGGAAAGATTAAACTACAGCATGGTTGCCCCAAGAGAAAACCCTCTAGTACCATACCTACTTCTTGCATTTTTGTATATGAAGCCTGAAGTACTTATTCCCTCATGTTGCATCCTTTCTTGCCTGCCAGAGAGGGGCCCTGCCAGTGCTTTAGGCCTGTAGAAATATTCCGCAGAGGTCAAGAGAAGGTGTCAGAGTAAAGAAACAAGGCAGGGAGTACAGACGCAAAAATCTGTGCAGCACCAAAACTCCCCCAAGCTCGTGACCTAGATCACTGGCAAGGCCTCGGGCAGCACAGGAGATACGTTTCCACCTCCGCAAGTATCGCTTTGCCCACGCATCACAGACAGAACAGCTCACCTTCCCTTCCGCAAGGCTTTGGGCACGCTGCCGAGCGCGATGGCGGCTCAGCCCATCCTCGTATCCCGCCTTCGCTTCGAAGGAAGGTGCGGCAAAGCACCCTCTGCTCCAGCACGACGACTCTCCTCGCCCAGCTGAGGAACCTCAGTCACCTGCCAGTAATTCACTTTTAGCTGACACCTCCACTCCTTAGCACCCCATGTTTTCATTTTAAGAACATTTTCCTAAAAGCTCACAATTTGGAGACTCGCAATTTGAGAGGGGATTAAAAAAAAAAAAAAAAAAAAAAAGGCTAGTGCTTGTTACTGGTTTTCCTCCAAAATAACTGCTACGAGATCTCCACATCTCAACACCCTGCTTGGGAAAAGAACCACTGTGGGGTTTGGGGCTCGGCCATCTTCCTCCAGTTCTCTCTCCTGGACTACCATGACTGTGAGCAAGTCTCTTTGCCTCCATTTTTCCTAGATAAAATGAGGAAACCAATTTTTTTTTTTCCTCTGAACCTGCATTACTTCTGTCTAGTCAGAGCATAGGCCTTTTGTGAAAGGCCTCTCTTACTGTGCATTTGCGCTCTTAACAAAGTTGGTACCTGCCCGTGCTCATGTCCATAAGCAGTGTCACAATAAAAAGAAATCGCAAGTAACAGGAATCGGGAGAGGAGATGCTTGAAAAACCAACAAGGTAATGAAAAGTTTTCTGTAAGGACTAAAGATTGCAAATCACATCCTTAGATCGCTCCGTCTGAAGCGACGGTAGCCCCCGGGGCACTTGTGCACGCTGCAGAGCCATTGCCTCCAAAGTCAGCGCCGTGGTGAAACGGCAGCAGCGGCAAAGGGAGCGCCCTGCGGTGCGGCTCGGCACCCGGCGTCCCACGAAATGCAGGAACGGCTTCAGGGAGGTGTTTCTGAAATAGCAGGAGACAGTTTACAGGCACCAAAGCAGAGATACAAAGAAGAAAACCGGGAGGACCCTTAGGAGAGAAGGTGAGGTTGAGAGAGCTCCGCATAGAAACTGCCTCCCCGGGTCAGGGTGCGGGTGCCAGCTCGGCGCGTTGACCATGGCTACGAGAAAAGAGCAACGGCCGTTCATCCTCAATGCAAAGACAACTTTGGCAACAAACCCAATAAATCTTTCTGAAGGGTTTTTTTTCCCCTGATTAAAAGCAAAATAATTTATTTTCTTCACAGAAAACCCTGTTTAAAAAGAGAAACTGAATGGAAGGTCTATTGATCAGTACTTTGCAGGAGGATAAAGTCACGGCTTGTGACGACGTTCCTATCATTCTGACTAATTACTATAAACCAATTTGACCAGGTTTCATAGCGGCTGGACCCCGTATTCCCAGAGTGCTACCCACTTCTATTTCAAGTGAGCATTTAAAACTTTGTCACAGCACTATCCAGTGGCCTGCCATAAATCACGGTACCTCACGCTGCACGCACAAGCAATGCTGTTTGTTATCAATATAGGGATTATCACCAGCCTGTTCAGCCAGCCAGCAACTGTAATTCAGGCTTTGCATTCACGGTGAGTATACGCCGAGGCATTTATATTACTGCAGATGTTATCAAAGCACAGATCTTGGCAAAAAAAATGACTCAGGAATTTATTTTAAAGCCTGTTTGCTCTGGCTTGGAAGAGCAGCAAAGGACAACCATCTGCAGATGATTTCAATGACCCTGTAAAATAATTCCTCAGTTTAAACAGTTTTATTTTCTGATATTTATGACACTCTCTTAGCAACTAAGAATTAAATTTGTTTTTCCCTGTGCATACTGTCATCTGCTGTTTGGTACACATTCGTTTTTCCCTGTGACTAAACTGAGACCAAATTAAAAAAAATGACTTTGGTTTCTAGAACACTTCATCATTCCAAACCCTCCTCGTATCGCACAGGACTGACAGCGCATAGCGGCAGCAACGCCGGCAGACACCGTGCAAAGCCGGCGCCCCCACGGCCGCCCTTAACGCTCAAATAGTTTGCTCTGCATTGCTTTATCCAAACTCGCAGCCAGTTGCCATCCAGAGTCACCTCCCACACAGGCTGCAACAGTTTTAAAAGCGGGACGGATTTCAGGCTTAAATTATTTGCACGTCTTCCGTAATGAGAAGCTGATGCCAGTATGCAAAGGGACTTGGATCTAGAGATGCCCTGGCCTCGCGGTTTGTAGGGTCCCATTGCAAAACCAGCTCAGCGTGAGAATTTGAAGCTCAAAGTTCTGGTGAATGAAAGTACCTGTAACTGGGGGTGAAAACTTTGATAAAGTATTCGCAACTGCAAAGATTAAACAGCTCAAAAGAAGCTTTCATGAGCTTAACCAGTAGGTTAATAATGTTTCCCGAGATAACTGTTCGGTGTGAGGACGTTATTCCCATAATGCATCTACCAATTAAAGGCTATTCCGAAATTAGTTTGTTTTATAGCAGAAGCAAACTAATTATGTTTCTTGATGTAGTTTGGGAAAGAGATTACTTTGGAAAAAACAAAACAATAAGTTTGTTCTGTTTTCCTTTTCTGTCCTCCTCTGACCTCCCAAAAAACTTGCCAAGAATCCTGAAATGCTGAGCACAGAATTAACTGAACCAAAAATAAACTCTTGTAGGATTAACCACAACAGTCCTAGTTTCTAGCATCATCTTCTAAGAAGCAACCCCTAACTATTCTATTAACTCCTTGTAGTAGCTTGGAAGTGGAAAATTATAACCCTGACTTTCAAAGAAAGCACATAACTCAGAAAAGCTTGGAACTAAGGGCAAAGCCAAGGGGCAGCAGTCTCCCAGAGGGCTGAGAGCCAGCACCCGCTGTTCGGGGTTGCGAGCACACCGCAGCGGCCACCCAGCTCTGCGGTACAGGTTTCTCCCTGAAAGGTGGCATAGGCTTAAAACGTCCATCATGGAATCATAGCACCGTTTAGGTTGGAAAAGCCCTTCAGCTCCCCCAGCCCAACCGCCCCCCTACCCCTGCCATCCCACCCCCAAACCCCGGCCCTCAGCACTGCCTCTGCCCGGCTGTTAAATCCCCCCCGGGCTGGGGACTCGACCCCTTCCCTGGGCAGCCCCTTCCAGCGCTGGACAACCCTTTCGTTGAGAAATGAAGCTTTGATGCAGAGGCAGCACGATCTCCACACTGCAGGCTGAACACCCCCAGTTCCCTCAGCCGTCAATGTATCTTGTACTTCCCAACACAGCTCTCTAGGTTTCATGCTTGGTTGACTCTTGAACCGAGAAATACATTTATCCACAAAAGCCCTAATTCTGCGATGACCGAGCACGAAGCCCCAGCATGACCCCAGGCAGCGGGCCCATGGGAGCACATCCAGCCCACAGCCTTTTCCGCACGCTCCCAGTGCCGGGAGCGACACGGCTCTGCCACCTGCAGCCGCACACAGATGAATTCTTTTCCAGGGAATACGGAGCCTCTTGGCAGCCCCACGCCAGGCGCATTTCCAGCATGGCCGGAGAGCACGGGATCTGTCTGGGAGCAATAGACCTGACAGCACCTAAGAAACAAATACCACGTTCAATGAAATAACGAGAGGATTAATTACAAAGACTGACAGTCCCTCCGCTGTAAAGACAACTAAAAATACTATCGTTGCCATGGGGGGGTTTCGTGTCAACAGGCCATAGCAGGTGTTTGTCCTGGAGGAGCTGCCCCGCAGCATACCTGTTGCCAAAGCAGAAGTCCAGGGGTTAGAAAACAACACGTGACAGTCGGTAGGTGCAGCGAACCCAGGTCACAGGGCTTCAGCCTTATTTACCGGCTGCCTTCTGAAGGAAAAAACAACAAGAGCTTGAAAAGGATCCCCTTCGCAAGGCACCAGTGGCCGTGCCAAGCAGCAGAATCACACATCTTTTTTTATGCTCAGTAACACACCCATCTAAAACATTCTCCATGAAGGCACCGATAGTCACACAAGTTAAACAAAGCTTTCCTATCACTGTGCAACTCCCTTCTCGATACCTATGTTAAGTAATTAATCCTCACAAACAGCACAACCCATGCTTAGTTCAAACCATGAACTAACCAGGAATGTTTAGCATCATATTTTTCATACTGTAAATGTTAGCAAAACATCATCTCAATGCATAGTAAAGCAGAGGAAACGCTGTTCCCTGCTGTTCTCCGGAGCCCTGTGGGGGTTTACGTGAGTTAAATCTTAATATTCTCCGTAACAGAACATGGGCTTTTTATGATAAAAGGGACGGGCTGACTGCAGCGACTGCCTCCCCAGCGAGGGGGACCCCAGGAGGGAAGCGCAGCCCAGAAGAGCGAGCACACAGCCTCACAACAAAGTCATTGCCGTCCACCCAGAAGGGCAGGAAAGGTGTGGATCAGCATGAAAGGGAATTCTTACTTTAACCCATCTTTTTCTGATCACCTGAAAGATGAGCACACATGACCCCAAAACTGCAGGCAGAATTAGTTATCTACCAAACGTGTTGCACATGCTGGTATAACTGAGCCTCCAAGTCTCAGTACTTCAGATACACCCACCAGAAAACTGGGTTTTATTTCTGTTAAGAATTGAGCATTTAACCCCAGGAGACCAAACATTAAAAGACAGTGCTTTATGAAAGCACGATTTCATTAATTGCCCAACTCCAGCTTTGCCATAAACCAGGACATTCTGGGACATGTTGTTCTCGGAAACCTTGCCTGGCAGGCTTACAAATTTTATTAATGGTTATTTAACTCTCAACTACTCTTTTTCATCATTTACTCCCCAGGCTCTGTTGTCTTAAAATTAAGGGGGAGCTCTCCAATGCAGGAGTTTCCTAGGCCTGAGCTCCCAGGATTTAAACAAATGGAAACGAGAAACGCAGAAGGCATTAGTGGATGAACTGCGATAAAGAGTAATAGAATCACAGAATCACTCAGGTTGGAAAAGCCCTTTAAGATCATCAAGCCCAACCGTTCCCCTACCCCTGCCATCCCACCCCCAACCCCTGGCCCTCAGCACCGCCTCTGCCCGGCTGTTAAATCCCCCCAGGGCTGGGGACTCGACCCCTTCCCTGGGCAGCCCCTTCCAGTGCCTGACAGCCCCAAGGGGAAGGAATTGTTCCCCATGCCCAACCTCACCCTGCCCTGGCACAACTTGAGGCCGGTGCCCCTCGTCCCATCGCCCCTTCCCTGGGAGCAGAGCCCGACCCCCCCGGCTCCCCCCTCCTCTCAGGCACTTGGAGGCAGCGATGAGGGCTCCCCTCAGCCTCCTCTGCTCCAGGCTGAACCCCCCCAGCTCCCCCAGCCGCTCCCCAGCAGCCTGGGGCTCCAGACCCCTCCCCAGCTCCGCTGCCCTTCTCTGGACACGCTCCAGCCCCCCCAGGTCCTTTTCCGCCGGGCAGCTTTCCAGCCCCTCTGCCCCACGCCTGTAGCGCTGCGTGGGGTTGTTGGTGGGAGCACAGCCCACAGCTGGTCCTTCCAGGTGAAGAGCAGACGGTGAAGGCAACTTTCTCAGGTCATGGGTTTTTCATTTTCCATTCCCCTGGAAAAACAGGTCCTGGTGCGAGCCCTGCAGAAAGATCAATGCTGCGTAGTCTCTGGTACAGTGGTTGAGCACAAGGCCAGTGACAAAAGAGAACTTTTAAATGCCTGAAATACGTGACCCTGGTCCACAAAGTCCAAAGTTATGGGATCTTTATTTCTATAGGGTTTCTGCTCACCCTAACAAGCATGTGGATGTTACGGTTTAGCCAAGGAGCGCAACTACTTGGAAAGAGAAGCAATGGCTGGAACCACTGAGAAGTTAGGGCTCAGAGTCAGCAGAGAGCTGACTATCTGTTTTATGGGAAAGCAGTAAAACCAAAGCAACATCAAGAGCTACCAAAACCGAAGGAATACTTGCAATGACACAGTTAAAGTCCGGGGAGGACTGCTGCACTGTAAAGACTCGCTCAAAATAAGCACTCACTGGGGTGGGAATTCAGACTGCTCGGCATCTATGGAAACTGAGCTCTAAATATATCGTCTTTCAGCACAGGGATTCAAACAGATCTGACTACAAAAGGAAAACCAGTCCTTGAAATTCCGTTTCAAGAGTGGTGTCCTAAGGACAAGCTCAACTCATTCTTCTGCCAATGCCTGTATCAGACCAATTTCCAACACGAAGAGAGGCCAGTGAGATAACGCGAACATCAGAAGCACGCCGGGCAGGGCTGTGCAATTACCGGCACCATTATCGTACGTGTTGATCTGGGCAGAGGCGCACAGGCAATCAAAATCAAGCGATAGGTGCTGCGCTACATCATAGCCCAGGGACGAGGCTGCCGACGAGATGCATTCTGCTCCCGCGGTGAACAATTATCGTAACACATTTTCCCGGCTTGTTTGGCAAGTTAATGGGAGGCAGTTACACAGGCAGCCTAACAGGGTGCTGTAACGGCCACCGTGGCAGGAGCCATCGCCGCGTGGGGCAGGTTTCTCAAGTAACTAACCCGGCGAGGAATCCGTTCCCCAAAACAACACAGAAACCCTTGGTCTCCAGTAAGAAGCAACTTCCCAGAAGATAGCGGAGTAAGAATTTCATGTCTGTAATAAAACTCCGGTCTCTTCTTTCGCCGTGCACTGTCCTCTGGCAACGCTATGGTGGGAGAAGAGATTACAAACAAGCAGACAGCAGCACAACTGGGAGGTACAGGATTAAATTCCTGCTCGCCCAGGCCACCGAAAGCTCCCTAAAGTGATTAAATCGGGCGCTGCTACTGTGCGCATTCCTAAAATGCTCTTCTGTGACTGATGGAACTCCTTGCAGATCTCAATGCAAGAACCGTAGCTCTGATTTACAGAAAGAGATTCAAAGCAGAAAAACACCAGAAATGACAGCAGACAAATTGAAGAAATCAACCTAAGTAGAAGAGGAGCTACCACGAGCAAATAGTTAATGGACAGAAGACAGCATATAATAGTAGCTCTAATTAAATATTAATTTTTCTCACTTCACTCTGAGTGAATGCAGCTATCAGCGCTGGCACAGGCACTTTTGGGAAATAGCACAGTTAAAAAAGCAGCAAACAGAACAAATGACTTCAGATTATTTCAGCTGCTTCAATTTGCAGGCCCAGTATCTGAAAGGACCCCAGAAGAAATCAATCTTTTTTAGCCTGCTACATGAATGAATGGCCGGGAGGCCTATGACTAATGCCAGATCTGCTTCTACTCCACCCAGAACATTTGGCAATATCTAATAAATTGAGTGCATTCAAAGATTTTTTTTAACTCACAAAAATGTAACATTGACCAAATAATAAATTGAGTGCATTCAAAGATTTTTTTAACTCACAAAAATGTAACATTGACCAAAATCCCATTCCTGCATGCCCTTTGAAGAACTTTCAATCACAAGACGTTCCCCCAACCATAGTAACGAAGGCACATACCAAACGCTTTCAATCATTTCTGAGATGAAAGCGTGCAGAAATGTCCCTCGATCACAGCACTGAAGAGATGCTGCAGCAGAATTTCCTGTTCCCAAACTGAATTTCCAGCTATATCCCCACACAGAGTCACAGAAAGCTGTGGTTTTCCCTTAAAACCTGCATTTAGGCCTGCACGCCATAAAACAACAAGCAAGGGCATGGACGCACGCCACGGTGCGTGACGAAAGAGATGGATACTCAGACCGTGGCGTTCCCACCCCACGCCTTCTGCACCTATACAGAAAACGGGCAGCAGTTTGCACGACGGCTTATCTGACATCGCATCGGCACCCAGTACTCAATCGCACCCATTAACAAGCAGGCCCAAATGTTTTGTGGCCCCACTTGCAGAGATTCACAGGCTCCTGATCTGGTAAAAGCAAAGGAAATGCACGGCAAACAGTTCAGTGTAGGCGGTTCTCAATAAATCCATCATCTTCGATACTTACCCGAAACGATCAGCTCCTCCTTCAGAGGAGTTGCTATTACAGAGAAGGTACGCAGCCTGCTAAATGGGAAATAAAACGTGAAGATTCAGCTGCACATACACTAATTGGATAAACATCTTTCTGAATCCTGCAGTATTTTCTAATTGTAGGGATGGAGCAATTAAGATTTAATAATTAAGCCACCATCCCAGTGGATATACTTTAAGCCTGCCAGTTTTCTGGACTTGCACTCCCGTGGTACATGATCCAACCTGCAAAGAATTTTATTATTCTAAAATAAAGACAAACTCAAAATCAGATGGCTGGAAGGTTACAGGAGAATTGTGCAGCCTTAATCCCTGCTCGTGCTAAATTGTTTGAAACTCTGAGCTTACAGAATAACGCAGTTCTCCACAAAACCTGTGTGAATGCTTCTTGACAGCAGGA
>NW_009258668.1:1303398-1304431 GCF_000687185.1 Egretta garzetta
AACCCCCGCCCCCCCCCCGGCAGCCCCCCCCCCCCCCCCCGCCACAGCGAGCAGCGCTGCCTAACGACCCGTAAAATAATAAAACATCTCAACTAGAGTCATATTCCGACTGGTAAGATGAAGAACTAGGCCAGCAAAATGGCAATCGCCAGCAGGTCACAGCTGCTGTTTGCTGTACTGCTCCGGCGGAGTAGTGCAACTACTGGGTGCTCTGCAGCTGTAAATGGGAGTTCTGACCTCCAACAGAGACAGGTCCACGCCACTCACACGTCTACGTTTCCTGATACCGTATGCGTGCGTGTACGTCTGGTGTATTATAAACATCTTTCTTCACGTGAATAGGCTGCATAAGCCATTTATGTGGCCTTAAAAGCTAACGCTAAGGTCATAGGCCAGGCTCCGTTTTCAGTTATCATCAGAATTTCCCTTAGAAAAAAAAAAAATCAGCGTGGGAGGCAGAAGTCACTTGAATTCCAAGGACGAAGATATCAGCTCTGTGACGTGACCTTCGTACTGCTGGTACAAGACCAGCGCTAATTAGGTCGTTCCACTTACATCCGGTAACAGCGCTTTGTGGGAAAGCCGTTTCCGTCACTACCAACTTCTTCTGAACTCAGAGCGATAACCCAACAGCTCCCCGAGACATCATTCACAAACGAATCCAAAGAGCAGAAGTCACGCACCGCAGCGAAGCGGTGGTGCTCGGGGGAGCGTGCCGCACCGACCCTGCCATTTTGAAGCCGTTACCTGCAGAGCGGAGGCGTCAAGGCCGAAGCAGAACTTCTCCCAGGGCCCGGTGCTCCCGGGGGCCTTGGCGAGCCCGATGGCAGCGTTGTGGGCAGACACGCTAACGCTGGTCTCGGGGGACGCCAGCCTGTTTGCGGGAGGAAATTGTAAGAAGAGGGCATAGGTGCCAGTGTCACTGGAGAAGCGGAGGCTGTAGTGGTTCGCGCCCACGTCCCCGCTGAGGCTCTGGGGCCGGATGGCGGGCACAGGCAGGAGCAGGGTGAGGGAGGCCTCATCCTGCCGGCAC
>NW_009258668.1:1305860-1313931 GCF_000687185.1 Egretta garzetta
CTACTCCCGAGCCAGCCCTCCCGGCCTCGCCGAGCCTCTCCCTTCCTTTCTCCTCAGTGGCTTCGTGCTGGCTCTCAGCCCCCCCCCCCGTCCCCCACAGGGGTGGCTCACGCTCCCCCTCCTCTCCTGAGTCTCCAGGCTGGCACAGTCTCTCCTGCGGTTTGGGTTTAGACCCTCAGCAGTTCAGCTCCTGCCTCTTGTATCCAGCTTCCACCCACACCCCAGTGGCCCCTCCAGAGCCTGTACCCCGCTGTGCTCCCCCTGCTCCTGCCCCCTCAGCCACGCTCACGTCGACGCCAGCGCAGCAGGATGGAGTCTGTGAAAGAGAACGGCTGGTGCTGAGGGGCCCCTGTCTGTTCTACACCCGATCTGGGCGCTTCGGGGTGGCACCAGTCTGCTCCCCTGGTCTCGGTGCGAGTGGCTGCAGCATTGCAAAGGGTCCGGGTCCACGTGCTGCCAGGCTGCTCTCTTCTGTAAGCCCAGCCAAAGTTAGCGCTGCCGGGCCCTGGCTCTTTCCCACCTTCCCACTTGCTCCTTCAGGAAGATTTCCTCCTCCCTGCTTTCTGCAGGAGTTTCACAGGATCGTGTCCTTGGTCCTCTTACCTCCCCTCGCCCTGTCTGCGTAACGCTATCTGCTAACAGATTATATACTGCCATAAGTAACACCTCACAAATCTTCTCTAGACCATTCCCACCCAAAGAAAAACCCCAGCCCACATGTCCAGTATCTGCTGTAGGTGACGCTATCTGCTCAACTCGGCCTGGTGAAAGACCAAGTTCTCCCTAGCTTTTACTTTTTTTTTTAAAATATATTTCCTGTTTGAGACACATGCATTTCATTCCTCCAGTTGCCTTCTTTTATTTTACTTTGCCAATTAATTTTCACCACGCCTCTACATTTTATCTAAACTAACACCAGTATCTTTTCCTGTAAAAGTTTGTGTACAAAATACTCCATTTTTGGCTTTCACGTTTATTATAAACAGCTTGTAATACACCATAAAAATCAATCCCTCTCAAGCGAGTGCTACAGTTGGCTTTACAAAGGCTTGCTCCCTTTTGGCAGTCTCGCAGAAATTCAGAGCCCCTGAAGCTTGCTGAAAATACCAAACAGAAACAATACTGAGTTTAAAAAGCTACTTCACGATAAATATTATTCAATTTCTTGATTTATGAAAGACTTGATAACATTTTAAACTATTTAAAGACCTAAAGCATCTCACAGTATGACATTTCCTATATTCGAGTAAAGGTCGACGTATTAGCAATTCCCTTGGGAGGGTGGGGGGTGTTACGTGCCCCCGTTTGAGAAAAAACCAGCTTCTGCAGCAGGGCACAGAACTGAAGCAGACAAGGCAAGTTTGCACTTCTCCCGTTAGGTTCTACCACCATTATTTCGAAAGGGCAAATTTCCATGGCAGCTTTAAGCCCTTTGATACCTTTTGGTGTTGCAGCTGGCCTTTTTTGCCAGTCGTTGGAAGACCACAGTTGGAATGAGTAAGTACAGATTTAAAATACATGAAATCAAAGCGTGGAAGTGGCTTCTGGGCTTGACATGATCGCAAAATGAACCAAGAATTGCTCCTAAGTGTAACTAACCTATGCAGCAAGCATCATCTCCAGAAACGAATCCCTTTCCCACTTAGGTCTCAATTACTGAAAATCATATAGTACAGTGTCTTTCCTTTTGCTTTTGGATCATGCTTCTCATCATTGCTATTTGACTGTAATTTCTCAATTTATTGGTTTAGTTCTAGGTATCTGGATTTCTTGCACTGCCTAGGTATGAAGCACAAGTCTACGTTAAACTGTAGAACATTCACTCTGTTTATATAATCGATTTTCTGTCTTCCTCCCGATAATTAGAAAGTCAGCAAATAAGAAGATACTTCCTTTTAAACGAGAAACTGAATATATTTACCTGTCTTCAACTGTCTTGTTGGAGGGGTAGAATACCTTGAAGGAAAATCCGCTTCTTGGAAACGAACCCTATAAAGAAAAATGTATATACCACACTTGTGTAAGTAAAATGCTGTATAAATATGTGACTGCACCCCCTTCTTATTTTGGCAAAGCGTAAGGAAATCTTACAGGATTTATGCAAAGACAGTCAGTGTTGGTGACAGTGAATGGGTCGTATTTATCCGCGATGACGAGCATATCTGGCACGGGATATACCCTCAGGGCGTAGTCATAGGCCCAGTACACAGGGCTAACGTACAGCGGAAGTGGCGTCAGATGTCCTTGCGACAATATGGTCTTTACAAACTGCAAGTTAAACATAAAGAGTTTGAGCCGTTTCCTGCAAGTCAAAGTCATGCCTGCAGATGCTAATGCTGTTAATAAAGAAGCGTTGAACCTGGAAACGTTTTTTGTGGATCTCGCTCCCTCTGATTATTAACGATTTCTAGAATAAAGCAGCAACTCCCCTACAACAGTCAGCTGCTGGTTTGCTTGTTGTGTTGAGTTTTTTTTAAATACACCAAGTCCTCTCTAAAACATATCAGCCAACACTTGAAGATGTCAAAACTCTTAATTCATCCATTAAACTCTCCAACAAACTGCAGAATCTGCTCACCCGCTCCTCCCACCCAGGAAGTACCAACACTGCCACAACTTTGTGGGTTTTTCCCCTCAGGACTTTCCTCACAGTACCAGTTAACCACAAAACCCAGTTAAAACACAGTCTTTGTCCTGAACTGGGGAAATAATTTGATTCCCAAATGATTTCGATTCCCTTGGCTGTTCTGGGAATCGCCCTGCTCCAGACACCAGCTGCCCCTTTGCATTTGTTTTTTCATCTGGCAAATTCCAGCCATGGTGTTTTGGTTCCTGAAAATCTCTCCTCAAGCCCCTTGAAAGTTTTTGTTGTCTCTAATCAATCGTGTAGCCACCATTAGGCTTCGTTTTCCCCAAAGGGCCAAAATCACTGCAGTGACTTGGTGGAAGGGTCTGCTGTTGAAAGAAAATGATGCACCAAGCATAGGCCCAGTTACTGCACTGATACTGTACGAGGCCTAAAGTCACTGTTATTCAATCTAATTTCCCTCTCTCGTTCATCTTTTTGCACTGATGGCTGAATTAAAAAACTAGCAACAGGCAAAAAAGGCAGAGAAACACTGAAGTATGCAAAAGCAACTCAATACCCTTATCTGCAGAAGGTGTTGCAATACATAATTCTACATTTCCTTCATGATCCCTTCCAAGCATGAGAAAGCTGTGGCTGAGTAAAGGGAAGTGATGGCTTGCAGTATACTCATGCACGTATGCAAACATGCACACCAAAACCAAGGTGCATCAGTGTCCACAATGGGTTCCCTATGTTCACAAAGAAATGGAGCACTGTCATAGAATCATAAAGGTTGGAAAAGACATCCAAGATCATCAAGTCCAACCGTCAATCCAACACTACTGTGCCTACTCAACCATGTCCCGAAGTGCCACGTCTACACTTTTTTTGAACACCTCCAGGGATGGGGACTCCACCACAGCTCTGGGCAGCCCCTACCAGTGCCTGACAGCCCTTTTGGGGAAGACATTTTTCTTAATGTCCAACCTAACCCTCCCCTGGCACAACTCGAGGCCGGTGCCCCTCGTCCCATCGCCCCTTCCCTGGGAGCAGAGCCCGACCCCCCCGGCTCCCCCCTCCTCTCAGGCAGTTGTAGGGAGCGATGAGGGCTCCCCAAAGCCTCCTTGGATCCAGGCTGCTCCCCCAAGAGCCTGGCGTGATGAAGTGAAGGAAGAAAGAGCTAAAAGAAGTTTCTGAGTCAAACAAACAAACAAAAAAAAGCCATAGAAAAAAAATAGAAACAGACTCCATCCATCACTGCAGTGAGCCGATACTGCCTGGATCATTCTCATTCAATTATATCAGTAAGTCCCACCAACTCCTGCTGTGCATTCATTAACTGGAATCATAACTCAGAGTGCTGTGGCAATGTATCAAAAGCAGGATTAAGACTTCAAGTGAGAAGGCAGGAGAAGCAGATGACCTTTTGGAAAAGTGACACGCTGCTTTACTGCAAATGTCACTAGTTAATTGATCAAATCTTAAAAAAAAGGTAATTTGTATTAAACTTTGCCTTCAGGAATCACTGTTTGTTGGTATGACATTCATTGCTGGTGCACATGCACCAAGACTCAGCTGCTACGAAGTTCTGCATTCAAGGGCACCTGCAGAATGACTCGATGTCATCCATCAGTATCATGGTTTCAGTTATTTTACTGTCAGGATGGAAATGAAGGTAATAATACTAAATGTGTAGATCCTTGTTACAATCCCTCTTGGTTACTCTTGCAATGTGTCATGAGAATGCACCCTAAATGCAGTCCTGCTGACCAAAAAAGAAGGCAAGGAGGTCTTAGCAAGAAGTGCTGAACACAGCTCACTCACATGGTTGGGAATATCCATGTTGCTGCTAGGAAAGCGGACACAGTTTCTGCACATTTTATTTACCAAATCTTCACGGAAGATAATAATTTCTTGGGTGCAATATTGCATCCTAAATGGAAAACATTAATGAAATTAAATAAATTGAGATAAAACTAAAAGATAGGGAGCTGCGTTATGAAGTTGATCTCCCTCTAATACAGCAAAACGAAAAAGCACATTTCAATTAGAATAATACTTTCCCGTCTCCCCTTCATTCTTTCCAGATTCAGAAAAACACAATGCTTTTGATACTCGCTATCAAGCCTTTTAGCGCTCCTTCCTTTCACCGCTAATTTATGTATTAATGTATTTAAAACTAGTTACAATTAATGCAAGTGAGGAATTCTAATAATTTGAAAAATTTAAGACAAATTTTTCCAAAATTTGTAAATTTTGAAAATTACATCTGCACATAAATTAGTCATTCAGTAAAAAAAAAACCCAAACTGAAAAATAGCAGTAAGTTGCACTGTTACCTGCACGGATTTGTGGTGAAAACTGAAAATGGCACCAGCTGTCTGAATTCCTCAGTAATATTTTCAGCCAGGGGAGGTCTAAAATAAATAGCAACAGATGTATCAAGCAGTACTCTAACCTTCTTGAACTATTTAACTCAAAAATTCCAAAATTTGAAAAAGTGAAGCAAACTGACCTTGGTAAAATAGAACCAGGACCAGGGTCCTCAGGGCCAGGAACAAACACAAATCGACTACTGTAAAAAGTTCAACATATCACTTTTATACAGAATTATCCTAGAAGTATCTAAACGTTGGTTATATGCTGCCATCACTCCACAGATGCATGCAAACAACCTATTCTGGGGCAGAGATGACAGCTCTTCCTGGCCTTATGAACCACATAAATCACAGCTGAGGCGTAAGATACATATCCACTCCCCACGAAAGCAGAAGAAACCTTAAAAACTGTTCGCCGTGCAAGGGGGACTGCTAGAAGGGAGACAGACCAGGTTGTGCAGCCTGGCTCAGGGCTCAGTGGTAATGGGCTCCAGGATCTCATACAGGGACCCCAGATAATCCAGCAGCGGCACACCAAGAGAGCCCCACCAGGACACAGGATGGAGGATCAGTCCATCCGATACGCTTGCTTACAGCTCACACAGAGCTTGAGAGCCACAGCCTGTGGCCTTTCCTGCTTTTGGGGCCCATTCTAGGAACTAGCTCTACTTAGGCGCTACTGTTACGAATTCAAAGATCAGAAGCCAGAAAGGACAGGCCTGGCTGTCTCCCTGTTTTGTTTTCCTTTGTATACTCAAATCTCTGTAAAAAGGGGTGTAGTTCTCCAGGCCTGTAATGGGGCTCCCACAGAGCAGGGACACAAGAAGGGATAAATAAAAGATTCCTTTGCAGGATTGCATTGCTTTGGTTAGTTCTCTAACAGCCGTGGAGAACCACGTATGCAAGAATGGAAAAGAGAAAATGAGATGTCTCCATGTAGGCAGTAGTCAGTGTTTCAGATGACATTTTCCGGGACCGGTAAGAGAAAGCCTGCAGGTGCTCATAGCAGCATCAATACTTCAACATCAGTTTAGAAAGCAGCACTGCTCAGGCAGAACCCTGCTGATGTCAAGGGAATTCCAGGGAAAAAAAAGGGCTCACCCAAATAGCACTTTTGGGGAATCATGGGCCATATTCAATTCATGTGGAAAATGCTCTGGGGAGAGGCAGCTTCACCTTTGCTCACTCAATAGCAGCTTCCATGACCAAGCTATTTTAGACAAAACCAAAACCTTAACACCGCTCCCAAAACAAACTTACAGGCCTGTTATGAGACCAGCTTGCTGTCTGATCATAGCTGGCTCACAGTAATGAGAAAACATGTTTATCTGTTAGTTTCTTAAAGTAATTAAAGCAAAGGATTCACAATATAAACAATTTTCCCCTTTCATAGCGCTTTGCTGTGTACCTTTTATGAATGCTGGGATATTCACATATAATATCTGCAAGAGCCTTTAAAGAACCTAGAGTCAGGAAAAAAAAAATACACCACCTGGTTAGACAGTAAACACACATTATATGAATCACCCCTATACTTCGGTACATTAAAAAATGTGTCACTTTGAAAATAAGGGTTTCTTTTCTGCTCCCTTAATTTGTTTTGCCATCATTACCTTAATTTAATGTACATGTTTGACTATATGCAAAGACTTCCCCACCTTTCAGTGACTGAATTTGATTTTTTCCATACGGTGCAGATGAAAAATTTCCACAAAAGAAAAAGCAGGTTGGAGGTGCAGAGGAATAACCTGGGAAAACAGAGTATCTGTGAGTATAACATCCATTCACTTCAGTATCTGCCATCATTCAGCCTCCAGTCCATTCCATGAAAGGCAGAAACTGAAACAGCACTTCAAGCTCTGCTGCTATTAATACACCTGAACTATTTTCTTGATACAGGCTTTTGTTAGCTTAAAAAGGATGATTGCAATGTACGAACATCACTTCAAGGGAAGCGACAATTTACAGGCCCAGTGCCAACAACACTGTTTGCCTGTATCCAACTGAGTAAGTAGCAATGGGTTACTATTAGCCTCCATGCATCATTCCAATTCAAGGGCTCTGCCAAGATTTATCTCGCTCTTTGGCATTATAAAGCAACAGTAACTGGAATTGCCTGAGCATTTCAAGAGTCTGATGAATCCTCACAGTATCACTAATCACCCAGAAACACATGCTTTATAGCAAAGAGTGAAAAAAGAAACCCGATTCCTATCCCTAAAAGAAAAATAAAAACATCTACTCAGGCATTCATCCCATGCTCCAGGTTACTCTCCGTTTTCCTAACGTGCAGTACCAGACTCAGATTTACTTCACTATTTTTCAGACCAGTTGGTAAATAGGACAGAACTGTTTATACCAGAGAAATGGCTCATCAATATTTTTTCTTTGCTACTCCACTCAGCTATTATTTTTAGTTTATAATTATGAAGCTTATTACTTGCCTATTAAAAAAGAAATCTCAAAATACTAAATGCAATGTATGCATCTTTGCCAGGTGGGTTTAGTATATTAACTTCACTGACCGAAGTCCCTTTATTAACTTCAGCATATGCAACCTTAGGTCAAGCTCAGTTTGCTCCAAGGATCTTGCCAACTTTGATCAAGATAATGAACTGGTTTTGTAACTTCTGGACGAGTGTGGTAATTTGTGTCCAGTTTTCTGTGGGTGAATAGCAGTTTCCCACCCTTAATTTCACGTTGCTTATGTTTAAAGCAGCGCCCTCTCATACTTCCATTCTACCTAAGACAGACAGGACAAGCTGTTCCAAAACTGCTCTGGAATACAAAGAAGCAATTCACAGATCTCACAGATGCTTGCTATCCAAATGTTGTCAACATTACTAATGTAATGATGCGTGGAAGAAACAGTTCATATTTTAAGAGTAACTGACATTTTTTCATTGGTAGAACCATAAAGTATTCGAGGGACTGCTGATCTCCGATGAAGTAAGAAGTTTTCTTTAAATTAAGCCTAGGAAGAACTTTCACGACCAAGGGAAACATTCTTGTCACAGCCCATAAAATGGCTACTGTCCAAAACAACATTAGTACTAAGTGATTTATGGAGCAGAAGTATCAGCTTGCAAAAATAAAATACAATTGAATTCTTAAAACTGTTAGG
>NW_009258668.1:1314056-1317891 GCF_000687185.1 Egretta garzetta
AAGATCCAAAAGAAATATAATAGCAACCATGAAATGAAAATAGCTGTCACTAAAATTAGAGTGAGACTTCACTGGCTTTGGGCTTGGGATCCTACCAAAAAAAAAAAATGCAACAGTTGGCTTATTCTAGCTTTCTCAAAATGGAAGTTCATAAAAAATGCACAATACAGTAATAACAGGACTCTTGAAAATCACTGCCTGACTTTTTCATTTAAAAGTACACTTTTGAAAAAAAGGCACACAAACCATTATTTCACAAAAGAACGTATTTAGATCACAGTTTGACAGTAAAGTTGGCCTAACACTTAGCAGATCCTAGAAAGAACAGTCTTGCTGTCAGTTGTATGCTGCCCAGCTTCCCCTGCCTGGACAGGGATGCTCATGTGAGTGACCACACCATGAAGAGTTCACAAAGCTGAACCAGCATAAAACTAATTCTCCAAGAAAGGCGATTAGTTTGCTGCTGGGGCATTTCCCTGAACTAGCTCACCTTGGGATCAGACTTCCCAGCCCATGCCAAGGAGGGGACACAGCTGGGGACCAAGGACTAGCTCAGCCATCAGGCTGCCTTGCTGCACTTGCCAGCTCTACAAGCTCTACAAGCTCAGTGCTGCTAAGGTCTGAGGAAAACGGTAAAAATTCTCTAAAACAAAGCTCAGAGTCCAAGCAGTTCACACCTACCCGTAAACATTGTGTGAAGCTTCTCCAGTACTTCTGCTTGGTCCAGCCATACATCAGAAAGAAATACAAACATGGCATCTTCGTTTTCATCCTCCAGCTGCTTTAGCTTTGCAGAATCCTTTACTGAAGCTGAAGAAGGCCCTCCAAAGAAGTTTACATTCCCATAGAAGGCTCTATATCATTAAAATATTCAAGTTAGTTCTGTTTTCTTCCCAAATAGTTAGCAGTTTTGACTATGACTCACTTAAGCCATTTTAATTGTTATTATTATTATGATAGGTAGCTCAGATGGTATCGATAATCACCTAGTACTTCATGGAGAAAGCAAGGAAGAGAAATGGCAGTCACCTGGATATAAAGCAGAGGCACTGCCCTGACATAATTTAACAGATCATCTCAGGGCAGTATTTATCCTCGGTTCTCTCCCCCATCCATTCCTTGAGCAACAAGGAATTCCTTATTCTCATGTAATAGTTATCTAGTTTTGCAACTGAGAAGGATTTAGATCCCAATTGTTATTATATGCAGAACCCAACGGCCTTTAGAAGGTTTTTTCCTGCTAACGCTACAGGCTTTAGTCCTGGTCCAAGCAGACCAGCAAGTCCCAGAATTGCTTCCTTAAAATTGTATTTATTTTGAAGCATTTGGGGAGGGAGAAGAATAGCATACTTTAATGTCACAGAAATTATAAAATAAGAATGCGCTTACTTAGAAACTCATAACAAAATATGGAGCGAGGCTGCTGAAAGTCAGTTTTATACCTAGTGGTAGCAGAAGGCTCAGTAGGCGGAAATCCAAAAGCGTTCACATGAAAAACTTCATCTTCATACCAACCTAAGAGATTTTTGAACAACAAAATAACCTTTAGTTTTCCTAACAACGTCGTGTCCTAGACATTAGTCAGACAGTTGGCAGCTGTGCTGCATAGCTAGTCCCAGCCTCCATCAATCCCTCTCTTGTGATAGCACCAGGCCCCGTGCTAGTTAGTGGTGAGCCAGACCAGGGAACTAACTGGCTGAAGAACAGGCTGAGCAAGAAACCAACTGGTTTTTTACCCCTGGCACTTCTTTGAATGGATTTGCTGCACAGCCACATAAACAACCTTCTCAACCCAACCAAAAAGAATGTCGGGGAACAGGAGTAATTTTTGCTGGCCATTCCCCAGAAGAGTCTCCATCAAACTGCACCCGTTCTCACGAACTGTCCCACCAGAACTAAAAGGGTGTCCCCACTTGTCCCCACTATCATTCTTGCTCTTGAATTCTACTTAGTTTCTTTTACAAATTTTAAACATAAAATACATTATCAGAAAACAGACCGGGATTATGTATATTGCAGAGTAATATCCTACAAACAGAAATGACCATAATTTTGCCAAAACATGTCCAAAGCTTCAAAACTGCAAGCCCTTACATCATCTTAATGAGAAGACTCACCAAAGCCTCTGAAGGACTAAAGTTTTGCAAACAGAAAGCAGCATTTTCACATTGTCAAATCATACTGTTTCATTATTCTACTGTCTCCCTCATCTAGTCTCATCTCCTCCAAGCATGTTGGAGCCAGGCTAACTAAGGCCAATCCTCAAAGCTGCTAGAGATGCTCATGTCCCACCGACATCGCTGAAAACAACAAATTTCGCAGAGCTCTGTTCTCTGCCTCCAGAGCCCATGAGGTAACAGAAAAGGCCTATGGCCAAAAATCTCAGTCACAGACTCAGCTTATGGTCAAGCCTTATCAACACAAGACTTGTCTGTTCAGCCACATCTGGCAGACACACAATTGCAGCAACAGCCATTAACAGAATAACTTACTACAAGCTAAGAAAAATAGTCTGCTTTACCTTCTGCCAGAACAAAGCATGATTCAGTATATAAACCACTGTGGAACTGGTGCAGAAAGGTTAAGAAATATATTTTTCTTAGATCAGGACTCTTAAACTAGTTCTTTAGCCAAAGTTTGCTTTCCAGCTGGTATAATACATTTGGACACTACTGAAAGTTCATAGGCTGCCTTAAGAGTTAGGCAATTACCTAGTAGCTGAGCAGGTAAGCTCATAAACAGCCCACAGACAGGAACACGTTCTGCTTCCACTAGGAGGAATACTAACCTTGTCCTAACGGTCTCTGTGAAAGGGCACTGAGCTGCAGCAACCAAGTAACTTGAAAAGGAGGAAAAAGACAGAGCTGCGATTCTCAATACCTAATTTTGAATGGTCAGTATTGATTTGTTATTCAATCTGAAATTCTCCAGGTCTATAGGAAATTTCTTCCACTCTTACATCACAGAAAAAGGATATTGCTTTACTAAGGTCTAGCTGGACAACTCCTGTAGGGTCTTCTAGGAAAAATTTCCCCTAAAAAACAGGATTAATTAATAAAGCAAAATATACCCAAACACATAAATGCTTCAATCAGAAGCATCTATCAGTCAGCATTTAGAAATAATTTAGCCATCTTTAATATTGTAAGCTTAGAACACACTGGCAGAACTTAATGCAGTTTGTAGCAAGGGTATCTTAGCACCTTCCCTTTGAGCTGCTGCAGCCTGGATTGCTGGTGCACCCCTCCCCTACAATCACAGTCCAGTGCAATGGCACGTCCAAACACAGTCACTGGAAGCTCTGGCATTTCAAGAAGGGGCATGCCTAAAAAATGTAACTGGTTCTGTTGCTGATACAAGGCATTACAAAATTCTGTAGTGAGAAGACAAAGACATGTCCCTCACACACTAGCATCGACTGCTTGTGGACAAGTCTCTTCTTAGGGAATGGATCTTGCACCACTGACATTGATGTGAGTTCTGCCAATGACTTATATGACAGGATAAAGTGGTGAGATACTTAAGCCTTCTCATTTTCTAATATGTCAGAACACTGAACGAACGGTGACCTAGATGCTCCACAATAAAAAGCAACCCACCTCCTTGAGCTGAGTTATCATCCCAAGCACAATCACTTCTCCCACTTTAGCTGTATTGCCCAACAGAGTTTCTATGGTTTTAAGCTGAAAACCAAAGGCAAAGAATCAAATAAGAATTAAATCAAACTCTCCACATATCTATTCTTAAGAAAGCAAGACAAAGCAACACAGAGCACATGTTTTTACATAAATACAAACATGAGCTATGAGAGAATACGGGGTCATTAGAAAAATCA
>NW_009258668.1:1317915-1328417 GCF_000687185.1 Egretta garzetta
CAGTTGAGGGAAAGATTTCCAATAATGGCTGCTAGCATAAAGAACAGCTTAGCAACTAAGTATGTATTGTGATTATTTTTCTTACAACTGGATTAAAACTGAAAAGAACAAGCAGCAATTCCTGCACTTGCCTAAGAATGTCAACTGTAGTAACCTCAGCAGGATCCAACCTGAAACACAGGGCCAGCCTGCACCGTAACACTAATTACTTCCATCAAAGAACCATAGGTGGATGACAGAGAACACTCCAGAGTAATGCAGATGACATCGCATAGCATGCTGTCTGCAGTTTCTGCATAAACATATTTTGTCCTGTCAAGCTGCAGTTAAGAGAGACAACCCTCCTACAACACCAGCACAATGCCAGTGCTGCCAGGGAGGATAGGAAGCACTCAAGGGAGGAAGATGTCTCTAAAGCCTATATGGAGATGCAGGCTCGACCCAGCTAAGGTCAGCTGCTTTTTTCTACATGACAGCACGCTCCAAACAGGGAGGAGCAGGGAAGTTGAGCAAAGCAAAAGCTGTTATTTGGTATTCAGTGACACACACACACATTCATCTTTTTTAAAAAGTATGTAGGAACTATATAATATAGGGACAGCATTTAATATGAGAAAGCCAAGATGGGAACAGAACAAACTAAAGTTATGACCTTATTCAATTGTAGGTTTGTAAATTGAGTGCTTATGAAAGAAAGAAGCAGGGAAAATATCCCCAAGCAGGGGGAAGCACTGTGTAATAAGCTGAACAGCTAATGCCCTTCCACCTCAGGAAGCCACGTTTCCCTTGCACTTCATAGCTGCTTTTTAGTAGCTTGGTCATCGTGCTGACCCGAGCCAAACAACTGCATTTTTGACACGCAGGCTAAAAATGATGGAAAATAACTCATTTCCACTGATTACCCATATCGGATGTAGAACTAGAACGTCACTGGCATTAAGTGTAACACAAGTACAGTTCCCTTTGCAAGAAAAAAAACAGATTTTTTTACCTGGAATTTGCTCCCACTGTCATCAGGATGAGCAACGACCACTGAAGGAGTAAACAACTCATGTCTGTGAGTCCTCTGCAGAAACCAAGTTTGAAGTAAACCAGTTTAAAAACAAATTAGCATTGTCAAAAAGCCAGGTCATTACAACCACTACACAAAATACTTTTCAAAGTTCTCTGTTTTATCCACCAACATTTAATTTGTTGAGCATAATCAGTTCTTTTGACAGGAATTTGCTTCTAAGAAATAGATGATCAATAATACTGGACAATAAAACTAAGCCCAAAAAGTAACAGCAAAGCATCTGTAATGCTTTTAAAAATAGTTATTTCTGACTACCTGGAAGGAAGGGGTGAGAAAGCAAGGGAAGGCAAACTGTATTAAATGCTAACTATGTGGAAAAGAGCAGGTTATCTCTTCAGGGCAGGGCCTATTGGAAGTAAGGATTATTATTTTTTTTTTAATAACAGGAGCAAGTTACACCAACAGATAAACTGCAGAGAGCGTGAAGAAAATACATTGTAGAAATTTTCACTTCTTTCACTGTTTTTCATGCAGTCTGAAAGCCTCCCCTTGGAACAAACCCACCACCACCAGCCTACGTAACACAGGCAGTAAGTGCTATCAGCAGCCCTCACACACATAGTGACCTGAAGCTTCACTTTTCTGGAGGTTGGAATGGAGTACATATGACTACCAAACATAAAACTGGTACAACAGAGTCGACGTGAAACCATCAGGCAAAGAGATGCAATAGCACAATACAGTCTAGGGAAAGGAGGCTTCAGGGTACACCTGATGGACACCTCCTGCTGCTGTTTTGTGTGAGTGTGCCAATTCCAGCAGGTTTCACTAATCTGAATCATTGTTTGTATGAACTAAAGCTTCTTCAGTTAATGGTTAACAGGTCTTGCAGGGTGCTGTTTCCAGAGGTTCCCAAATTGCCGGACACATAGTCCTAGTGGCAGCAAATCCCCAGGTAGACAGAGAGTTGTTGCTGCTCTGGGGTATCCGACCCCGTGCATACAACTACCACAGGGTCCAAAGGACAAGCAGTTCACGAAGGCAGCTGGGTGCCTCCCTGCCTGCCACCTATAGGGCAGCACAGACAAAAAGCTGTGCTTGCTATCTGCCTGTGTCCAGGCGGTTTGCTCACGCTTCGGGCCAGGGTTGCGCACAGGCAGTTGTGTCTGCGCAGTACCTGCCTGCACTGAGCAGGATCTGTGCTGTGGATCAGCCCACTGCAGTTAGTGCAGACACCTGAAAAACAACTACCAGGTCATCTGATCAACAACTCGCTCCCCATCCCAGCCCTGCTCCCGCCGGGCTGCACAAGAGGCAGGGCAGAGCACAGCACGGAGTAAGCAGGCAGGTGACATGGGGCTGGATCCCAACTTACTGGGTGAGTGGAAGAAAGGAAAGACCAGGGTTGTGATCCTGTTCTGAGGGATAATCAGATAGCAAGTGCTGAGGGACTGACTCTTTCTGGCTGTGTGCTCAGGCTGGTCCAGAGTCACTACCTACAGCTGCTGTCAGTACCTGCAGCGACTGTCACGGTGGTGCAGAGCAAGTCGTGGTGGGGAATCCTGTTCTGAAGTTGCTCACAAGAGAAGACAAGATGCACGTGCCACCAAGAGATGACAAGGGGTGGCTGGCTCTCACTGGGCATTTTGAAAAATGGAAAACGAATAAAGGAACTAAACCAGAAGCAAACTTCAGTGCTTTAAGGAGACCCTGAATTAAGAGCTTCCCGGGGCTTTGGGTTTGCATTACCTCTACGAGCTTGACATAAACAACATGCTACTCAAACATAGCACAGAGCCAGACTATGGGAGGAAAAAGAGCAAGGCACATGTAAAAATACATAATCCCCTCTAACAACATGATGCTAAAATACAGAAACACATGAATTCATCATGCTGTATGGTGACAGTTGAGAAGGCTGATAAACCTTAGTACAGATCCTGGTCTTACTCAGATTTTGTTTAAACTGTAGCTCACAAAAGCACCTCAGCACAAAGCACTGTTGTACATGTAAGAATATAAAATCTTTTATATATATATATATATATATACACACACACACACACAAAATAAAATGTGTATTTTGTTAAACAAAGCAAAACTTTTTCTGACCTGTTGTAAGATGTAGTAACGTTCACGAAACAACTCTGCTTTATCCCTGGCAGTTCCAAATAAATTTGGTACAGGAAAGTTGGTCATTGACAGGCTGTAAGAAGTTTAACACAATCAAGATTAAAAAGGTACATTCCACACAAAAAAAATGACTTACTGATCTAAAAGGTGTAGGAGGCTGCAAAAGCTATAGCACTACTGCGTAATTTAGTTACTCAATGAGGAAGATTTCTGCTAGGGAAGCTGCGTTTCTGCATTTTGAAGGCTACATCCATTTAATCTCCCTCTAACTCACAGGCCTTGAGATTTATCTTTCCCCCTGAATGGGACTCTGCGGAAATCAGTTTCTAAAAAAGCAGTTATGTCTTTTAAGTGGCCATGAACAAGAGGATTTTCTTCCTCCTGGTTAGGAGACTGTCTGCATGGAGTTCTCTGCTTCCACTAGCCTGGAAAGCTAGAAAGTGGCACTGGAATTAAAGCCCTATTGCAAACACACAGATTGCTTTTGCTGCACTGGCAGAATCATGGACCAAGGCTAGAATATGAATTGTACGTTATGTGAAGGTCACTGCAACCCCTCGCAATGAGCACCACTATCCATTCCTGAGCTAACACCACTTCAAGCTTTTTAAAAGCATGGCCTCTTTTTGGCTCAGCAATCCGGGCTGCTTGCTGTTAAAGGTAAATTCTTTAGCTAGCAAAATATTTACAACCAACTCCTCCAATTACTTCTTCCTTTCTCCAACCTCCAGAATCACCAGCTGCTCCTAATTTTTCTTTTTTAGCTTTTGTAGCTCTCCTTAGAAATCCCCCAGGGCTTCAGGGAGTTGCAAGCTACAGTCTAAGAAACAAATACATGCAGCAGACAGACCAAATTTATGAAATAAAACAGCCGTATGTAAAAAAAAAAGAAAACGAAACTACTTTTAGTGATGTATGTCCTTATGTCTTTAGCCTCACTGTCTCTTTTGTTCATTAAATGGCCTAAACATGGTTGGACATTTTACTATCTGATAAATGCTGAGGTTTCAGAGCCAGTAACACCACAGGCAGCACAGAATACACTGTGACAGGAGATATAGGTCCCCATTTCAGTTTCATCCTACCGGTCTAGGAGAAACACAAAGGCACATTTATTTATGAGCCAGCATTTATCAGAGAGTCTGACTAGGTCCTTAGAGACTAAGAAACAAAATTGTCTCACTTTCTCACTCAGGCTTGAAATGAGCAGACCCAAGAGGGAAAGATTAGAAAACAGACTTTTAACCATATAGAAATAAGAGGCTTTTTTCTTAAAACAAGAAGTGGTTGAAACTTAAAATATGCAAGACTTACGGTAGAAACTTCTTTCTTTCTGAATTATAAATATAACGTGGAATATCAAAGGCTCCAATAATGCTAAAAACATTTTCTCTGAAATAAGAATACATTTACAACATTATCTGAAGTGGATGAAACAAACAGTAATAAAACATGTTGAATAAATTTGTATTAATTTTGTTCACTATCACCCTGCATTATCACCATTTTGCCCGCATCACTGGATACTACTGCATCTTCTAATTCAAAACAGGAAACCCTTCAGAAGTTCATTTAGGAATGCAAGAGGGATACATCTCCTTCCCTTACCATCCTCTGCCATCTTTTTTGACAACAGAACAGCCTTGGCATGGTTAACGTGAATAGGTTTGAACAATGGACATGCACAACTCTTCAAACTATTCATCGAGTTGATACATTCCATTACATTTACTGGTTGAGCTCTCTCCTCCGATGCCTCTCATTTCCCTCTTACTGTAAGCGGATCAAATTCGTCACCGTAGATAAAATTATCCCATGAACCTTTACTAAGGCTTACAAGCACAGGACACCATCACTGCCTATCAGACACCGATGTCTTAGGCTTCAGAGTGCATTTCTTACAAAACTTTGCCTTCAAGCTTTCTGCAACATCATCCAAGAGTTGTACAGGCTGGCCCTGCGATCTGCAGAGCTTTTCCCTTCAGGACTCTGTACTGAGGATCTGTGCATACAGATTTCTCATGGCTTCCAGAGCGAAAAATACATTAAGTGTATAAAGCGACACAAAGAAAAGTCACAGTCAAACCGTCTGCAGCATAAAGGTCCCAACGACAAGGAGAAAAGCATAAAACAAATTTGCTTCATATTGAGAAACTGTGGGATCACAGTATCTAACTGACATGCCGAGCAAACCATTTATTTTCATGCTTTGCATTATGGTGTCAACACACAATGTAAACACTAAAGGAAACACATTCATCACAATCACAAAGTTCTCAGAAACTCAAGTAATTGCTCTCCGCTTTGTTATCAGAGAGTGAAAATCAATCGCAGATTTCAAGAACAGCCCTGCTATACAATACAGAAGAAACAAGCATCACAGTGAAAAACTTTTCTAGGGGGCTTTCAGAAAAGAAGTATCTTATGAAAGGCACAAAAATAACCTTAGGAAATTTTGAACTAGAGAAAAGGAAATAAAAAAATTAACAGAAGGAACAAGTTCTCTCTGCATCGTAAATACTGGTTTACTTTATTGGTTAATATTCAACCTGTGTCACATGTAACACATAACCATAGTATTTTAATTCCAGAATGTCAGCTTTATATTTAGAATCCCCTCGAGGCCTATCCATGAGAACGAATTTTCTAAGAAGGAACATTACTAACCTTCAAAGACAGTACCAGGAAGACAAAAGCACAAAGCAATTACTGCATGTGCAGCACTGCAGAAAATGCCTGACATTTATTTCCCAAGAAGAAATAAGGGAATGCATACCAACTCCCATAAAACTGAAATAAAAAAATAACATCACCGTACATAGTTTCATCCGGTGCCTGGCTACATTCTTGGACGGCTGCTTCCACTGTGGGTTGTTCAATCATATTAGATGACACTGAAAAGAAAATTTTGAAGGATTAAAACTGCAGCCTATGGAAAATAGTAAGTAGGAAAGTTAGCAGGTCTCAAATATTTTACAAAAAAATGGCTCGGTCTTCTCAGAGGAATGTATTGCACAAATAAGCATATTTTCAGTAAGCTAATGACACACGCTGTTTTCTCTTTACAAATGGATCACTGAATATTCTTACCAAAAGGATACATCTCTAGCAGAAAAATAACCCACACACATACTGTGCCCACCATTAATTCACTAAACATGGAGAACAAGACAATTATAGTTTATGCAAAGCTGCCAAATATACTACAAATGTGTTAGATCTGAGCTTCCACATTCTGGAGGTTAATTTTGTTCCAGAACATTATCACACAGCTTGCTGTCATAAATAAGTATTCAAACAGTTTAACACAGTTTTGGAGATAGGCACATTGTTGTCTTTGTGGATCTAAACTGATAATTGAAATTAAAAAATATTTCTAAACGCTAATGTTTTGCTGAATTTAAAGGGAAGACCAATCAATGCAGATTCACAAAAGGACTTGGTCAGCACTGCCAAGGCTCACTGCTGGGCTCCTGGAACAGAAACCAGTCCAGGAAAACCTGCCCTTGAGTTCCCTATTCAAGGCATGGGACTTAAAATCACAATTCCTATAAGACAGGGATGAACAGCAGAGCAAAAGGGGCACTAAGGGAGCTAGCAGGAATCACAGGAGAGACCAGCATATCTGAATTGCATTTCTACCCCTAACCTCAAACAACTCACAGACCTTAACTGGACAATACAGGAATTTATAGCACAAAATTCCACCCTGGACAAAGACCGGCGTTGGCGAGTGCACTGACTGCATGTACTACACTGGCCCTAGAGCTTCTTGTACAGACTGAAATTTGTTCAAAAACGTGCATGTGCTCATTTGTACCAGCAGGCCTTATGCTAGATCAGGACCAGTTCTTCGAACTGCTTTTACTCCCTGTTTGATCGGCTATGATCTGTTATCCCATGGCTAGAGTAAGAGCATAAAGCAATAATTCCTGCAGTCTGTGCTCTAGTAAAACGACAAAGCAAGCATGTGCCCACCCTTGATTTAATTCGGTTTAAATAGGATAGGCTGGGAAGGTTTCCTGAACTCATCCAAGGCCTAGTATTTATTTTAGATCACATTTATATGGATTTTAATCTCCTTGGCCAAAAACTGGAAGTGAGCCCAAGTTTCCTAGTTCTCATGAGCTCTGATCAGTAAACACACACGCATGCCAGGCATCGCTGCCACCTCCCTCAGTCACGTTCTTTAACTAGAGGTGCTACAACTCCTGTTCTGTGCTGTCAGACTGTGTCAGGTATATTTTGAGCTACTACCCCCCACCTTTCATGGCGCTTAGGAGCAGGGACGCTAGATACCTCAGAAAAGAGGTAGTCCCCAGACATTTTGCCAAGATGATGGAGTTCCAGGCATGCTCAGAACCAAATGGGTCGTGAGAACTTTACCAGGAAAAGCTCAACACTTTGAGTGTCTCGTGTGTTTATGGGATTTTCCAGGAGTTTTCTGGATTGCACTTTTGGACTTTGTAATTTATAGAATTTGATGTACTTTTATATTCCAAGCAGGTACAGCTTCTCCAGTGCTACAGTTCCCCGACTGTTATCAGCACCTTCTGCCCAATGTGACTATCATAAGATCAGGTTGGCCTAACAGAACATCAGCATCTGCCTTGCTGCTTCAGAGAACACCGAGGTGACAGTTAAACTCCATCCACAGCTGGTTTACGTTAATATGCTGGACCATTATACAGGTGCAGTTGCATCTCCTGCCCCACTCGGATGCGAGGGCAGTGATCTCCGAATGAAGGAATCCAACTGTTTCCTTCCTGCGCCTCAGACCACAGCTGTCAACAATCCTAACCCTTTTTGGGACCTAAACTACTGAATAACAAGTGAATTCATTTCTCATTATTTCTTTGCTTTATTTTAATATTTTAAATGATCGCTTCAGATGCAAAGATTTCCATGCAAACTCAGCGAGGTGCTTTTAGTAACTGGCACTGGAAAGTTTCACTACTGTTGGAAAAGTCAGGAGGTACCAGGCTGCCAACTTTTTAAATGGCCAAATCGTACTATCTTTTGCCAACATTACAAACTTCAGTATTTAACAAACCAAAATGTCAACAAATACATTTATCTTGATCAACCCAGTAGACTAGAATGACACCTTAGTGCATATGCTGCCAGTAACTCTGTCTTTGATTAAATAACATTATAAGCACAAGATAAACCTAGCAAGCTTAATAAAAATAAATTGTTTACTTACAAGGCTGTTTTTCAACGGCATCAATGACATTTTCAATTACATTGTCGAGTTCTACTTCACCGATGGACTGAAAAGCTTCAGTAAGATACTTCAGAGCATCCCTAATTCCAATGAAGAAAGTCAGCTCAAAAAGCAATTAATATTCAATACAGTTTATACAAACTATGCCAATTTTGGCAGATGTGCACATAATCACTAAACAGCTTGCGATTAAAAAAGTAGAAATAATTAGTACTGCATAATACTGCACTAGTTTAAGTCGAAGCAAAAAAATATCATCAGGATTGAAAACCTTGAGGGTAAGAGGCAGGTACAGAGAACCTCATCTTCATACAGTCATAGAAAGACACACATCAGAAGGGACCTCTAAGGTCTCCTGGTCCAGCTTTTTTGCTCTGACAGCACAGGTCAGTCACATTGCTCATAGCACTGTTTAAATTCTGAACATCTCCAAGGATAGAGATCTCACAACCTCTCTCGGCCCTGTCCTGGTGCTTAACTACTCTCCTTGTCATAGGATTATAGAAAAGTCCACGTTGGAAGGGACCTGTGGAGACCATCTGGCCCAACCTTCTACTGAAAGCCGAGACTTAAGATTGTACGCCACCCAGGGCCCCATCGAGCCAAGTCTTGAGTATTTCCACTGAGGGAGATTTCCACCATTTCTCTAGTCAACCCGGTCCAAAGTTGAATTGTTCTTACAGTGAAGATTTTAGTTTAAGTTTATGCCTATTGCCTCTTACCCTGTCACTGTGCATCCTTGAGAAGAAAGTATCTCTCCCTTCTCTATAACCACCTTCTAGGAGGACTGGGATTAGATCCTCCTGAGCCTTCCCTTCTTGAGGCTGAATAAACCCAAATCCTTCGCATTTTTTCCACGTCAAGTTCTCCAACCCTCTAATCATGTTGGTGGTCCTCCACTAGACCCTCTCCATTTTTTTAATGTCTCTCTTGGACTGAGGAGACTAGAATTGGGCAACTGGGATTCCTTCTCTTGCAGTCTGTGCTTGCTGCCCCTGATCTCTGTGCATCGGCTCCTTCTCGCTAAGTCCCCGTTAGGCACTTGGATCATCTGCACCCTCTTTTCTGCAGACTGAGCACAACCAGCTCCTCCGGCTTCCCTTACACACCAGGAGCTGCAGCCCATGACCACCTTAACGGCCCTCTGCAGGACCCACTCCAGTTTATCAGTACCTCTGAGATTAGAATTATTTTAATTGTAAATGACATGAGAATTAGAAATCCACTTCTTTCCTCATCCTTAGACTCCAGTCTCACAGGTAAAGATAACAATTTTCTTATTAACATCATCTGTTGGCCTATCAAAACTGGCATTTTGGTTAACAGCCTGACCTTCAAAATTTCTCAGTTCATTTAACTGTGGGAGTCAGGAGCTCTGAACTTGGACTCCTCACTAATGAAATTGCCAGGACATTGTCCAAAATCATCACATCCCATCCATGCCAGAAACAAAATGGAACTAATATTAATGCACAATCTTGAAAAGAAAAATATGAGCAGCGGAGCCCCAGTCACTCTTAATAAATCATGACAGCTTCCACTGCAAGCAGAAATCACTTTTCTTTGACCTTGCAATCTCTAACTAATGCATGTTATTATGTACTTTTGGAAATACTGTTTCTTCGTCTAGTGAGAGATGCCAAACACAGAGCGGGCAAGTGCAACTCAGGAAAGAGATCCCAGAGTTGTCAGGGACAACGACAGACAAAAAAAAAAAAAACCCAACAAAACATCCCGCACCACCATCAGGGAGGGTACCAAGGGGAGACCCAGGGCGGCTTTTGGTGCTACCTAAACCCAGGGCGGGCGCTGCCGTGGGTCGGGGCACGGGTGGAGATGGACTGAACAGGCCCCGCGGGAGCAGGGCAGGCAGAACAGGGCTCCGGGGGAGACGCCGAAGGCCTCGGTGCGGGGCCGAGGAAGAGGAGGGAAAGGCGTTACCACATCCCCCGGGAGGCGATGCGGGGGGGGCGGACCCGTCCCTCAGCAAAGCCCACAAGGCGAGACCCGAGGGCGGCCCAGAACGCGGGAAGTGGGCTTGAGGGAGCTATGAGGAGACGCACCGGGCGCAGCGGGCACCGGCCCGGGCAGCTTGTTCCGGCGGGCCGCCCCCGGGGGGGCTGATCC
>NW_009258668.1:1328616-1328856 GCF_000687185.1 Egretta garzetta
CCCGGACTGCGGGCGGGCCGTGTCCGTGCCGCCTGTTTTCCTACGCCCCGGCAGAAGGGATGGCGGCCGCGTCGCCCACCCCGGGAACGGCACCGTTTTGTGCCGTGCTGAGTCAAGGCACGGTTGTTCTTGAGAGAATTTCACAACAAAAAAGCACGGTAACACGAAGGAGACCAAGCACACTTGGTGCGGCTGCCACCATTTACCTCACAAAACTACACACAGTTAAGAATTTTGGTG
>NW_009258668.1:1328904-1331971 GCF_000687185.1 Egretta garzetta
TAGGCTCTGGCGCAGGTTGTGCTGCACCTCCCGTAGCCCGGAGTCCGTCCAGCGTAGCCCGGAGTCCGTCCAGCTTCCGTTTTACCTGCCGTAAAGCGTCCATCAAATAAGGCCAGCTGTGAAATGGTCTTGTTGGTATTCCTGTGACTGAGCCTGGGTGTCACCCGTTGACGCCTTCAGTCTGTTAGACGGCACAGGATGCTTCTCTCCCATCCTTCATTTCTTCTCGTTACCATGCGCCAGGGCAGGTTTAGGCTAGACATCAGGAATGGTCGAGTCCCCATCCCTGGAGGGATTTAAAAGAAGGATAGATGAGGTGCTGAGGGACATGGTTTAGTGGTGGGATGGCAGGGTTAGGTTAAAGGTTGGACTCGATGATCTTAAAGGTCTTTTCCAACCAAAGTGATTCTATGATTCTATGATTCCAAGGTTCACCAGCCCTGGATGAGGGCTGTTGGCAGTCTGCTGTAGGTCTGCAGTGGGTTGCTTCGTTGTACAACACCGTTCATAACTCTGCCTTGCCTTTAACTCCTGCTTCGTAGGACTCTCTCCCAGCTGGGAGGGTGCACTGGCACCCTGGTCCTTCCCCTTATGCTCTTACACGCTAACAAGGACTGTCCGACTTGGGTGCCAAGTTTCCTAGGGCAGCTCTCTGTTGCCCCACAGTTCAGTAGGCAGTAGCCTCTTCATTCTTCAGTTCATCACGACTCATGTGCCAGCACCATCAGACCACAATCCCTTCCAGTTGGTTCTGTCTTGGCCAACAAGCGCGTGATGGTCCCCATGGCGGTTTTTATACATAACCAGGGAGACGCCATCGTACACCATTTTTCCTTTGGCCCTGAGCATTGAAGTCCGTTGCAACATATCAAGCCCCAGTATAGAGCATGATACATAAATACACTGTGCCTCATACAGTTCCAGTCTTGTGGGGCAGCTGCCTTCTCCCCAGATGAAAAATAATTATTTCATTCAAACACTCTGAGCCCCGTCTCTCAAAGTACAGCTTTATTCCACAGAAGGCTCTCAAAGCAACTCCAAAGAAAGTTCTTGACTGAAAGGCTGTGGGGATATAAAGCCAGATAAAAAACCATCAGCCTATTTTCTATAGTCCATTCTTAACTGTGTAATTTATAATCACTCCTCCTCACCTGGGAGCAAGCTCATGGGTGAAGCTGTATCTACTCTCTTTAGATGAAAAGCTACCATCTGACAGGTCTCAGCTATTTTGGCAGGAAATATGATCCATTTTTCATCTCAGGCATGCAGTTAGGTGCAAATTATGAACGCAACCCTTACGTAAGTTCTCCCATTTGCTAAGATTACTGCTTATTATCCTTTAAAGAAAATCTTATTTTGACATTCAGCTCCTGTCTCGCCTGAAGAAGGAAGGTACACCTGGAGAAGGAATGTACCCCTCATCTAAAAAGAAACCAATTCTCTTCGAAGGTACGACCAAACTGGGAATATAAAGCATATTTCTGCAGCATCCTGGTGTATCTGGGGTTCTGTTAGGCTGCCTGGAGCCTCCCACCAGAGATATAAAAGTATTCCAGTATGAGCTGTAGACTTCTGTTCCACTGAGCCATCTGTCTGGAGCTCTGGAAGCCATGCCCAGTTCTTCATCTCCACTGTCTGCCATGGCTTTGTCGGACATCGCAGCACTACAGCCTCAGCACACGTGGCTTGAGAGCAGAGCGCCAGCCGAGACAGCCCAACGGCGTGTGATCAGACAGCTCCTCTTACCTCACGCCAAAGGGGAATCGATGGAATTGTTTTGTTACACCGAGCATGACAAGTATCTCATTTTCCTGTCTGGCACTGCTCCGCTGGCAAAAGCCATGGGCTGCTGACTTTGCACTGTTCCTAAGCCTCTCTGAGACATCCTGTTGTAGCTCTACATGACCTAGAGGTCTATCAATAGAGTTTGCCTGTTACCCATGTTTTTCTTAACTCTTCCAATTCCTGTGTTTCTACCATCATCCCAATGCATCATCACATTTCTTCATTTTAATATTAGCGGTTATCAACAGGAATAGTCTTCCCTCCTAGATCCAACCGAGGAAGTATGCATCCCACTTCCCTAAGAAAATCTTTACAATGGTGCCCTTTTGGTGCCCTTTTATAAGATGCTAAAGTGCTTGCTTCTCACAAGCTGTACTCTTACCACTTTCTGAAGATCTGTACCTCTTACTATACCTATTCTACCTATTATATACCTATACCTTATTATACCTTATGCCTCTTATACCTACCTTTTATTTTGAATTCCATTCATTCCAGCTGGATCCTCAGTTCAGCTGGAACTCACTGGGTTGTTGATCTAACAGTGAAAGAGCTGGAAGGGCAGCATAAGAGGCTTTTCCCAGCCTGCTGTTTAAGGGCAGGCCAACTTATAGGCCAGGCTATATAATGGTGGGGATAACAGGGATCAGAAATCCCTCAAATAATTAAAAGTGGGTAGTTTGGGACATGATGGGAGATGACCCATTGAGACCCTAACATCAGCTTTATTCTGTTAGTTACCTTTAGCTCAGCACCGGCCCAAATACACAGCACCTCTGGTATTCTGAAGCACTCTGCCACACCGTGGTATGTAGCTTCGTGCTTCGTCTGCTTCCAGGCTGCAGGTCAGAGGACAGCACTCACAGGATGTTTCTCTCTGGGGCCAACAGTTTGAACTCCTATACAATTGTTTTAATTAATATCAGCTGCTATTTCATTGCTGTCATTCCTGGCAGGAGTGTAACTTGTCCCACCTTCAGGGAGACAGCGAGTTTTGCTGCGGTTGTCTTAAACCACCTCCCATGTTGAGACCCAACTCTTCCTTCCATTCTGGCGCCGGATTTGTGTTTAGGTATCCTGTGCTCGGTGCTTTTTTCCTCCTCTCATGCTCTTTATTCACAGGCTTCTGCATGGTTTATGAGGCCTTAAATCTCACCCCGTAACGTCCGGCACGCCTCACTGGGCAGACGCTGTGTTCTGGCCCATGGCAGGAGTCCTGTACCCACGCCAGGAGCTGTGCAAGGACAAACCCAGCGCAGCACATCCACACGGCCACCTCCGT